>NC_064638.1:325010457-325611067 GCF_023864345.2 Schistocerca serialis cubense
CACAATAACGAAGTTGTCTAAATCTGTGTTGACTGTGTGTCACTAGACCGTTCTGTTCAAAAATGTTCAAATGTGTGTGAAATCTTATTTGACTTAACTTTTAAGGTCATCAGTCGCTAAGCTTACACACTACTTAACCTAAATTATCGTAAGGACAAACACACACACCCATGCCCAAGGGAGGACTCGAACCTCCGCCGGCACCAGCCGCACAGCCCATGACTGCAGCGCCCTTAGACCGCACGGCTAATCCCGCGCTAGACCGTTCTCTTCGAGGTAATTCATAATTTTCGAACACAATGGATGTTCCAAAATGCTGCTGCATATCGATATTAATGATATGGGCGTATAATTTAGTGCATCACCTTTCTTGAAAATTGGGGTGACCTGTGCAACTTTCCAATCTTTGGGTACAGATCTTTCTTCGAGCAAACGGTTGTGTATGATTGTTAAGTATGGAGCTGTTGTGTTAGCGTACTCTGAAAGGTACCTAGCTGGTATACAGTCTAGACCGGAAAACTTGCTTTTATTAAGTGGTTTAAGTTGCTTCACTACCCTGAGGATATCTAAGTTACTCGTGTTGACAGCTGTTATTGATTCGAATTCTGGATTATTTACTTCGTCTTCTTTGGTGAAGGAATTTCGGAAGGTTGCGTTCAGTAACTCTGCTTTGGCAGTACTGTCGTTGGTAGTATTTCCATTACTATTGCGCAGAGAATGCATTGATTGTGTCTTACCGGTAGCAAACTTTACATACGATCAGAATCGCTTTGGATTTTCCACCAGGTTTCAAGACAAAGTTTAGCAGTTTTCATGAGGGATATTGCTCATTGTATTATTTCAGTCGACGTCACACAAACGTTAGTAATGGAGGCGTAGTTTAGCAATGATACAGAAATAGAGAACCGTGCTGCAAAGGTATTGGCTGAGTGTACCATGGGATCGATGCGATAAGACGTTTTGTTGACATGACAAGTCGTCGAGTGCAGTGGTTTGGAACTCGAGTAATTGGGGTAAAATGCAATGAAACTATGGAAAACTTTGTAAAATTATGAAAATTTAAAATTGGTAAAAATGGAGAAAATACAACAAAAATGAGAGTATTTACTTGTTCATCTGGGTGTAACAAAATCGTTTCATTCATTCAATGGTCTGATCGACAACTGATGGTGCATTCTATCCATGCTCTGTGGGTTTCAGTCCTGCAGAAGATCTCTTGATTCACATGTGGTTATGCAATGTAAGCCTTAAAAATTTGGGTAAAACAAGTTGAAATTATGGAAAACCTGGTAAAATTTCGAAAATTGCTGGAAAATACGTAAAATTGAGGAAAATATTACAAAATGAGGGTACTTACATGCCAGCCTGGGTCTATGAAAATTATTCCAGTCCTCCACTAATGCAACTGACAATTGACGGTGCATACTATCTGTGCTCTGTGTGTTTAAGTCCTGCAGAATACACCCTGTTCCACATGCAGTTATGCACTGTAAGCCATAAAAATGAAACATGTAGTGTCCAAAGATTTGGAGGTCAGGATGACAGAGGTCAGGATGACCAACACCTATGACACTGAAACAGTGATCATGTACCTGGATGCAATATGAGGAATCAATTCTCTTGGTCTCTTCAAAAATGGAATTTTGAGACATCTGCTACTCTGTCACTGTTGAACATGAGATTAAATGCAGAGGTCATCACGTTCATACAGCAGTTTGGAAACGCTACACAATGCTGCAAAATCTTCCGGTTTCCATAAGTTGCGATGTCTTCCACAGAGCAGAGCATACGCGCCACCATGCAATGCCCACCGTTTGGTGTGAGGCAATGGACTGAAAGTTGTTAACGTCAGTTTAGCAACTGACACAGATCTCAAAGTCATTGTATGAAAAGAGAATGTGTGGCAGTGTACCAAGCTGTAGTCTTACACTGCTTGGATGTGTTACAGCAATCAAGAATGTATCAAAATACTTATGAAACTACAATGTAGGAACTCTCCATTGTGATTTACAGTCTGTGCGGTATGGTCTTCTTCCAGTACAGGTGACAAAACTTCGCACAGTTTTCTGGAAGGATTTTGATCATTGGCCACATACTCCAATTGATCAATACACGTATATTTCATGGGATTGCCCCATATGGTTGATGTCAACATGCAGATAGTATTTGTTTTCGATGTATCAGAAGAGACAGACATGTTAACAGCCTTATCGAGTTCTCTACCAGGTGATGTTCATGAAGCTTTTATAGCTTGTAGTTTTGCTCTGCCGTATGTTATAAAATAATGTGAAGAGAGAGACACAGAGATAGATGAGAGCTGTAGCTTGCTGTTGAATGTAAAAATGACTGTGTTTTTTCCCCAACATGTTAGATAGCTTGAAAGACTCTGTTCTCTGTTGATATTTCATGCATCTAACGTTCATGTAAGACCCACGTGCATTAGAGTTTCACATATTCTAATTTTGAGTGGGAGGAATGATCTCAATTATGGCAATTTGTCCAACTAACTGAAAGAAATCGGTTGTACCTGTTCTCATGGAACTATGACTGCTTTCTTACAATCACGAATGTGTGCTTTTTTTTAAATTAATAGCTGGTCGCTAAGAGAAGTAAGCTGACGTTAAATACAACTGATCCACCGAAATTTGTGTCTCAAAATAGCTTATAACATAGAAGTTTTTGTATATGTTTATGGAGATTAAAGTTCTCATTTTTACTCAGATAAATGTTCTGGAATAACAACGACATTCTGCAGTGATCGGTGGCTTTCACACAAAAATAGTGGAAATTTTCGATTCATTTAGAATGTGTTATCGATTTTATACACGTTAGACTTGTACAAGAGATGTGTGACAGGTTAATACAGGCATCAGATGTATTATTATAGAGCTCTGACATCGTCAGTTTGCCATCGACAGCAGTACTGTAGACTGAGTTTATTGTTTTACTCAGTTGGATATTACGAAATAACGCTGAGGGAGAGGACGTGAATTGTAGCTTGGTGTTGGGTGTAAAAATGGTTGTGTTCCTTTTCTCTAACCTGTGAATAGATAGTGTGAAAGCCACTGTACTCTATTCATATTTACGGAATTAAATTGTGTGTAATACCCACGTGCATGAAAATTTATTTACAAGACTCCCAAAGACACTAATTCTGAGTGGTCTGAGGCTAGGAGAGAGTGTAGGATATGGGAGGCTGCTGGAAGTGACTGGCAATGGTGGGGTGGTCAGCGCCAGTGTACTGAATAGCGACCACCCTAAATGGCCATTGGTGACCACACCTGGCCCTCTGGCGAGCGTAGCCTTGCAGCTGCCACTTCCCACTACGAGACGTAGTGGAGGGCCAAAGCATGCTCTCATTTATGTTGGACTATTATTTGAATGTTCTTCCTACATGAGACTGATTTTACTGAACTGAGGACCACATTCGGACAGTGCTGGCACATTCAGAATGTGTGCAAGCACACTGCTGTTGACCGTTCAGTTCTTCATCCATGACGAATAGTGCCGTGGTACTGAGTGGCTAGTCTTTCTGAGAAACATGTTTAATGGCTTGCAGGAAGTGTCCTGTTCTTGAGTCTTTTATCCATCTGTGACTGATTTCTGCAGACCAGAATCAGTATATCACTGCCAGCAGATGAATCTCTTTGTGTACCACCAACGACTGGGTAGAAGAAGCCTGGAAAACTGAGATCCCTCTTTACAGGGTCAGCAGAGGGAAGGGGGAGGAGAGGTGGAGAGGTAGGAGTGGAGGTTAGACTGGTTCTAAACTTCTTAGTCTGTATCCACGCACGGAGGTGCTGCCACTCTCTCCTGACGAGGTAATTTGGGGTCTGTTTTTGGGGTAGTGGTGTTAGTATGATGACTTTTCTCAACCATGCGTGTGTTGAATTGTGAGCTATTGTTTCGATGTGTAATTAGAGCAGTGAAGCATTTTCTGTAAGTTGTGGCAGTGCGTATTGGCCTTCCTACACTTCATTGATAGTTTGCTGTCTGAGCCCGGTAGCTGAATGATCAGTGTGACGGATTGTCAGTCCTCTGGACCCGGGTTTGATTCCCGGCTGGATTGGGGAATTTTTTCTGCCCTGGGACTGGGTTTTGTGGTGTCCTCATCATCATCCTATCATCATCATCGACTGCAGATCGCCAAAGTGGCTTCAAATTGAAAGACCGGCACCCGACGAATGGCCTGCCAGGCAGGGGGCCATAGCCATACGATTAAATAAATTAAATAAATTGATAGTTTGCTGCCCTATCCTTCTTACTACGTATGTATGTGTGTGTACAAATTCACCAGAAGTCATATACTTGTAGATCAGTAAGAGGCAATTCTTCCAGCAGCAGTTGTAGGACAGTTCCCTGCCAATTTAGAGTGGTACTGTGGACAAGGGTACACAGGAAAGAGAAAATATACACTCAAGCAACCAGAAATGGGAACAAAAGCCATTTCAAGCATCTTCAGTTGAGCTCTATACATCGAAGGGAGAACCTCTGTTTCGATCAGTCTGGAACAGTGGAATAGGACAAAACCGTGTCCCGCACTGTGGATTGACTGGCCGTTTCAAAAGCATGACAGCTCCAGCAAGGGCAGTAGTCTCTGTGAGTTGTGAAATGCATACTGTCCATTGTACTGTATCGCCATTATTTGCTGCAAGGAATTCCCCCTATACTCATTCATTATCACCGCATTCTATTCCTCATGTAGGAGGCTATCGAGGCAGTCCTCAGGTGTATGCTTGCTTACAGATAATACACTTATTGAGTCCCTCTCCATCCAGCACCAACGTCTCATCAATTGAAAACAGTTTCCTTATTTTGTGTCATGAGATCTGTTTTTTCACAAGAATGTTTATCTATTACCATACAAATTTTAAGTAGTTGTGTTTATTTGAATTCCAACCAGCAATGCTGTAGGGTAAGTGTCAGTATGGTTTCCCTGCCATAAGTTTGGAAATTCTTATGGCAGGATAATGCATATATAAATAAATGAACACAGTTCTCCAGACAGCACCTTACATCCTTCCTCTCCAGAAGCTTGACACAGATTGAGTCTTTTTCCCACCAGTTCACAAGTGGGTAAGGGCAGGGAAGTGGGGAGAGGAAGGGGGAAGATAGGCTAGTGGAGGAGCAAGTGGGGAGGGGGAGGCGTTTGGGTGGTGATGTCAACAATGTGACATTGCCACATCTTACTCACATGGAGAGGAGGAGGGGGGGTCCACTCAGCGAGAGCTGATATTTGAATAAATTTGACAGCAATGCAGACTGCACCAGAATGAACATTATGCCCCTGCTAACGACGCCTATTTCAAACTTTGTCAGAAGCTGATAGTGTTGTCGGATACGAGTATACAACTTCTCCATGTTCTTCACAGTGATCGCTCAACATCTGCAGCTGTTCATGTCCCTTGTATACTCTGTCAGGCCTAGCAACAACACAAAACATGAACGACACTAATGTACTCTGGTGGCCGTTCTGGCTGTCAGAGAGAATTGCAGCTCTAATCAGTTACATATTCACCAGTGGTGGGTATACGTACGAAGCTAAATTGACATTCGACCGCGCCTTCCCGATGCTTCACTTTTTTTGTGTGGTGATGTATGTCTGGGATATAATCCAGAAAACGATGAAATCGACATAGGATCTATGACTTACGTTGCAAGTTTCATATCTCTTTGGAGACATTCGGACATCACCAGAAAAACATATTGTTTTGTGCTACAGAACTTTTGACCGTGCAGATACGGAACCAATGCACAGATAGTGCTTGGCAAATACAGCATAACAAGCATGTCCTAGCAACAGCAACTTATTTGCGTCGGCTACAAGTTTAGGTAGTACTATTATCGTAGCTGTAGTTCTGATGACCTCACGTTTCCAATCTCCAAGTTTGAAATTACATCTGCATCTAGCGCTCGTCAATTCTCTTAACGGCGTATGGTCGAGAGCGCTTTAGTACCATCGATTCCTCCTTTCCCTGTTGCATTCCAGAATGGTATATGGAAAGAACGACTGCTGACAAATTTCCGTAAAAGCTATACTTTCTCCTCGTCGTCGTTTCACGAGGAACCTATGATTTGCTTTACTAATCCCGGAACTTACACTCTCAAAATTTCAACTGTAAACTTCTCTGTGATACAGCGTCTGCTACGGAGTTTCTTATGCATCTTCGTAACGCACTCACGCTTAAAACCGATCCCGAGACGGAACGTGCTGCTCACGTTGGATCTTCTCTATCTCTTCTATTAATCCAACGTGGAATAGATCACAGCCTCGCGAGCTATACTGAAAATCGCTCTTAAAAGCGGTTTGGAAGTCAGTTCTTCAGTGGATGAATTACGTTTCTTTAAAATTGTACTAAGGTATATTAGTTTGGCATCTGATTTTACAGCAACTATTTTTATGTGATTATTCCATTTTGATCGATGTGGACGGCCATTCCTAGGTATTTTACGGTTGACACGCTTTTCGATGATATATGTGTTCTCAGGGATTGTTAACAGACCACGACACAAAACAAAAGTACGACTATTAATGAATTTCAAATTTCTCGCAGTAAAAAATTAACCTCACGGCCTTTTAAAGTTCTTGTCCATCGCGTAGGTATTTTTCATGGTATATATTTTCTCTTTAGTATGTTGTGTCCATCAACATCTGTAGCTGTACTCTACAAGCCACCTTACAGTGCGTAGCAGAGTACCTCTGTTACCGTTAACTCTTCCGCCTTCCATATTTCTGTTGTTAGCATCTATTCAGATGTTGTTGTTGTTGTTGTTATTGTTGTTGTGGTCTTCAGTCCTGAGACTGGTTTGATGCAGCTCACCATGCTACTCTATCCTGTGCAAGCTGCTTCATCTCCCAGTACCTAATGCAACATACATCCTTCTGAATCTGCTTTGTGTATTCATCTCTTGGTCTCCCTCTACGATTTTTACCCTGCACGCTGCCCTCCAATACTAAATTGGTGATCTCTTGATGCCTCAGAATATGTCCTACCAACAGATCCCTTCTTCTAGTCATGTTGTGCCACAAATTTCTCTTCTCCCCAATTCTAGTCAATACCTCCTCATTAGTTGTGTGATCTACCCATTTAATCTTCAGCATTCTTCTGTAGCACCGCATTTCGAGAACTTCTATTCTCTTCTTGTTCAAACTATTTATCGCCCACGTTTCACTTCCCTACATGGCTACACTCCATACAAATACTTTCAGAAACGACTTCCTGACACTTAAATCTATACTCGATGTTAACATATTTCTCTTCTGCATAAACGCTTTCCTTGCCATTGCCAGTCTACATTTTATATCCTCTCTACTTCGACCATAATCAGTTATTTTGCTCCCCAAATAGCAAAACTCCTTTACTACTTTAAGTGTCTCATTCCCTAATCTAATTCCCTCAGCATCACCCTTCTTAATTCCACTACATCCCATAATCCTCGTTTAGCTTTTGTTGAGGTTCATCTTATATCCTCCTTTCAAGACACTGTCCATTCCGTTCAACTGCTCTTCCAAGTCCTTTGCTGTCTCTGACAGAATTACAATGTCATCGGCGAACCTTAAAGTTTTTATTTCTTCTCCATGGATTTTAATACCTACTCCGAATTTTTCTTTTGTTTCCTTTACTGCTTGCTCAATATACAGATTGAATAACATCGGGGAGAGGCTACAACCCCGTCTCACTCCCTTCCGAACCACTGCTTCCTTTTCATGTCCCTCACACTGGACTTGCATTCGGGAGGACGACGGTTCAATCCCGCTCACGGCCATCCTGATTTAAGTTTTCCGTCATTTCCCTAAATCGCTCCAGGCAAATGCCGGGATGGTTCCTTCCAAAGGGCCTGGCCGACTTCCTTCCCCGTCCTTCCCTAATCCGGTGAGACCGATGACCTTGCTGTCTGGTCTCCTTCCCCAAAACAACCCAACTCATGTCCCTCGACTCTTATAACTGCCATCTGGTTTCTGTACAAATTGTAAATAGCCTTTCGCTCCCTGTATTTTACCCCTGCCACCTTCAGAATTTGTCACCGTATACACTACATTTTACCAAAATTTGGGGTAGACTAATAAATATTCCACGAATATTGTCCACTGGTGTGTCCTCTCGTCAAATAAATAATTCGTGTCTCTAAGGGCAGAGTCCATTTCATAAGCGCGATCTGATGTATTCTACGTGCTTCACCGACTAAAGAGAACTCCAAAGCCAGGTTGTTGGTTTTACCAGTTGTAGCTGATTGTTCATAGTCGACAGCCATTATTCATCCCATAAAGGAGACCATCCACCATTTATGAGCTTTTAACATACAGATGGACGGTGCTGGAAGTAATTCCTAGCACCGAGGAATCTGTAGTCTCGAGTAATGTATTGTGGGTTGTGACGTCGATTTGGTAGACATATCTTCTGAGCCACGGGCGGCGCCAGGTATGTTACCTCCCCTATGAAACAGTTTAAGAAGCTATTACTTAATCTTCTAAGACAACAATAGTGTCACGAATAACAGAAAACTTTCGTGATTGTTGTCAGTTGCAATAGCTAGGTAATAATCACAATACTCGTACCGATTCAATACGTACCGTCGTACGACAGTTACTTTTCAAAACGTGGGCAACAATAACAACAGACCATGAACTCTTAGAGAACTTCCATACGGTTTTGGAAATGAAACTCGTCGCATGACAGAAGTAGAGTCCTATGGTCGGTAGCTAGTAATTGAGCTAATTATGAAGTTAGACGCCGTTATCATTCCATGTTTGTTCACACATTGCACCGGAGTGTTCTCTTACGTGGACTGAGAAGTGTCTCGGCGCCCTGTCGCGCTGGAACCGCACTCGGAACAGCCGTGTGTTAGCAGCGACAACGCAGCGCCGCTTCTAGCACTCTCTAAAGCTGTTTCGCTTGTCTCCCTTCACGGATCTCTGCTTGGAAAGCGACAGCTGCAGTTGAAAGTTGCGGCGACTGTTCGAGCGGATCCGAACGACACAACTACCGCTGCTCCGGAAAGCCGCAATGAGCCCGGGTCACTCTTGCCTCGTTGAACTAGGTACAAGCAAAAAAAAAGCGCTAAATCTGGTCAGCTCATGTAGTTCATTCATTATGGTGTAACTCACTTATTTAACCGACTTATACAATGACAATGCGTCACCGTGAACTCGGTGAAAGTCGTCGGTTGAAAATCCCGACTTATTTTTCACTCACCATGCACAGTTCTCAGTGCGCGGGGATGGTACTTTTAATTGCAGTAGCCAAAGGCTGAATCAGTACGATTTTATGTTTAAACTGTCGACTGATGCGCAATTAGTTTGCTTTAATGAAATACACCTTTGCTTCTACTATTCCGACGTGAACTAGTAAACGAACTGGAGACATTGCTGTTAATCCTGCGTAAATTTAGACTCTTTGCAGATGATGGAGGAATCTGCAATGAAATATTATCTGTAAAAAATCCGCACAAGTATCAGGCAGATATTGATAAGATTTAAAAAGAGGCGCAAAGATTTGTAACTTACCTTAAATGTGCAGAAATGTCAAATTTTCCACTTCATGTAATGAAAGGCAGTCCTGCTGTTTTGTCGAAAACTAACGTTTTGTGACCATGCCTATGTACAAAATACAGGTTGATTCTTGCAAAGAAGAAGACAGCAACCAGTCACTACTGATAATGGTTTAAAATGGTTCGAATGGCTCTGAGCACTATGGGACTTAACTGCTGTGGTCATCAGTCCCATAGAACTTGGAACTACTTAAACCTAACTAACCTAAGGACATCACACACATCCATGTCCGAGGAAGGATTCGAACCTGCGACCGTTGCCACTATTAATGTTCCAACCCTCGTATATTGTAAACAGCAACGATCGTAATACACTTCCTTGTGGTATCCCGGATATTACCTTTATATCTGTCGATTTTGCTCCATTAAGAGCGACATGTTGAATTCGATCCGCAAGGAAGTCTTGAATCCAATCGCAAGTCTGCTCCGGTACTCCGTAATCCCGTATTTTTTTCAGTGAACGGCAATGCGGGGAGATGTCAAATGTCTTACTGAAATCAAAGAACACGGCATCAACCTGAGCGCCGTTGTCCACTGCGCTGTGGATCTCATGGAGGAACAGAACGAGCTGAGTTTCGCAGGATCTTGATTTTTATAGAGGAGATGTTCATTTTCCAAAAACGTCATAATTCTTGATCATAAAACATGTTCCATAATTCTACGACAGATTGCCGTCAACGATATAGGTCTATAGTTGTGTCCATCTGTCTTACGGCTTTTCTTAAAAGCGGGAAGGATGTGCGCTTTTTTTCCAGTCGTTAGGTACCTATCGTTCCTCAAGCGATCTACGATAAATTACTGCTAGAAGGGGAGTAAGTTCTTTCACATAATCTTTATGAAATCTTATAGGTATCTCATCTGGTCCTGACCCCTTTCCGCTACTAAGCGATTGTAGCTGCTTTTCAATTCCGCGATCGGTTATCTCAATATCTGCCGTTTCGACGTTCGTACGACGATTGAAAGGAGGGACAGTTTTACGATCTTCCGCGGTGAAACAACTTCGGAAGATCGAATTCAGTTTTTCTGCCTTCTCTCTGTTGTCTTCCGTTTCTGTGCCGGTGAGGGCGCTGAGATAATGAGAAGATGATTTTGACCCTCTTACTGATTTTATATATGACCAAAAGCTCTTAGGTTTTTTATTCAGGTCGGTTTACAACGTCTTACTTTCAAAATCATTGAACGCTTCTCTTATTGCTCTCCTTACGCTCATTTTCGCTTCGTTCAGCTTTTGTTTGTCAGCTAGGTTTTTACTTCTCTTGAATCTGAGATGAAGTGCTATTTTTTTACTTAACGCTTTTCTAACACATATATTAAACCAGGGTGGATCTTTCCCATCCCTTAAAACCTTTCTCGAAACGTACTTGTGTAGAGCATATTGAACGATGCCTTTGAATTTTTTTCCATTTGTTCTCCACATATTCCCCCTCATCATCGACTATTTGATGCTGACTGCTGAGATATTCTGGAATTTGTATCCTATCACCCTTGCTAAGCAAATATATCTTCCTACCCTTCTTAACATTCCTTGTCTGACCCGTCGTCATAGTTGCTGTCACAGCCTTATGATCAGTGATACTTCCTCTACGTTAACTGATTTGATAAGTTCAGGTCTGTTTGTTGCCAGAAGGTCTAAGACGTTACCCTCACCAGTTGGTTCTCTAACTATCTGCTCGGGGTAATTTTCGGGCAAGACATTCAGGACAATGCCACACGAATCCCTGTCTCCCACACGAATGCCTGTAACGCGTAATAAATCGATATTTATTAAACTATCTAGAGGTTTTTATTCACAAAATAATTAATACTCTCTGCTACACACTTCGCAGGAGTTTGCTGCGGTTTGTAGATGTAGATACGATTAATTTAGCTCAGTTATTTTTTCTTCGTAGTTGAAGACACGATGTCTCGATTGACCGTAACATCTCCTTCCAGATGTGCCTGCCTTGAACTCAACTCGAACCATTCGTTGTGAATTGGAAACAACGGTTAAGAGCTGTGGCTCAGGATGTTTTTAACGCTTTCTGAGTATCAAGCGATCCACACCAAGAGATATCGCCGCCGTCATGAGGGCGAAAGTAGGCCACGTCACGAGGCAGCTGATTCCTGCATTTTATGGACATTCTGTTATAATTTCTTATCAACCGTATCTGACCAGTTGATTTAATTGGTATATGTGTTAAGATATTAGGACAGTCCGATGTTCCTTGAATATTGTTGCTACTGAACAATGAGTACAGATTTCTACAATGGCTGAACGCAATGTTAAAAATTAGTTATACAGGATCAGTTCTCATTTTCCACCTGCGTATAGTTTTGTTTGAGTCCTATAATTGCCAGCTATATGGGAAATACATAAGTAACATTGGGGTTTCCTTGGGATGCGTTGGGGACATCATACTTATGCGTTGTTATTTTAATAAGAGGTCGCAAAATGACTGCAATAATTTTAACTGCGATCTGGCATCTTGCATGTACGTGGCTTTAACTTTAGATATGTAGGGTGTTCATTATTTAAGTGTCCAACATGGACTCAGTAGATTAAAACTGTGTGCCGGACCGAGACTCGAACTCGGGACCTTTGCCTTTCGCGGGCAAGTGCTCTACCAACTGAGTTACCCAAGCACGACTCCCCCCCCCCCCCTCTCAGCTTTTTTACTTCTGCCACTACCTCGTCTCCTACCTTCCAAACTTAACACAAGCTCTCCTACGAAACTTGCAGAACTAGCACTCCTGAAAGAAAGGATATTGCGGAGACATGGCTTAGCCACAGCCTGGGGGATGTTTCCAGAATGAGATTTGCCCGCGGAAGGCAAAGGTCCCGAGTTCGAGTCCCGGTCCGGCACACAGTTTTAACCTTCCAGGAAGTTTCATATCGGCGCATACTCCGCTGCAGATTGAAAATCTCATTATGGACTCAGTAGTATGTGAAGTCACAGAAAGTATTTAAGGGTGAACTATAGGGTACATGTGGTCTTTGGTCTCTAATTCTTCTGCTGGTCATTCGTGAGTCGTTCGAGAGAACTATGCGGCCGCACAACGACGTGGTTTACGTACTTCATCTTCTCGATGGGCTGCGAATAATTTTTATGAATACGAATTACAAACTTTCCGTCTGACATGGAGTAGTTTAGTGAGCGTGAGTTAAGCACTTTAATTTTTCGAAAAGATTATTTGACTGTCTTTCCGGTTGTTGATTTTATGCGACTTACGAACATCGAACTTTGGTTATGGGATTTGAGGTAGCTGTTAAATGTAATTAATCGCTGCGGTTGATATTTATATTCGTGTGTGATGGACGTGATACATGTTTTTGCAGTGTATAGGGTAACGAATTCTAGTTTCAGTCGCGATCAATATTGGGAAACTATACTTCAGACTTGGAGTGTTTACTGTTAATTGTCGTGAATTAATGTGCAGTTAAATGCACTCTGCTCACACGTGTTTCTGTTTGCTCGCATTACGTACATTAATTATTTCTTAATCGTGTTATTTTATATCTGAATCCCCAGTTTCTAAGAGGCCACCATTCAGTTGCGAGTGAACATTATTGATTAAAAATCTATTTCGTTTAAGCTATCATCCATTGGTCTCGTCAACATCACTGGGATTTATCCAGTCATTTCACTTATTTATATAATATTCTCTAAATTGATCGACATACTCAAAACGGTTGATGGACCAATATTGTATTAAATGTCTAGGCTTTACTATGATGATGCCTGCCCGACACCGATGATATCATACCGAATCAAGCCAACAAATTAGTTCGTGCACTATCCACACCGAAGTGGCCAACAATACTGCAGGTGCGCTTGTAGTGTAAATAAAATAAGACTCAGTAGCTGATGAATGAGATAACAGTAGTTAAATTACACTAAAAGAACAAACACATGTTAGAAATAGTTTTCGTAGGTATTCTGTGTTGTAAATGTGCATTACAAATTCTATGAGGCAGACGACGTAATAAACGCACACAATAAACGCGATGCATTTCCGACGTGATGGCACCACATTGAAATAGATCACTCACAAAGACGCAGTCCATCTTGCGAGAAACTATTGTTTAGGTGGACAAAGAAAACCGTTTTGTATCACAGCTCAGCTATATGCTGTCATCGCCGAGCTTCCGACAGGGAGAACAAATGAGAATTTAAGAGCACTCGGCGGGCCCATTAGTGCTGATTGACCTCTAAACAACGTAGGCTAGGGGCGACAAGTCAACCAACCATTCGTGACGTTCAGCTATTGTTAGATCGCAGATGCCCTGCCATTCACGTTTAGTCACAAGGATAGACGTGAAATGAGGGTCGTATTCCACGCCCTGGTTATACACGGGTGAGTGCTCTATCCTGCCTTGAATCTTCGGCTTCCTAGACCTCACTTCGCAGAAATCAGAAGACATCGTCATATCAGTGGCGTATTTTGTTCAATCGCTACCAACCTCTGCACTCAAACAGTAGTGTTGTATAAGTGGCAGTACACATCTTTTTCAGGGTGAGGATCGAAGATTTGTTTTTCGTCCTGTGTGACGCACCATTTAATTCTTCTCTGGAAAATGTTCACTTTTCGGCCAGTTGAGCGCTTAAAAGGCTTTTTTCGGGGCAGAGGACACGCTTCTCTTCTGCTTGCTTTGTTCGATGTGCAACGTATTTCTCTGATTCACAAATGTGACAGTCTTTCAAAGCGCCTGTTATGTGATGTTACTGTCGTGTGCAGTATTGTGGGTGCATTATTTTTTGATAGTGGTATGTGCAGTTTGTGGATTTCTCTTTTCTTCTTTTTTTACTCTTAAGTGTTTTGCATTTATAGATTTTAGATTTTAGTTCAATTTTCTGCTTTTATTGGTTTAATAATGTATATTCGGAATGTATCACACCACATTTCACAGGTGGAGATATAAATTTTAGGGCCATTTACACTAGTGTTCCATAAATGGTGGTGCAGTAGGAGATGAAGGGGTCTTCAGAATTTTCCGAGCGTCTAAGAGATTGACCAGCTTAGATACGCAATAATTTTCTTCGCTATAGAGACTTAAAAAGGTTTCATGAAAGTGAAAGAGGCGAAACTGGGTGGGGAGTTTTTTAAACATAGAATGTTTGGACTATGCGGAAACGAACTGAAGTAAGATTACAGAGGACGCAAGAACATTAAGAGCAAGAAACTATCTGATGGTGTGTTACTAATAGATCGTAGTCGTCTCACACATACTGAGATAGAGTTGTGACAGTGTTACTATGTTCGCAAATACAGGGAAGAGCGGTAGAGCAGATTAATTTTTTTAAAAAAACAAAAAATGCTCTGGACCGCATGACTTTGATCAAAAGGTTGTGGATAATGGTGTGCGTTTGGAAAAGAGAAAGCTACATCCATAAGTAATGATGAAAACCGTTAAACCTGTCTCCCGAGAGACACATAGTAAATGTCTCTTGGCAAATGTCTCCTTGTCTCCCCTTGTCTCAACATTTCTCTTACGCAGAATGTGAATGAAAGTTTCATTCACAAAATTAATAATCTGTTGAAACAAAACTTTCGAGATTTTCCTGTGTTTATGATGTAACCTTCTATAATATTTTACGTAAATTTTATTGGTCTACTGTACTGTCTGCATAACTCCCACGGACACAAATTAGTTACGGTTATTTTCACATATACAAGGAAAACGGCACTATTGGCGTTTTTAAAGGATAACATTTTCGCGGTTTTCAATCAAACGTTTGTAGTTTTGATCTTATGGTCATTATAAAGTGTAATATTTCATGCTTACACATATCTTCTGGCACAAATAACATTTAATGTCCTGGTCATGCACAGTTTAAACAGTGGAAATCCAAGAACACTTTCACAAACTTCTGCAAACCAACGTTGTTCCTTGTAAACTGTCATATTCCCAAGAACACGGAAACGTGCTCAGCAGTACGCATGTTTGAAACATTTCGTGGTCAAAAAGATCGACACACGCGTTTCTTCATTGTCCTTCTGCTTAGTTGTGAGGTTTTTCGGCATCAGTTTGGCACAAACGTTTCACAGGTGCAAATCCTCAGCCAATATTTGATGTACTGTGAAAGTGTTCAACAGGTCACATCCATCATCGTTATTGTTAAACATGAGTTTAACAGATCACGCCGATCACCGCTATTCTTCAGCGTCAGTCTGATCTCACATGAGCACGCACGCGTTCGATATTTTCGTCGGTTTTTGAACTCTAAGGTGCCTGAGAGAGGTTCATCTTCAACGTTTCTCAGTCTTCCAAAGATGATCTGTGCCGGCGAAAAACATGTGCATCTGATAAGGAATGTTCCCCACAGGCCTGCTCCAATTTTCCAAAGGTCACATTCGCGAATTCACCAAGTTTAGCACAAAACTTGATAGTATAACGTCGCTCTAAATTCCTCTGTTCCATTTGTATAACACACAAAAATCACGTGATGGCCGTACGGAGCTCAAACTCTGACTGAACACTGAAAGGATGGACACACCTGTTTACACAAGTACATTGGTGTCCAGAATTAAAGCAACAAACGGAAATTTTGCAAGGTTGCGTTTATTTGCCATAAAACAGTATAAGCAGGTGATAGTAAAGTAGAAACAATGTAAAGACTACAAAACGTAAAAAACTGCAAAGTGCATAACGGTAGACAAAAATGTTCTTCGTTTTCTTCCAACTTCCGACAACTGATCATTGTGCTCAACATGGCGTGTTACCACCTCTGGCATCAATACAGGCCTGACAACGATGGTGCGTGCTGTGAATGATGTCATCAATCTCATGCTAAGGCAATAACGCACATTCTTCCTGCAGAGAAGCTCGCAGTCTCGAGGAGTGGTTGGTAGATGCTGACGTGATGCAATCCATCTCCGTACTGCATCCCACACATGCTCCATGAGATTCAAATCACAAGAGCGAGCAAGCCACGGCGTGCGTGCAGTATCTTCTGTTTCCTAGGAAACATCAACCGCCTATGATCTATGAGGTCGAGCGTTGTTGTCCATCAGTACGATGTCCGGGACCACAGCACCTCGCAACAACCGCACATGAAGTCTGAAGATATCGTCACGATACCTGACAGCAGCTAAACCTTGCCGATTCACGCGTACAATTTCATGAAGCCCTATCAGACTGGTCAACATAATCCCTGCCCACACCATTAAGGATCCTCCTCGACCAAGTTTTTGCCCGGTTCGGAAACATCGCAGATTCGTGTCTGGATGGGATTCTACTGCTTGAACTGTGTGCAACTAAGACAAGATATACTAAATATTTTTGATTTTTTAACATGCGTGTAGCACAACATCTTACACTTGAAACTGACTGTGTGATCGGCACTGTGCACATTGCAAACAGAGTTAAATGCGAAAATGTTTTTATTTCAAAAACTTTAACTTGACTGTGGATCATGATCAAGAAAAGATATGAGGATTCGTAGCAGTCGTACTTTCCACGTTCAATTTCTGAATTGATCAGGGAAGACGGCAACGATAGTCGTACCAGAAGTATCCTCCGCTACTTGCGGAGTACGGACGCAGATGGAGAAGCCACCAGTGGAGGGTCACATGATCGTCTGGTAACAGTCTTACACCATCTACAGCTCTACAAAGAGACCAGTGGGTTCTTTTAAGGGGTGGCCAGTAATTCATGCGGTGAGCCAGTGTGCGAGGCATTTGACAATCGTTCTACCGGTTCAAATGAGCGCGATGCTCCGACCAGGATGTGAATATCAACACGCTGTCCTGCGTTGGTGCACCGCCGGAAAAGGCGTATCTCAAGAGTATCAAGTGCTCCGACCTACGGCCTCATTAGAGGGGGCAAGAAAACTGTGTCACAAAAAGTCATCAGCTGCGGCATTTACGACCGCGGCCGCCTGCCGCAACGCGGGAAAGACGCGGGCCTAGGCTAAGATCAAACTAGGGAATCTGTGATCTTCAGATCACGACAAGAAATTGAAAGCTACCTCGGGCATGTAGTCGCTGGACGGTGTGCAAGATACCGGGAGATAGGCAAACTCCAGTTGCTATCCCATTATTTAAAAAAGGGGACCGCAGGATATGCGACAATTATCCAGGTGTTAGTTTTTCGAACCCTGGATACAAAAAATGGTTCAAATGGCTCTGAGCACTATGGGACTTAACTGCTGTGGTCATCAGTCCCCTAGAACTTAGAACTACTTAAACCTAACTAACCTAAGGACGTCACACACATCCATGCCCGAGGCAGGATTCGAACCTGCGACCGTAGCGGTCACGCAGTTCCAGACTGTAGCGCCTAGAAACGCACGGCCACTCCGGCCGGCGAACCCTGGATACAAGATATATGCGAGACTAACAACAAATAGACTAAATATAATTTCCGAAAAGTTTCTTACAGAAGAAGAGAATGGGTTTCAGGTGTTTTTCCAGTCTGCCAATATGCTGAAAACCACAGAGAATGCAATCATCTCACAGGCGTACCCTTTATCGATTGTGAGAAAGCGTTTGATAAAGTTAACAGAGTTAAATTATGGGAAATTTTAGAAAAGAATTGTGTGACTCAACTTCGTAATAAATATAATTCAGGGTATGTACCTATGAAACAAAACCAGAATTAAAAAAAGGAAGTTCGTTTGCGATATCGTCTCTCAAGGAGTGAGGCAAGGGTACCCGTCATACTGGACTCGCATTGGGTAGGACGACGGTTCAGTCCCGAGTCCGGCCATCCTGATTTAGGTTTTCCGTGATTTCCCTAAAATCTCTCCAGGCAAATGCCTGGATGGTTCCTTTGAAAGGGCACGGCCGACTAATATATGTATGGCAGAATAAAGTACTGCATCATTATAAGCCTCGTAACAAAGTTATAAATACACTCCTGTTTGCAGATGATCAAATAATCTTAGCGGACTCGGAAGAGAAATTATAGAGAACAATTTCACTCTTGAACAAGGTAGCAAATGATTATGATACGACAGTTAAAACTAAGATAATGCCGCTCTTTGGTAAGGAGCATTTAAGACAAAAAACAATGATTAATAATAAACTGCTAGAGCAAGCAAATACTTTTACATGCTTGGGGTGTGAGATCTCATATGTTACGAGTACATCCAATAGTCAACAATTCAAGTTGCAAAAATTTCAACAGTCGTTAGCTACTATAAACTGTACTCTCCTCAAAGAAATTAGAAAAGAGACAGTGTAATGTAGTACTAATTCCACTGTACGGATCAGAAGCTTGGACTCAAACAGCCAATCAACTGACGAATATTGAAGCAATAGAAATCAGACGCCTAAGACTACTAGCGGGTTACAGATTCATAGATCAGGTAAAGAATAGTGAAATCAGAAATCAGTTCGGCTTCAAAAGCATATTTCAGGAAACAGAGTACAGAAAGAAATGCCATGAACACATTCAAAGGATATCAGATGGACGGATACTTAAGGGGCTCCGGAAAGGATCAAAATCATGAAAAGTTCATTTTTTACTTTTTTCCGTTTTCTGAATCTGCAGACTATTAACTTTTAATAGATATATAATTTATTCAATTCCGAAGACTACAACTATTTTTAAATTTTTTTTTGAAATGTGTTCTACATGGGCGTGACCCACTGTGGCGCTGTTAAACTGCTGTCAAATGGTGTTATTATTAACGTCCGTATTCATCAGGTACATTTTAGTGATGTGAGATAAAGTATGTGTTGTGGCTAACCTGTGATGGTTCAATATATATCGCTGGTGTGATTGTCGATTGTTTCATGTTTATTTACTCTGTCGTTATCTCGAAAATATTCGTAATTAATTCTGTTTCTTCAGTCTCCGTTTTGTTGAAGTATAATAATGAGTAAAAGTAAAAGGCAAAATACACAAAGTGTCGACGAAATGAAGAAGGCTGTTTGGGCTCTTTTTTTTTCATACGTCTTCTACCGATGAAAATCCCCAACATAGCTTGTGTCCCAAAGAAGAAGACAGTTGGTGTAAATATAACAAAGGATTGCTAACTGGTGAAGTGTACACTCATAAGCATAGTCTGCCTCATGCAATAATGGAGGTGATAAATCCTATTTTCAGAGACTTAGCAGCACCTGAACTGTTGAAAAAGTGTATTCACGGAAAAACTCAAAACCCCAATGAAAGTGTAAATAGTGTTATATGGTCGAGAATCCCCAAGACTGTATTTGTTGGAATAGAAACACTTCACTTTGGTGTGTATGATGCTGTTGCGACTTTCAATGATGGCAACATTGTAAGGTGCAAGGTATTTAGAAATATGGGAATGAAGATAGGTTCTAACATGGTACGAGCGATGCTTGCTTTAGGCAAGGAACGCCTTCGGGCTGCAGACAGGGCTGTAAAGAGTCTAGAAATACAAGCAAGAGTAAACAGGAGGAGAAACAAAAGGAAGCTGGAGGAGGAGTTTGCAGAGGATGAAGATAATCCATCCTATGGACCTGGAATGCACTAAAAAGTTAATCCAATCTTTGTCGCTCGATTCCCAAAACTTTTATTTTCTCATACTAATTACATGTTTTCTAAGGATCTTCCAAACATATTTGTTTCAAACTTTCTGTAAATGTTACACAGTACCTTCTGCATAATTTAACACAGCCTTTTTCCAAAAAACTGTATATTTTTGAATATATAAATAAAAAATTGCAAAAAAATGTTGTGAATTTTCATTACAATTGAAAAAAAATCATCTTTAATAACTGAACAAAAATTTTGTAAAATCCCTGTGTTAAGTTGTAGCCCATATTCCAATAAATAATCTGTAAAAAGTTCAACTTCCTACCTCAAATACTTTGTGAGGAAAGATGTAATTTATAAGCGTTATTTTAACATTGCAAGTATAGGGTGATCCGGAGCCCCTTAAATGAAAAAGGATGTTGGGCGTCCCAAGAAGAGATAGAAAGATCAGCTGCACGCTTCATGGCCTGCTTTTAGGATAACACTTTGCAAAGGGGAAAAGAAAATCTTTCCAGTGGGACAACTTTGAATCCACTGGAACGTTAAAAAATCACTACAAGTATAATACTTACACAATCATGTTATAAACTATTCGCTCGTCCCCCTCCTATTCTACGTGTTTTTGGCTTGTTATCCTTTGCGTGTCAAACAAAATAAAACTCATCGGTATGCTACAAGAGAAAATAAAGACGATCCAAACTCTAACCAACAATCTACCAGTGGAAACTGCCAGTATCAGAAAGCTGCAATGTAGCAAGGGTGCGTGGATCTAATACATAGCATAGATTCACGTTTTGCTTCTGTGAAGTCCACTCGCAAACATCCACACCTACCAAACTTCCCTGATCTTACCTACAGAACAGCTAACTGCACGTTGCACAATAGGATATGAATTCTTAGAACGAACGTGCTACGAAAATAGTACTCTTAAGAAGTTGTTGCCACCCTAAATAAACCACAAGCAATTTTGGTAAACGCTTAATACGAGGGTCACTCCAAAAGAAATGCACACTATTTTTGTAAAACTACAGTTTTCATTCGGCATGTGTGAAAGTTTTACAGTGTGTGGATGCATCCTTCCCGCTTGTTTTCAAACTTAGTTCAACCTCTTCCTGTGAGTGGTACCGTCACAGCATGTCTTCAAGATGGCTGCTACACTTGACGTTCGTCAGAAGCAACGTGCTATCATAGAACTCCTGTGCTGTGAAAACGAGACAGTGGGAAACATCCATAAGAGGTTGAAAAATGTGTATGGAGATGCTGCTGTCTATCGCAGTACAGTTAGTCGGTGGGCAAGCAGGTTACGTGATGAAAGCGGGCAAGGAAATACTGAGGATTGTCCTCGCAGCGCACTCCAGACAATGTGCAGAGAGTTAACGAATTGGTGACTGCTGACAGACGCATCACAGTGAACGAACTGTCACGCTACGATGGGGTAGGGGAAGGAAGTGTCTGCAGAATACTGAACGTGTTGGCGTTAAAAAAGGTTTGTGCCAGATGGCTTCCCAGGATGTTGACAGTGGCTCACAAAGAAACTCGGATGGACAACACTGAAACACCCGCCTCACAGTCCTGACCTGGCTCCATGTGACTATCATCTCTTTGGGAAACTGAAAGACTCTCTTAGTGGGACAAGGTTTGAAGATGATGACTCCCTTGTGCATGCTGCCAAACAGTGGCTCCAACAGGTTGGTCCAGAATTTTACCGTGCGGGTATACAGGCGCTGGTCCCAAGATGGCGTAGGGCAGTTGAGAGGGATGGAAATTACGTGGGGGAATAAAAATATTGTTTCTAAATGATGTATCTGCACACTGCAAAACTTTCAAACATGTAGAATAAAAGATGGATTTAAAAAAATAGTGTGCATTTCTTTTGGAGTGACCCTCGTATATTGTTTTGGCCCAGTACCTCCAGTTTCGTAGGTGGAAGTTCGTTGCAACACCTGCACAAAGTTCCAGATGCTTCGATCAGAGTTAACCGTGGTCTCGCGAACGTAACCTTTGTCCCTTGGCCTGACACTACCGGAACGCAAGATAAAGTAACTTGCACCAGAATGCACAATGACGATCTCCCACAATTGTACGCCGTTAGAAACTGTACCTGCCACGCGGGCCTTGTTACCACACCGTCAGGATAATTGTTCAGCTTTCTCAACAAACACAAAAAACTGAATCCTCTCCCTGTCGCAACCAAATGATCACCAGCGACGATAAATTCATAACACTGACGCAGTATACATTAGAACAGTAAAGGCACCCAACTTACCTACATGCACTGTAGTAATGGCTGGCATAAGCTTTGCGCACTGTCTGATAACGTCGAAGTCTGCGAATTTGTCACCAATCAAAAATACCTAAAATGACCAAATAAAGCCATTTTCTACGCAGTTACCTTGCAAATACATTATTTATGTAATATGCGCAAAGACAAAGCTTGTTTTGCCACAACTGTGGAGTTCCTTTGCACAACACGTACTCGTGCTCCTGGATCCAACCGCATTCTCCCGAAAACTGACGCGTCCTCCCTACTGCTGCCCGACCGGAGCACATTTGTGTGATATATCTTAAAGTGTAACACGCGCAAAGAGATCGACATTATATGTGGAAGTTTAGCTTCTCTTGCAGCTTATTAACCTTAGAGACCAATATTATATGTGAAAGCTTTTCTTTTCTTGTAGTAACACTATGTATATCAATTTAAACCGTTAACTTTGCATGTTTGTGTGTTCGCGCTACTTAACAGTGATGTTACTAATTGGCTGACTACATCACTTGTCCTATGCTCTGAATATCCGCCGGCTGGCGAGATCACGTGACATGAGCTATGACAGGCTTACAAAAGCGCATCGCAATCTCGATTTCAATGCTTGGGTAAGTAACATGCCGTTTTTGATGGAATTAGAATTTATACTTTCGTAATACGAAAATATGCAAGGTACACGTTGCTTCACATCAAAGATCTTTCCAAAACGTGTTTTTTTCCCCCCTGAGTTTCGTTTTCTAAAGTACCGGGAAATTCTATGCCAATGTATAAAACCATAACCATTCAAAAGATAAGTTTTACAGTTCCGAGGGAAAATATACTGTCACTGAACAGGGAAAAAGTGTGTTTTCACTCGGGAGAAAGTGTATTTTTCGTCGGGAAATCTGGGAAAAATCTGGGAATTGTTTCTCCTTGTCCGCGTATACACCCTGATATGCGTTACTTGCACTGTTCTTTCTTTCATCATTTTAATGTATCCCGTTATGGACAAGAAGTAGAATGATTGTGGACAGAGTATAGATTACCATTGCCATGTCTCAATGTCTCTTTTAATTTGAGTAATATCGTCTACCATGTAGCAGTTTAAAATATCTTCAGGAGTGTGAGTGTGTATGTGTGGGTGAGTAGGGGATGGGGAGAGAGGTGAGAAAAGTAGGCTGGGAAGCAGATGAAATCAAACTGTCGTATTTTTTTTTCTTTCGGTGGTCAGATGCGTTATATGATTGGTACTTTGAATGCCATAAGGCGAAGTATATTGCAGCAGTATGTTAGTAAGCACGAAAAATCTATTGTAAAAATTTCTAGCGTGCACTCTAAGTTTAGTATAACAAATCAAAACCGTCAAGCATTTCTTCCTTTGCCCACTCGACCTTGTGAGAATGTTGAACTTCCAGCGGTTACCAATCGATAGGGCACTATTTTCTTGAGATTTCGCTCTCTTCAGCTCAACGATGCTAACAACATATTCCTTTCTCAAACTCGAGCTCCCTATTACTTATTTGGCACATAGAATAGGGACATCTATGGAGTGAGCATTTATATACGCAGAACAGAATTTTTGTCGCCCAACATACTTTCCCACTAAAGCCACGTGACTATTTCATGGCGTGAGATTTGCGCGCGTTAGCACTCTACTGATTCTGAATGTCATTACATCGCTAGGACAGCCAGATACGGTTCTACCTGTTTCTTCGTTGTTTTCTTCTGCAGTTCTGACATCACATGACATCTCTCAAATTTTTATTACAGAGGGTTGCCACTTTCTTGACCGAACACGCTGAGCTATCGTACAGGCGACCACTCGACTGTGCAGGCTTTTGTCAACAGCATTTATTTTATGGGAAGGAAATTCTCAACACGAAGGAGGATTTCTGTACTGAGTTTAAACTTTTTCGATGACGTTAATTTCTAGTTATTTTTGTACTGGGTGATGTAGTAAACGTCAGTTCCAGACGTCTCAACGATCTTTCTATGCCGGCCGGTGTGGCCGTGCGGTTCTAGGCCCTTCAGTCTGGACCCCGTGACCACTACGGTCGCAGGTTCGAATCCTGCCTCGGGCATGGATGTGTGTGATGTCCTTAGGTTAGTTAGGTTTAAGTAGTTCTAAGTTCTAGGGGACTGATGACCTCAGAAGTTAAGTCCCACAGTGCTCAGAGTCATTTGAACCAGGAAGGACTCTCAACAAGGGAAGTTCAAATGGTTCAAATGGCTCTAAGCACTACGGGACTTTACATCGGAGGTCGTCAGTCCCCTAGACTTAGAACTACGTAAACCTGACTAACTATGTATGAAACCCATTCAAAGGTCTGATTACTTTACAAGTGAGTTACTGAGTTAAGTACACACATCAAAACAAATTTTGCATCATCTCGGTTCCGAAAGTTCCTAAGGACATGACACACATCCATGCCCGAGGCAGGATTCGAACCTGCGACCGTAGCAGCCGTGTGGTTCCGGAGTGAAGCGCCTAGAACCGCTCGACTACAGCGGCCGGCTAACAAGGGAAGTAAGTATTCAGGCGTTTCGGAGTGAACCAAAGCGATGTTGTGCAGACATGGAGGACATACAGAGAGAGAGGAACTGTCGATGACATGCCTCGCTCAGACCGCCGAAGGACTACTACTGCAGTGGATGACCGCTACCTGCAGATTATGGCTCGGAGGAACCGTGACACCAACGACACCATGTTGAATAATGCTATTCGTGCAGCCACAGGACGTCGTGTTACGACTCAAACTGTGCGCAATAGGCTGCATGATGTGCAACTTCACTCCCGACGTTCAGGGAGAGGTCCATCTTTGCAACGACACCATGCAGCGTGGTACAGATGGGACCAACAACATGCCGAATGGATTGGCATCGAGTTCTCTTCACCGATGAGTGTTGCATATGCCTTCAACCAGAAAATCGTCGGAGACGTGTTTGAAGGCAACCCGGTCAGACTGAACGTCTTAGACACACTGTCCAGCGATTGCAGCAAGGTGGAAGTTCCGTGCTGTTTTGGGGGTGGCATTATGTGGGGCCGACGTACACCGCTGATGGTCATGGAAGGCGCCGTAACGGCTGTACGAGTGAATGCCATAGTCCTACCGATAGTGCAACCATATCGGCAGCATATTGGCGAGGCATTCGTCTTCATGGACAACAATTTGCGCCCCCATCGTGCATATCTTATGAATGACTTTCTTCAGGATAACGACATCGCTCGACCGGAGTGGCCAGCATGTTCTTCAGATATGAACCCAATCGAACATGCCTGGGATAGATTGAAAAGGGCTATTTATGGATGACGTGACCTACCAACCTCTCTGAGAGATCTACGCCGAATCGCCGTTGAGGAGTGGGACAATCTCGACCAACAGTGCCTTGATGAACTTGTGGATAGTACGCCAGGACGAATGCAGGGATGCATCAATGCAAGATGACGTGCTACTGGATATTAGAGGTATCGGTGTGTACAGCAAACTGGACCACCAGCTCTGAAGGTCTCGCTGTCTGGTGGTACGCCGGCCGGAGTGGCCGAGCGATTATAGGCGCTATAGTCTCGAACCGCGCTATCGCTACGGTCGCAGGTTCGAATTCTGCCTCGGGCATGGATGTATGTAATGTCCGTAGGTTAGTTAGGTTTAAGTAGTTCTAAGTTCTAGTGGACTGGTGACCTGAGCAAGTAAGTCCCATAGTGGTCAGAGCCATTTGTCTGGTGATACAGCATGCAATGTGTGGTTTTCATGAGCAATAAAATGGACGGAAATGATGTTTATGTGGATTCCAATTTTCTGTACAGGTTCCGGAACTTTCGGAACCGAGGTGACGCAAAATTTGCTTGTAAAGTAATCAGACCTTTGAATGGGTTCTATACATAGTAGTTCGATTTAAAGAATCGGGGTTTTACTGGCTCTGCTGTAGAGTATATCACAATGCGTAACTGCGCCGTTGCCGCATTCCTTTGGGGCGCATTCTTCTGTGCAGCAGATCGTATTTTCTAGGTAGTCCACTGTGAAAGATCTGGACGCACCATTAAAATATGGCAAACTCTATCGACAGCGCGTTTTCCTTTCCTCGAACACGCTGCGTGCCTGCGTCCCCTGGTCTACAACGGAACTCGGTCTGCGGGCCAGGGCTACATGCGTGGCTATGCAGACGACGGCTGTGCTTCGATTTCAGATAGTGGCCCGATGGCAGCACGGGGGAGTTGCCGCCCCCTGGGGACGGCTCACAAAAGCGCCGCCTCATCGGCATGGGCGGCACGGCGGCGGCGCAGCGGAGGCAGCAGGCAGCAGGCGGGGGGCACGCGTGTGCCGGCCGCAGCCGTGCCGGCCAGTGTCCGCTCTGGAGACCGGGCCGAGCTGCGTGTGGGCGGCGGCCGGCGAGCGGGCGACCACGTGCGGCGGCCAGCCTTGACACCCGGACCACCTCGCAGGGCGCGATGCAGCGAGCTTCCAGGACGCCACCGCTATGCACGCTTCTTTCGAACCGTTTCTTTAGGAATTCCAGTACCTCGTATGTTATGCATGCCTGCGATTTCCAATCCGAGCACTTCTTCTACTGCATATACAATAGCTGTTTTACGCAACGCCGTCAGATTTTCTTAAAATTGCATGGCGTAACTTCCATAAAAAGACAGTTTCTCACGCAGTGAGGTAACAAGAGTCATGAGGTAGCGATGGCAGTAGTATCGCGTACACAAGGGAAACAGGACAGTGCATTGGCAGATGTGTCATTTGTCAGTCATGTGGAAACATTTCCGACGAAATTATGGCCGCCCTGCGACAATAACAGACTTCGAATGCGAAATCGTAGTTGTGGTGTGCGTACTGTAAGACCTTCAGTACACACACCATCGGATTATTTGACTTGTCGCTCTAACGAAGTAGGCGAGTGCCAGCAATATGTCTCGTGGTCTTATCGTGGCGTGTTTATCTTCTGCCATTAGGTCAGACGATAGAAATGCCACTTGCACGCTTAGAGTAGGAGATTGACGGTGACCAACTTTAAACAGCACTTGATTAATTTTCACATATTTCCAGAATGAGATTTTCACTCTGCAGCGGAGTGTGCGCTGATATGAAACTTCCTGGCAGATTAAAACTGTGTGCCCGACCGAGACTCGAACTCGGGACCTTTGCCTTTCGCGGGCAAGTGCTCTACCATCTGAGCTACCGAAGCACGACTCACGCACGGTACTCACAGCAGGAGAGCTTCTGTAAAGTTTGGAAGGTAGGAGACGAGATACTGGCAGAAGTAAAGCTGTGAGTACCGGTATGAGTCGTGCTTCGGTAGCTCAGATGGTAGAGCACTTGCCCGCGAAAGGCAAGGGTCCCGAGTTCGAGTCTCGGTCGGGCACACAGTTTTAATCTGCCAGGAAGTTTCATATCAGCGCACACTCCGCTGCAGAGTGAAAATCTCATTCTGGAAACATCCCCCAGGCTGTGGCTAAGCCATGTCTACGCTATGTCCTTTCTTTCAGGAGTGCTAGTTATGCCAGGTTCGCAGGAGAGCTTCTGTAAAGTTTGGAAGGTAGGAGACGAGATACTGGCAGAAGTAAAGCTGTGAGTACCGGGCGTGAGTCGTGCTTCGGTAGCTCAGATGGTAGAGCACTTGCCCGCGAAAGGCGAAGGTCCCGAGTTCGAGTCTCGGTCGGGCACACAGTTTTAATCTGCCAGGAAGTTTCATATCAGCGCACACTCCGCTGCAGAGTGAAAATCTCATTCTGGAAACATCCCCCAGGCTGTGGCTAAGCCATGTCTCCGCTATATCCTTTCTTTCAGGAGTGCTAGTTCTGCAAGGTTCGCAGGAGAGCTTCTGTAAAGTTTGGAAGGTAGGAGATGAGATACTGGCAGAAGTAAAGCTGTGAGTACCGGGCGTGAGTCGTGCTTCGGTAGCTCAGTTGGTAGAGCACTTGACCGCGAAAGGCAAAGGTCCCGAGTTCGAGTCTCGGTCGGGCACACAGTTTTAATCTGCCAGGAAGTTTCAATTTTCACATACATTTATTAAAATAATAACAAGCATAAAAATTACTTAACTTGATTCTGGATGCTATTTACAATTGACAATCTGAAGTTCCTTTGGTATTGGTACGTTAATCTTATTCTCACATATATCTCTGTTACTTGACAAAAGTGTCTATACATTTTTCTTCATGGCTATGTACAGGAATATGGTAATCTTATTAGGCGCAGAATGAAACTTGACTATAGACTGGTACAGACTGGTACAGACTAATGCAGACTGGTACAGACTGGTGCAGACGAATGCAGGCTGACCAATCAGAGGTCTGCACACTCGTTATAATACCTCGCGCATTCATGTATCACTGCGCGAGTGTGATTCGCGAGGAGAAAAGGTTCTACGTTAGCAGCAATCTCATTGGCTACGTTACATATTAATACACGGATCGGCGGAAGCAGAATTTGGTCCGTCTCTATGGCAGCGCCATCTCGTAGTGCGGAGATGGCCGAGCGCTGCGCCTGCGCTGTTGTGCTTAGCGGGGCGCGCTCTAGTGGGAAAGTTGTGTACGTGCTGACTATGCGGAACTATGTACACAACAGTAGTAGGAACTACGTGCATGGGACACTCCATTTCGGAAATCGTCAGGGAATTCAACATTCCGAGATCCGGACTGTCAAGAGTGTGCCGGGAATACCATATTTCAGGCATTACCTCTCACTACGGACAACGCAGTGGCCGACGGCCTTTACTTAACGACCGAGAGCAGCGACGTCTGCTATAGTTGTCGGTGCTAACAGACAAGCAACACTGCGTGAAATAACCGCAGACGTCTATGTGGGACGTACGAGGAAAGCATCTGTCAGGAAAGCGCTGCGAAATCTGGCGTTAAGCGGCTATGGAAGTAGAAAACGGACGCTTGTGCCTTTGGTAACAGCACGACATCGCCTGCAGCGCCTCTCCTGGGCTCGAGACCATATCAGTTGGACTCTAGACGACTGGAAAACTGTGCTGTGGTCAGCTGACTCCCGATTTCAGTTGGTAAGAGCTGATGGTAGAGTTCGAGTGTGGCGCAGACTCCACAAAGCCATAGACTCAACTTGTTAAGAGGGCACTGTGAAAACTGATAGTGGCTCCATAATCGTGTGGGCTGTGTTTACATGGAATGGACAGGGTCATCTGTTGCAACTGGTCTGATCACTGCAAATATTTATGTTCGCCAACTTGGAGACCATTTGCAGTCATTCACGGACTTCATGTCCAGACAAGGATGAAATTTTTATGGATCACAATGCGACATGCCGCCACACCAGTATTGTTCGCGATTGGTTTAAGGAACAATGTGGACACTTTAGCTAATTATTTGGCCACCCAGATCGCCCGACATGAATCCCATCGAACATTTATGGGCATAATCGAGACATCAGTTTGTGTGCAAAATCCTTCACTGGCAACACTTTTGCAATTATGGACGGCTGTAGAGGCGGCATGTCTCAATATTTCTTCAGGGAATTCCAACGACTTGTTGATTTAATGCGACGTCCAACTGCTACACTACGCTGAGCAAAAGCAGGGCCGACACGGTACTGGGAGGTATTCCGTGACTTTTGTCACCTCAGTGTAGAATAACCACACCAAGCAGCTAAAAGTTTTTACTTCATTGTTCTGAAATTAGTTTTAATATAATGCATCATGTGTTGGCAGAACCTGGACACAACAGAAAAAGAAGAGAACACATTTTTGTCTAAGAAACAACAGAAAAGAGATAATGCGATATGGTAATCATTAAAACCCTTAAGTACTTGCACTGCCTGACAAAAAAGGGGACGAGGAAACGAAATGAAACTTCACGGATTGAGGGATTATGTGATGCTCCTTCACTGATTACAAAATCGAGTCAAAATTTACAAAGAACTTGGCAGTATGAGCCCACTTATCAGTATGGCGCTGCACCCGGTCTGGCCTAGTGGAACACACCAATTTGGTTGGGAAGGGTATCCGGACAGATCTTGGGAACTTAATGCCCACGGGAGTACCTCGACATGACGCAGACGGTTCGTAGAGATAAGTGTCATGTCTCGATGAGCACTGTCGTGTTCAAAAATGACACCACGATACTGTCGCGTGAGAGGTAACACGTGAGGACGATGTCCGTGACGTACTCTTTTGTCGTCAGAGTTCCTCATCCTCTACCAGCCGTGATCTGAAATCATAACCGATGGCTGTTCACACCATGAAGCCACGATTTATACCGCTATACCTTTCTTAAACATGGAAGAATGGGACGTCTCCCTAGGCCGCCGCCCAACTCGCCAACGATCCTCATAAGGGTAATGGAGAACAGTCATTCATCTCTCAACATATTGCGACACCGCTTATGAGCAATCCATGCATCCCTGTCACCACTCCACTCCAACCGAGCGAGGTGGCGCAGTGGTTAGACACTGGACTCGCATTCGGGAGGACGACGGTTCAATCCCGCGTCCGGCCATCCTGATTTAGGTTTTCCGTGATTTCCCTAAATCGCTCCAGGCAAATGCCGGGATGGTTCCTCTGAAAGGGCACGGCCGACTTCCTTCCCCATCCTTCCCTAATCCGATGAGACCGATTACCACGCTGTCTGGTCTCCTTCCCCAAACCAACCAACCAACCAACTCCACTCCAAACGCGACGGTAATTCCCTAGTCCAGCTGCTATTACTGTCCCACCTATTATGCGGGATGACTCAGAATGTTGCTGGGAGTCCACTACTTGTTCTCGAACGCCACGCCTAGATGTGACGGTGTTACAGTTTGCTTGCTGCACACCACAGCGATCCTCCCTTTGGTGGTCAGACGTAGCTGAATGCAACCTGAACGTTAAGCATGCCTGCCCTTCCGTTCTAGCGCAATACAACAGCGGGCTCACTGTCACATTTGAATGCCCCACACACCTGCATATTTCACGATTCGACAATCCGGGCAAATGGGGACCAATAGTGAGGCTCTAGTCATAACATACCTCGATTATAGTATGACATCGTCAAGTTTAGAACTGTATTCTATATATAGGTCAGGCAGAATATCTCGAAATGCCAATGTAATATGGTAATTAGCATTATTATTTAATTATGTAATACAGAGAGAAATTGTGTAATGTACAGCGTCACAGCCGGCCGTTGTCGCCAAGCGGTTCTAGGCGCTACAGTCTGGAACCGCGCGACCGCTACGATCGCAGGTTCGAATCCTGCCTCGGGCATGGATGTGCGTGATGTCCTTAGGTTAGTTAGGTTTAAGTAGTTCTAAGATCTAGGGGACTGATGACCTCAGAAGTTAAGTCCCATAGTGCTCAGAGCCATTTGAACCATTTGAACAGCATCACAAACTACCCATTAGACTATTTCTCTCTATATTCTATACTTAAATAATACAAATTAAGTACCTTATAAAAAGTACATGTCACAAAATTTGAGAAACTTTTCACAGGGCAAAAATTGTTCATCATATCTCTTATATAGAAACTGAACTAAAGCTGTACAATCATTATATTGCGTAGGGGACTTTAGTGGCTTTCATTATTCGTTTTACTTTATTAGAATGTAAGGGTTCACACAGGAAGGAACATGATTTAGACCACAGTCTTGTTTCGGCAGTGGTAAACCTGTTGCCTATATGGAAGAAACAAATAATAAATTACACAACACCAAAAAAGAAGTACCTGAAATATATCTGTTACAAGGAGACAGTACAAAACACCTGTACCAACAACGACTCGCACAATATCTACAGAATGATATCACACAGAACACTGTAAACACAGAATGGGAGATATCAAGTTATGTATAACAGAGCACAGTGCAAGCTGTAGAGAAAATGAAGACATTCAGTAATAACAATGATCTCAGAACATGGAATGAAGAAACAGAGAATGCAGTTAAAGAAAAACAAAACGCTTATCTCATAAATCTACGTGATAATATGGAATAAACTCGAGCTACGTAGGTAGAAAAACGCAACTTCTCTAAATCCCTAGCAAGGAAACTTAATCAAGAATCGTGGATCAAATTTTGTCAGTTATACAAAATGACATGCATGGCAGATAAGAGGTGGCCTATAAACGCGTTAAAAAATTTAACGCGCAAGAAAGGGACGTCGCAAGAATAAATGTCGTAGATAAAGAAACTTGTGTAAAACGCTACCAAAAACTGTGAACTCAAGAAGATGACAGAGGGGAAGAATTAGCAACTTCAGAGGATGGAGGGGACCAAGGAGATAACATGACAGTAGATTAGAGTCTGGAGGCCCTGAAACATTTGGAACACAGGAAAGCCGAGGGGCCTGATGGAATCAACGTAGAAGTTACAACTAAGGCTTTTACACCTATTACACGAATACTGGAACAGGAGGGTATTACATGTACTGTGGGTACAGCGGAGGTGATACCGCTAACAAAGAAGGAAGAAATGTTTGTTAAAAATATGTAGAAATAAGCTTAGTAAGCATTTCTTGCAAACTCTACGCAAGAATTATTAACAACAGAATGAGAAAGACAACAGGCGTCCTCGCAATGGACCAACAAAATGGCTTCAGAAAGGATCGATATTGTAGTGACAACGTTACTATTGCACGACAGTCAACTGAAAAACGACGAGAATACAAATTGAAAACTCACATCGCTTTCGTCGATTATGAACAGGCTTTCGATAGCTTAAACGGAAGCAAGGTTTGGAACATCTTGGAAAATTGATGATGTTCGAGTCGTTAAATACATATAATAAAGAGTTTATAGCAGAACACAAAAATTACAGTAAATACAGGGAAAGAGACGACATGACCAATAAGGATCAAGAGAAGAGAGAGACAAGCGCGCAGCCTTTCATCTGTTCAGTTTGTAATTATACGATAGACAATGGAATCTGACGCTAAAAAAGATGTGAGATTAATTCCAGGGCACACAGAAATTAATACTTTGTTCTTTACCGATGACGAAATAATAATTCAGAAGACATAAAATGATCTCCAGTTTGCAGTATCAAATCAAATATATAAGAACTACCATCTAAAAATTTACTTTAAGAAACGAAAGTAATGCCCATCAAAAGAAAATTTCCATTTCGATCCAAAATAATACAGATGAAGTCAACAAACAGAACAGGAGACAAATTTTTAGTTGTTAGGCTGCGATATTAGCTATGGACATGAAACGATGTCACTAAAAAATAAGTTCCAAATGATTTGTGGAACAATAGACTGAACACTGGGTGACAAGCAAAGATACAAAGTTAGAATTTTACAAATTAATGGCTACCCCTATTCTAATATATGGAAACGAGTCTTGATCATGAAGAAGATGCAGTCGGCTGAAATGAAATTTTTAAGGAGAGTAACAGGATGTCCCCTCAGAGACGAAATACAAAACAGTATTATAAGAGAATAACTTAATATGTGGTGTATAGACGAAAAAATAAAACAAGGGCGCATAAAATGGAAACAGCATATTAACAGAATGGGAGAAGTTACGTTAGTCAAAAAAATAATAGATTATAAACTAGTAGGAAAGGGAGATGTATGACTATCGAGCAGCAGGTTGCTTCATTGAAGATTGAACAACTTGTAAGCCTACTCCATGAAGTGAAGAAGAAGATATTAGAGTGTGTTGTATTAAAAGGTGTGTATCCAACACATGGCTCAAATGGTTCAAATGGCTCTGAGCACTATGGGACTTGACATCTGTGGTCATCAGTCCCCTAGAACTTAGAACTACTTAAACCTAACTAACCTAAGGACAGCACACACGTCCATGCCCGAGGCAGGATTCGAACCTGCGACCGTAGCAGTCCCGCGGTTCCGGACTGAGCGCCTGAACCGCTAGACCACCGCGGCCGGCTCCAACACATGGTCAAAGTTCAGTACGAGTGCACTAATGAAAGTAATATAATAAATAATCCAAGAAAAATGCGTTGCCAAATACAGTCATTATTTCAGAAATGCAGCAATAAATGTCATATAAAATACAAACTTGAATTTTTAGATGTAAGTAAGTGATTAGTTTGTTAGATGACATGGTATCTGGAACATCTAACTATCGTTGTCTTTTGAGACATGGTCACTAGAACATATTATATATCATGCACAGTTTATAGATGCATTAACTAGTGAGGCATATTTTTTATAACATTATACATGTTGTGGGGTACTGACAAGTGTCGCACTATATAAATGTCATAGTCAAAGATCAGTAATATAAGTTGTGCAGAATGTCATTGTAAGTTATTATATTAGTGAGATCATCGTATCTTAACGAGTAAACCCATGACAGCGTAACATGTAATTGCTATTATTTGTATTGGTATTAATAGATTATCCGACTTCCTTACCACTAATTCCTTGAAGTGTCATTATTCCTTTTGTTATACGTTTTTCCAAGATGTACTGAATTTGTGTTTGCTTCAACTTGCACCCGAACAAAGGTAATGCACGAAGTTACCAGCAGATTAAGAAAGAGGTTTGGTGTCGTGTACTGATACCAAAATATAGGTCTATACAAAACGAGTGTAGCGACTACAAGCGCCTGTACGTATTTAAGGAATAGCGATATATCAATAACAATTACAGAGAATGAAAAACAAAGTACAATTTTAACATATTTTATAGGTGCTCTAGATGACTTCCTTTGATAACACGGAAACACCCAAGCGGTAATCCAATTCACGCCATACATTCTGAAACATACGTGGAGTCATTAAGAATGCGCATTTTGAGTTCTGGAATTGTTTTCGGCAAGGTCGTTTACACAACCCGTTAAAAAGAAATCCATGGGCGTCAGGTCCGAAGATCTAGTTGTCGAACACAGCGTCGTCATACCCAAAACGTCTGGTAAAATGAAAATGGCGTGTGGCTAGGGCCTCCCGTTGGGTAGACCGTTCGCCTGGTGCAAGTCTTTCAACTTGACGCCACTTCGGCGACTTGCGTGTCGATGGGTATGAAATGATGATGAGGTAACACAACACCCAATCCCTGAGCGGCGAAAATCTCCAACCCATCCGGGATCCGAACCCGGGCCGTTAGGTATGACATTCCGTCTCGCTGACCACTCAGGTACCAGGGGGTTTCACAGCACAATGAGAGGGTACTCTTTCTTGTGAAGATATAATCCGCGGAATCCATATCAAGCTGTGGCTTCAGCCATTGCTCGAGCGTGTCGAGGTAAATACTTAGCTCAATGAAGAAAAATGGACCGCACAACTTTTGTGCTGCTACCGCACAAAACACAGTAACTAGAGTCTCGATGGTTTTCAGTTAATCACGAAGGCTTTTCTGTACCCATATTCGACTGCTGTGCCAGTTAACGATGCCATTTAAAAATGTCTTCAGCACCAAAAATGAGACGTACATTTAATGTTTCTTTCTGCACGGTTGCCATCACTGCCGTAGCATAATTCGAACGTTTTCGTAGTCTTCCTCTTTCAACGCCTGTAATATTTGAATTAAGTGTGATTTTATTTTCAGCTTCGTTTTGAGGAAACGCTAAATCGCTGTTTGTCGAATTTGCAGCTCCCTACTGGCTTTGTACGTCGTTTTCCGTGGTCTACAACGGAATGCGAATTCTTTCAACGTTTTGTGCTGATGCTCTTGGTCAGCCCGCACTATTTCCTGTTTATTCAAACTGTCGGTGCCATCTGCAAATACTGTTGGCAACTGTGCGTTCCTGATTGTGTCACTGTCGAAATCTCCTCTGCATTGTGATGGCAAAATGACACGTGTTAAAGTCTAACACATAGAATGCTGTCTGTACTAGACGTGACGTCTTCACTTTTGGCACTAAACTTTTCCACTTCCGTGTCACCCTGCGTGCACCGGCTTCCCATTCATTGTAGTTGCCAAGGATCGATATTTTGAACTTTGTTTAACATTATTTGTATTGCTAGTTACTAAATAGTTATAGCAGTTTGTAATCAATATATTCAGTTTGAATTTTTCTGTACTGAATTCTTACTATATGGTTGAAGCAGTCCGCCAGAAGTGACACGTAGCAAGCACTTGGTTAGCAAGTAATGGGGCTCGCAAGTGAACCATCCGCACCCTCACAAGTAGCGCGTGGCTTGGAAGTGGAGGTCGAGACTGTGGCGGCAGCATTGGACCAACGAATGTCCGATGAACAATGTGAGTCGCCGCCTAAGGCAGCAGAGGACAGAGAGCGCAAACGACGATCGCCGAAGCGTCGGAGAAAGCGCCGTCAAATCTCGGGTGACACGTCCTCCCCTAACCTAGGGGACACGGAATTTCTTCGAGCCGAAGAGACCTCTGACATGGAACACATGCCTTTAAAGAATGTTGAAAGGATTCCTTGAGATGGTGACCGGTTGTCCTGCCTTTCAGACCGGTACTGCCGACGGAGATGTCGGCGACAGTGTTCCGTAAGCCACATCGAAATGCGTCAGTGGGTGTTTTCGGGATTGATGACCAATGTGACTGGGCAAAACAAGTCGAAGGGATACCGGAATTGCCCCCACCCCCGTACTTGATGACGACTGACTTATAGGACGCACGCCACAAACGAAAACAACGGAGGGAAGGCCGTTGGCGGCCAACCCTCTGATCAAGAATAGTGGACGAAAGCGTTTAGAGTTTACAATGATATGACACGAGCATGACGATGACAACGAACCAAACATATAAGGTGGGAACAATGAACATTAACACAGTACGATCGCTTGCAAAGTTGCAACTTTTCCGGGACATGATTTGCGCTACGGACGTGGATGTTCTGCTGATGAAGGAAACCTGCAATGTTGCCTTTCCAGACGTGCGTGGTTACAGCACTTACCTAGCGCGGACTCCAGACGTAGAACGTGGCACGGCGATATTAGTTCGACAAGGGATTCCACTGCGTGACCTCGATTATCTCCCTTCAACCCGGGGCTTGGCGATGACCGTGAACGGTATTCGTGTTATCAACATCTATGAACCCTCCGCATCTTAGAATCGACGGGCGCGTGCGCAATTCTACTCGGAGGAGATTGCACCCCTATTCCATGGCAGATATGATCACATCTTGGTAGGAAGGCATTTTAATTGTCTTCTCACACCGAAGGATCAAATCCCGAATTTTAAATCCTGCTATGCATTGCGCTCGATGTGTCGAGACACGACACTAATGGACACGTGAGAAAAGATCCGTGGGCAGGGTGAGGGCTACACGTGTTTCACTAGGCACTCGCGAATAGACTGCATCGGATTTATGTTTCTGACGGATTACGAAATCACGTGTTTGCTGCCGGACGTTGGCCCACAGCTTTTACGGATCACCTTGCGTGTTTACGCACATTAACCCCACGGCAGCGCTGTGGCGGAGTCGTAGTTTATGGAAACTTAATTCACCCTTATTGTTGGATCCAGAATGTCGCCAGCGGATCGAAGAAGCGTGGCAGACATGCACTCGCCGTCTCCCGATGCACAGTACGGATCTTTCATGGTGGCTGCAATGTACAAAACCGGCGTTACGAAGAGCTCTCATAACTTATGGCAAGGAAAATGCGAGTAGCTTCGAGATAGACTTGAATGTTACTACATGGTGCTTCGTGACCTGTTCTCCAGGGCCCATCGCACGACCGTCAAGCGGAAGTTCATCGCATTCAGGCGTGCGTTTTATCGATCAGGAGACGCCGATTGGAGAGACTTTCGAGTCGTGCTTGGTGTTCGCAAAACGTCGATGGAGAATGTATTTCCATGCATCTTGTGTCCAGGGGACATGCGCGTAATCGCCAATCCTTGATCACAGTACTCCATGATGAGAATGATCGGCCCCTGACGTCACAACAGGACATTGCTGCTGGGTTTCTGGAGCGTTACCGCATCCTTTTCACCAACGGACGATCAGATAGGAGAAGACATTTCGCGACAAATGCAAACGAGGGTGAATTGTGAGAATGCAGAGGCGTTATTGGAACCCGTAACGGAAGATGACATACGAATGGTATTCACGGAGGGTGCGGTGCAAAAGTCCCTTCGGTCAGATCTGTTGACACTCGAATTTTAACGCGAATTTGCAGATCTAATGATATCACAGTGGGTGTTGATGTACAGTGAGTTATTGCGCCCTGACACAGACGTCCCATCGCGGGAATGCGGGAATACTTATACCAGTACCGAAATCGGCAGGTCGTGTCAGCGCCCATCAATTTCGACCGCTCACAATGCTCAACACAGATTACGGGATCTTTGCACGACTGTTGACGGCAAGTCTCAAGAGTGTAATATCCAAGACATTACCACCAGACCAGGCTTGTCTAGGGGTTCGGAGCAACACCTATTCTATCCAAGGTGAATGTTGTGACAACATTGCCCTGGTGGAAACATGTCGCATGCGAACGGCGTTCATATCAGTGGCTTTTGATCGTTCCTTTGATAGCATCAACCACGATTTCCTTGACTCGACCATACGACGCATGGCGATACCTCAGGATTTCATTACCACCCTCTTGCACCTCCTTCGCGAGACTCTTTCGACGTTGACAGTCAGTGGGAGGGAGGAAGGGACGATTCCTGGTTCAAATGGCTCTAAGCTCTATGGGACTTAACATCTGAGGTCATCAGTCCCCTAAACTTAGAACTACTTAAACCTAACTAACCTAAGGACATCACACACATCCATGACCGAGGCAGGATTCGAACCTGCGACCGTAGCAGCAGCGCGGTTCCAGACTGAAGCACCTAGAACCACTCGGTCACAGCGGCCAGCTCACAGAAAACGTCGGCAATCCGCTGGACTGTCTAACAACCCTACCACAACAAACGTCAAAATTTTAATAACGGTTGTGGTGTTGCTCACGCTGCTAAATACTGCATTATCGGGCAACAACAGTCATATTATGTGGCAGGTGTCATTAGAGCACAGTTAATAGTCATTTCATGTAATAATAAAAAAACTAGGCACTCATCTTTTTGTGTTTCCCACGCTGGTGTCGTCGTAAAATCATGGCTCAATCGTTGAAAATCTAGGTGGTTATGATTCCAAGCTCGGATGCAAAGAGGCCTAGGTTTTATCCTGCTATATTCAAAAGTTATGTAGATGCGCTTCAGAAACCATTCTTGGAGATTAAACCTTTCAAAGTTAGCACAACAGTGATGTAAAAAAAATAATCAGCACTCCGAATTTAAGTTACACTTCCTTTTAATTGCTTTTATTGCAGTATCACGTAACACACAAACATCACTTCACAATACAAAACATACTTGAAAACATCTTCCTCACAGTCACTGTTAAAGTTCACATTTGATAAGCGGACTACGTTAAGCGTCTTTCCAACATGACGTCCAAGACTTGACTTTCTCAAGGTCCGACTCTCTAACAAGTTAACAACTAACTGACTAATAATCGCTTACGCGCCCAAAAATCAGAGTTACAAGTACGTCAAAGATCATAGTGACAAAAGAAAGAATACACATAAGAATAATATCATTGCAATATAAACATATCGATGTATCAGAAGTGAAATCAAATCTGAATGTTGTCTCAGAAATATGTTAAGTAGTTAACATAAATACAGTAGAATATTACTGGTATCGAGAGGTTCAGGTGAGGTACCATAATGGTTACGTAATTCAAGTACCATTACAACTGGAGGACACGCATCGCACTACGTACTCTCGCTGACCGTTATATCGGGCGTGGACTATTGGCTCTATCTACTAGGACAACATGAGGTCATCCGACATCACTCTAAACAAAAAAACACAGTTTGCGAACTTTCTAGGCAGCATGTTTCACGACTCTCCGGAGCAACGGGGAGTCCCAGGTTTACGTAGTTACGTAGTCCCGTTGAAGTGACGGATGTCTCTTCGGCCCTACATTTCTTTCCTTAATTTTTCATATGTGATTGTTTTTTCCCTGAGATATTAAAATAGAAATAAAGAAAAAAGAATTAAATTTACAATGTTTCCTTCTCGCTGCCTCCCCCTTATCCTGTCAAGTGACAGAAGACGGGACAGCGTGGCCAGGCCTCCAAGCACGACCCTTGCCCTATACTCCCCCTCCCCCCCCCCCCCCCCCCGAAGAAAATCATAATCAGTGGGTCTCTGGATCGAGTACCACTTCTTTTGATTTACATTTTACAAAAAAAAAAAAAAAAAGGATATAGTAAGTATATAGGGGTTGTGGTCTCCTCTAAGCTATTTCTTTTATTGTAATCCCGAAACTAAGGTCTCCTATTTTTTTTTATAAGTACATAGACCTGTTTATTTCTGCAATGGTTTACATCAGTTTACAGCTTGAACATTTAGCAATTTTTCGACATAACCACCATTTCTGTCGATGCATTTTTGTAGACGCTGTGGCAGTTTTTCTATGTCCATGTCATACCAGCTCGCCGCCATGCTGTTCAGAAAGTTATGAACATCTTCTTTCAGCTCGTCGTCGGAACTGAATCGCTTTCCGGCCAAATGTTCTTGGGAAACAGGTGATAGTCACTGGGCGCCAAGTCAGGGCTATAGAGTGGGTGGGTGATTATGTTCCACCGAAACTGTTGCAGGAGAGCAATGGTTTGCCGAGCGATGTGTGGGCGAGCGTTGTCACGGAGGATGTGTACGCCCTTGCCCAACATTCCTCCTCTCCGGTTCTGAATTGCCCGTTTGAGTTTTTTCAGAGTCTCACAGTATCTGTCAGCGTTAATTATGGTCCTGGTGGACATAAAGTCGATCAACAATACCCCTTTCCGATCCCAAAAAACGGTTGTCATGACTTTACCGGCAGACTGTGTTTGACTGAATTTCCGCGGCTTTGGCGAAGGAGGATGCCGCCACTGGCGTGATTGTTGCTTGGTCTCAGGTATAAAGTGGTATGCCAAGGTTACGTCACCCGTGACAATTGAGTCCAGAAAGTTGTCCTGTTCGGCTGCAAGGCGGTGAAGAAATGTGCGGGAAGCATCAACTCGTTGCCGCATGTGGTCCTCAATCAGCATACGTGGCACCTATCTTGCGCACACCTTCCGGTAGTTCAATGTTTCCGTTAAAATTCTGTGAGCGGTGCTCGGGAAACCTCAGGAACCAACGTGCAGAGATCATCCAGGGAGATCCGCCGATCTTCACGCATGCTTTGCTCAACCTTCAACATTGTCTCCTCAGAAATTGACGGACTTCCGCTCCTACACCTCCGTCAATTGGCGATGGATTTAAATCGGCGCAGTGCCCTTTGCGTTCAGAAACCGAATAACTGCGCGCAGTTCGCATTTGGCGGTAACATTCAATGGGAGCTCCATTCTCAACGGCTGCCAAGCCAAGACTGAGCGCCTCAGCGCGGCGTGCGCAAGGTAGCACACAGCGCGTGAAGCACTCTTCATAACAGTGTCACCAACTGCTATACAAACAGAGTTCTGTACTTATAAAAAGACAGGAGACCTTACTTTTGGGTTACTCTCGTATATCTAAATGATATCCAATTCTGTACGCTTGAAAGTAAATGGAGTCTGCGGAGGTAAATCAACCTGACAATGCACTGCTCACCATTCCTCAGTTTGTAAATGGTGATCTTCCTGTAGAGAACCGTTCAGTTATAAATGTAATTCTGAAGAACATCGGGAGTGTAGGAGGGTACAAAGCACCTCTGCCGTTCTGAGTACTGAAGAAAATGGCAGGAAGTCGCCACTCTCCACCAACTGCTTCTCAACCATCACGCGGACAGTCAGTTTGAGGCTTCTCACTCGTCCGTTTTTCTCATGTATACGGTGTAAATGACTGAAACTGCGTCGTGTTCTTTTGTGAAACATAGAAGAAGAACACGAAAGAATTAGCGTAATTACAGAACGAGAGGAGACGGCGTTATCTCCCGCAGATTCAACAGTTCAGAGGCGAGAAACGGAAGCTTTAATACCTTTACGAAGCAAGCGTTAACGCAGAACATGTGACACAAGAAGTGTGGACCGTCGGAACAGTGACTGATAAGAGACAAGCATTCGTTGCAGGTCTATCACAGGTGTTAAAAAATTCGAGGGGAAGAAGGAAAACTCTAATTATACCGCAAACGGAAAGTAACTGTGGTTTTGTCGAGGGTGCTGAATTGATCTTTAAATAAAAAGAGACTGGAGATTATCATGAAGACATGAAAGATGAAGTATTCCTAAAATGGTTCAAAGATATTGTACGCAGATTAGAGCCTAACATTGTTATGGTTATGGACAATACTTCAAATCATAGTGTCAAAGCTGAGCGTAGGTGACAAAAATCTTGCAGCAAGGCAGAACTGTAAACTGGCTGATGGGGAAGGGGGCACATGTCGATCCTACTACGATTAAACCTGAATCCTGAAACGGGTTGAAGATTACGTTGTAGGCCAGGACATTACTGAGAAAACGGAGCAGTCTGTGGCCATATTGCCGTTAGGTTATCACCGTACCACTACAATTCCAATCGCATGGATCTTATTTGGAGCTAAGCTAAACGTTATGCCACAAGAAATAAAACGGCACTTATGCTACCAGACGTGCTTAAAGTAATGCACGAAGCTCTGTCGCACGTCACTGACGAACGCAGGTGGAATGCAGAACAGCACGTAATAAAAGAAGAAGACAAAATGTGGCACTTGGATGTTGAATACGGCAGTTCCACTGATAATATATCTTTTTGAGTTTCAGGTTGACAGATGGAAGGAGATCAGAGGTTATCACACGACTGAGGTGAGTAATGCCTTAAGTGGCTTCAGTATTTCACTATACAACAAAATCTCTGCAATACGCTTGGTCGCTTAAGAAGCTTATTACCAGAGTATCACTGTATAATAATTTATCCATTTTAAAATTTAAACGGCATTTCAGGTTTTGTTATTTATCTGCTATTTATCGATTTTCTTAATTATCTGTAGATGTAATGTTTGGTTTAATCTGCTTCCGAATGTTTTGTTTTAATACTATTGATGCGAATAATTTCAGCGTGCCAGCATTTTCAAATACCTATCTGTGAGAAGTGTTAAAATAAATCAGCTGGGAACAGATTAAACGAAACATCATTAACATGCAGTTGTGGACTGTTCAACAAAAACAAATAAGCTTCCACGCGATTATCAGCAGTTGATCGTATCATTACGGGCTTCATGGAGCGATTACCCTGTTTAAAAGCGCCGGCAAAGCGTTGTGAGTTATATTCGGTGAGTAGAGCGGGTGAGCTACGCTCGCACATAAAACATAAAGTTATTATTGTACCCGATTATAAACAGCTGAAGCTCCACCGGAAATAAAATCCAATGACGCAACAGCAAAGGTGGAAGCATATGCAGCGTAATATTTACATCAGTACTGTTCTTATGATGAAAAAACTATAGCATGGGTTTCAGAAAACCAGTCGACATCTTGTTATATCTTAAGCAAACTCCTTCACAGGATGCTCCTTACATATACATCCTGCCTAATTCTATCAACCTTTACATGTTAGTCTACAGTTAAGTCTTTTACGTTCTTTTCAAGCGGGATGATCGTAGCATGTAATTGATTGATCTGTCACAGAAGCTGTATGAAATAAATACATCTCTAGGTCGCTAACTTTACGTTCGAGAGCCTGAAATTTTCCATCTACGTATAGACGACTTCTCAGTCGATGCACAGTTATCCTCTCGACTGAAGTGCCTCACTTGTGTGCGAACTTGTCCATGGTGTGATGTACACTAACATACCCACCTCTTTCATAGCTATATATACAGAAACTGCTGGAAGTTGCACCTTTACCTACCATCATTCAGTTTTCTTGTTTTATCGACAACAAGAAACCGGTACTGTGTGTGATTCCAACAATCTCCACATATTTTCACAAATTCATTGAACGACGTAACAGCCCCTACATGAGCTTGGTAAATGTGCTTTTAATTCAAATTGGTCTTGTTTGAAGGCTATAATGAGCTTTACATTATCCCTTACCAACTGTTCTGGGATTCTATAATATGTCTGACTCCAATAAATCAATACCCATATGACGACCAAAACTGAAATATCGTATAATTTGATCCCAGTTTTCCACAGCAACATCATCAAATATGAACATCGTGTTTGGCTTTACTTTTTCTGGTGGAGGGATTTCAGTACTTTGACTGAATATTGTGTATGTTACAGCATCAACACCCTCTAGTATCTTTTGCAGCAACTGGTACTTGAGCTGAAATAGAGTTTTTGAGAACACGCGTACATTATGAAATTGGACTCTGTTAGGGTGTGTTAACACTGATATGAGCACATTTGTCTTGTCGCAACCTACAATTATCAGGAAGGAGCATCTTCTTCTTCTTCTTGCAGTCTTCTTCTTCCACACAGGACCAGTCGCTTACAACAAAGTTCTGATGCTTCTCCCACCCCGCCATGATACCGACTACATGGGCTTCAGTAGGAAAAAAAATTATCTAATCAACTAAACTTCATGGTACATATACACTTGAAAGTGTTTTCTATCATACTGTTTCACAATGACTGAAGATGTTGGTGCGATTCATTATTCACACAGCTTGCTGCTGGTGCAGCTGCAGTGAAATTACAGAGAACAGTTACATTATTATAATTATGATGACACGTGTAGAAAAATGAAACAATTTGTGGTAATATATATATTTTTTTGTTATTCGATAATCATACGTTGGATGCAATACATCTGAAAAAATTAACAGGTTCTTTCTCCACTTTCACTCCTGTGCAGAACTTACCAAATAAAGTTTTCTTGTGTATGTAGAATTCAGCTTGAATTCCTCTCAAACTTACTGGTTGTACTTCAGTTTCTTTCAGCACTGTATTGATACACTGTTGTAAATCGTCAGGATGCACACTGTTCACTCAGAGGTAGTCTACAATTTCTTTATATATATTTTGAACATAAGGCAACCATCCCTTCAATCTTTCCAGCACTATGGGTAACACCATTTACAGACAAAACGAGTTTGTAACGGTGGAGTGCTGTAAATAAATGGACCAACCACCCAATCTCAGCATGAGGGCCATGTTGTCATACAGCGATGTTTTTGATAGCATCAGGTCGCCACAGTAAATGTGTGGTGGAGGCCGTGATGGATCGTGCTCTGCGGTCATCTGATGATTAATGTAGGGCTCTGCATTACACAGTTCATCCCATTCAGACTCCGTAAACCTCACTATAAAACCTCTCAGTGTATTTTAAATCTCTAGCACAACACACAAGTCACCGTCCACTGATCCTTCTATACCAATATTTAAGTGCTTTGAGATGCTGGCTGTTACATTTGCAAAGTACCTACTACTTCTTCAGTTTTACACTACGTACAACGGATTTATTTGCAGGACCTTTGCATAAATGCCCTAACTTGAAAGCTATGTCAATTCTGCATGGCCCAATGATTGACTTTCATACATTCAGTAAACTTATTAAATAAAATTTCTTATTTTTACTGATAATAAAACAAAATATTGAAAGGTTTGTCTATTCTTATAGAAAGAATGTTCCGACTCAAATTTGAATCTTTTTAGAACAAACTGGTTTAATCATTAAGCATTTCAGATTATTTTGAGAACAAAAAAAAACCTCACTCCTTTAAACAAATATTAAGGCGGGTGATCTTCACACAGCATGAAATTTGCATCAGATTCCACGATGTAATTTCACGGATCTGACTTTCCTATTAACAATGTAAAATTTAACGCATGTTTGTATCTTTATTTATCGTTAATGCATCTGACTTTTTACTAAAACTATGGTCTCCTGCGGACTGCTATCTCTTATTACCACAAGTGCCCACTTTTGGATCGGAAGAAAAGGATATTCCACACCTGTATCCATTAATCAACATGCACCCACAATTACTGCACCAACATATGCACAGGATAAACGTAAGGATCGAGTCGTAAGCAGTTCCGATATTCACCATACAGTAACTATCTGTACTCAAAATTATTCTATCGAAAACCAAAATTATTACATATAACTTTCGCGCTACTTGATCATTCACTTTAATAGCCACTATTGTACTGTTGCCTACTTCTGACACAGATTCACCCACTGAAATATGAAAACCCTTCCAAAATTACACATATAAAATACACACACTCAAGATGAACTACTTACTTTGTTGCAGCCAAAATTCATGGCTACGTTATCAGTTTAATAAACTCTTTCCCCGCTTTGCAATTTTAATTATTCAGAAAATCTCCCCACCTGACTCTACATTCCAATAAACATGAATAAGCAAGCATTATCTTCGCTTGGTTTGCTAAAATTCGACACACGCTTTCACACGAGATACCACGTGTCCCTAACAAAGGATCCACGTTACTAAATCTTTCAAGATTGCAGATATGTAAGAAAATTGAAAATTTATAACAGTACTTAATTTCACACGCATATTTCATGTAATAGCACACTTCCTACTTACATGCTATAGGTCCCTAGCACTAGTTATAAAATTCTTGATCAGCCCCACGTGGTGAGTGCCAGGTGTAAAACTAAATAAACTGCCATACGCACTTAAATATTTCATTTTTCCTGCCAATGAACTTGCTTGCTCAAACACATTAGATTGAAGTATTCACCCCAAAGTTGCAAATTACTATCACAAAGGAAAGCAAAAATTTTACATCACCTACTACTGCACATTACCTACCTAAGTAAATTTCGTTCCCCCAAAATATTAATATTACTTTACGTCTAGCTGCAAAAAAGGTTGTTCACCTAATGTGAAACCATTAATCATAAATATAGCACATTTCCCACGATTAAATAGAGCATGGCTCGACCCATCTCAGGAAAGCGTCCTCTCTCGTCCAAGGCTTCAGCAGCAGTCCACGACTCGGACCCACGCTACAGTTCTGCTCGCGTGACCGCTCATGGTGGGGGCGGCTCCCAATCAATCATCAGCTCAGAATTTCCCCAGTTTAAATTTCCCGGTCAAACCTCCCTTCTACACAATGAGAAAGATCCCGCGCTTTTCCTCCCAAAGACTGAAACGTAAGTTTTGCAGACTATCCAACCTTCCTACACGTCGCTACAGCCAATGGCTGAAGTTTCAGAGCTTCTATATTCGCTGTCTGTCGAGTAGTTGTTCCCTATCGTACACCCACAATCGCTAAATATCGTTCGATCCTTATTCTCTCCCCAAACATTCTTCCTGCAATTATTTTCATACATTCATTTCTTTCTCCCTCCTGCTGTGGACTCAATAGGATAAGGCAATATAGGAAACAGTGGACATTCTTAACTTATTCAATCAATAAAAACAGTTCGATTCTTCTGATAACTTGGTGTTGGTTTGCAGACACCGACGGTAAGTCTGTGCTAAGTAAATTAAATGATATTATTACGATCAAAAAAATGATATTATTACAATCAAACTCGTGTTCTCAGAAGAACCTGACGATCAATTGCATTAAATATTGTTAAATTAAGAGAAATATAAGTGAGAGTTGCCATTGCCAAAGACAATGGCCACCTCTCACATTATAACTTGAACTGAATAGCATTAGAGCACCGGAAGGGACTGGTTGTTCCTCATGCATCAGATCTATACCATGTTCTTGCAGTAACACTTGAGCGTTATGGGATGCCATATATGTCAGAGACCAGTACTGACCTGCACCATGTGGAAAAGGAGAAGCACACTTCTTCGGAAATTCTGGGGCTGGCCAGGTACCTTCGTTATCGATGAGCAGAATGGATAATGGAAACTCGTTGTACTGCTCTAACGTGCTGGCCAGGTATACTCAGGATCCCACGCTGCTGCAGATGCTGGTAAGCTGGTGCTTCCGTTGCTACTGGCCTGGACACTCTGGAGGTCACTGCATGTTCCACCAAGTTCAAATGGTTCAAATGGCTCTGAGCACTATGGGACTCAACTGCTGAGGTCATTAGTCCCCTAGAACTTAGAACTAGTTAAACCTAACTAACCTAAGGACATCACAAACATCCATGCCCGAGGCAGGATTCGAACCTGCGACCGTAGCGGTCTTGCGGTTCCAGACTGCAGCGCCTTTAACCGCACGGCCACTTTGGCCGGCTCCACCAAGTTGGTGGTGAGTGCTGCTGCTACAGGTTCCGACAAGCTGGAGACCGCTGTTAGTCCAGACACACAGGAACTCGCTGAGTAGAAGAAACAATAAGCATCCACAGACAAAGACATGCGGTTGAATAGAGAACTGCTATATGTGGTAACAGTAGCAAAAGGCATGTAACGAGTACTTACTGTTACGCTTCTTCTGCGAGATGGAGGCGGATGAGGATCTCAGCTGCTGTTGATGCGTCATGGCTAGTACTACTCTACTGATTGAGAATGATGGACTACAATGGCTGCCTTATATCACCCCCTGATGTCATGATCACGTGATCGGATGTAGCATTCCTATTGGTCCACTCCAGTTTTTAGGTGAGGAGGAAGGAATGCTGAGGAGGAGCAAACTCCACTTCAACCACCTTCTTGGCGGTTTTGTGAACTAGCTCAGTCAGTCTGGGATTGTTGGTGAAGAACACACATTCATCTCTTAGACGCATTGACAGGGAATTAAAAAAAAGCCAGACAGTTCCAGCAAAGACAGCTATATGTATGGTTTGAAAAATGCATCTTTAACCCATCATGATGCATCACTTTTATTTGCTGGAAAGTATTCTTCTTAAGCTCATCCATTATCGTTCCTTCCAATGTAGGGGGCTATGGTTGCAGTCCTCAGCTGCATGCTTGCCAGTAGTACATCTATTAAAATCATCCCAGCTTGTCACTGATATCTCCTCAGCTGCAGACATTCTGAACTAGGTGACTAAATTTGAGCAGATGACTGTTCAACATTTTGCACTTTGGAAGACTGAAAGGAATTTTCATAAAAGGTCCACAGGTTCAGCACAAGCATTTATCAAGCATGAATTGTGAAATGTAGCTTCAGTCCATCCTGTTGTATGTATCTTTATTATTATTACACTCATCCAATATCTGCAATTTCCAAGCATCTTGTAGTGAGCTATGGATTCAGCTGGTTGTTTGGTTTGTAGATTAAAGGGACTAAACTGGAAGGTTATCTGTCCCTTTTTCCTTAGTCACATGGGTCTCGGATTAAAACCATACTATAAAAGAATCCTACTGCAGTACACAGTCCTCAGCTGCATGATGATAACTAATACAGCTGTTGAACTCTTCCTTGTCGTACAACATCTCTTCCATTAAACACATTGCAGACTGAAGCCTCTCACTAGTGGAAGAGGAGCGGGAGGGGGGGGGGAATAGGGGATGGGGAAGTGGGGGAGGGGAGGAGTGGGGAAGAGGAACAGGTGTAGTACTAACTAGCTCCCTGCATGTCGAGGTGAACACACGTCTCTGAGTTAGGTTACTGGAGGTAGTCCTCCCCATCACGGAATTACCGTTTCCTACAAAAAATAAAGTACACTAACCCAACCTTCCACCCAGGCAGTTGGACAGCGATTGACCATATCCCGCCATTTCCATATCTATGTGATAGGAGTGGGTGAAGGGGTAGGGGAGTTAGGTTAGTGGAAGTACCCCAATTGCCCTATTTCCCACCATAATTTCCCGCCATTTGCAGGGGGTGGAGAGGGGTGTGATGTCATAGGAGGGGGGGGGGGGAGGGGGAACCCATTCACTAAATTATTTGCACCAGAAACCGTCTAGCCCCACAACTTACTGTCTGTATTTATCTGAGGATATTTTATGCATCTTGTCTGATGTACAATGGTTGAAGGACAGAAGTTGTCAGGATCTCCATAACCGCTGTCCAGAAGAATATTCACTTGCAGTGTGTAAATATCGTTCTAAAATTATGCCATTTCTCTTCGAATATGAGCCAGAAATCGCACTAAAATTACACCATTTCTCTTAGAATGCGTGCTGGTACGCAAAATGTGAGTGAGTGCTGGAATGATAGTCAGCTGTTCTACGAGCATTTCAGAGAATGGACACAGCTGGCTGTTTGTCTGTCGGCTTGTGACGTCACACTAGTGGGCCTGTCCACCACATTTCGCGAACGCTCGGCTCCGTACAGTGCCCACGGGAAATCAGTATATAAGCGAAAAGGTACCAACTAAAGATCTTAACTTTGTTGTGCGCTATCAAGAGCTGTCGTGCAAGTAAATGCGCAATCAAGTATTATTAAACTCGCCTGAAATGGCTGCTCCCCTCCGGAGACGGCTGCTGGCATTCGTAAGACCTGCAACGTCACGTGGTGTGACACACACGCCACGACCTGTCTTTCTCGTGGGCCTTGGCGTGCTGTGATGTAACTTCATGCCTTCCGGCACTATGTTGCTCACAACACTAGGTCAGCATTTTTCTATGAACGTGCGTGTAACACATTGTGCAAGCGTCGAGTATCAGAGATTCTTGAGGAGCAGCTGTGGTAAAAGCGCCGTGGCCGAGTGGTCATGCACACTGACTGGCAATTCGCTGGCGTGAACGCGATTTCCACTGCTATTATACTTTTTTAATTTTCTTTTATTACTCGCAATTGTAATGTTTAATTATAAAATTTAAATATATTTAAACATTTCAGTTTATGTATGTATGATAGCATGCTGCAGCCAGACCTACCCTTTCCCACCAGCTGTGCACGAGGTCAAGATTGCGTGGACCGAGAATTTTCGGTGACTTAACACCCGACACGGACCCTGAAGATGAAACGATCGAGAGAATCATAATTACATCCAAAATAATTCCGATTACTACCTTGGTAAGTCAATAGCAAGAGGTCATCAACTTGTAGCACGTTGGTATAATTTTCACTATTCGCCACTGCTCACATGTGCGTGTGTGCGGAGGTAAGCTTGTTTTCTTAACAAATAAACTGATGTCTTTCGTTTTCTCATCTACCACACATAGACCGGGCCGTGCTTCCAGTAATTTTTCAATACTGGTTGAGTCTGGAACAAGAAGCAAGCACCCGATAGATAAGCACAGGGAACTTGACATATTAGCGAATTCTCTAAATATACCAAAGGATCTAATTCCAGTCAACAGAATTACAAATCACACAGGTAAATATAACAAATCTATGAAGTACGCAGAAAATCAGTGTCGCAGAAAATCTGATCATGGCAAATCAGACAACACAACAGGTAGCGAAGCTGTGATCTCACCTTTTGTTAGTTCTAAAGCATAAGAGATTTACCTCGTCGGTACAGTCATTATGAACAGTAAATGGTTAATTTTTTGGGAATGATGATATTACTTTTTATTTTAACAAATATCACACGCCATCACTTTTACCTGTTTAGATCTGACTGCTTTCGATTATCACTGGTTATCTTCCACTCCGGTAAGCAGTATACTGTAATATCTTGCTCATCCACAAATTATGCGTTGATTTTGACAGCTGATGATTTATGTATTCCTAACATATTACAGCATGTCGTTAATTGAATATGAAGGTCGAAACTGGTCAAATGTCAACACAAAAAAAGCGATTTTTCTGGCAGTAAAACTAATAAAAATCTATATAAATCACGGACTTTTCTATTAACAATATACGAGTATAAATTTTTCCGTTACTTCCTTCGTTCGAACTATGTTTTAGTTCCAACAGCTCTAACCAATTGCACTCGGTAATTGTCTGCTTAGCAAGCACGGCGCACGCCGTTCTCGTATGAGTACAACTGTTGAAAGAGACTTTATCCAAGTAATGCTCCAATGCTTCATCAGAACACTACAGATATCTCGTAGCTGATTTTCCAATTTTTTTTCCTATATCTTCAGTAATGTTCCCTGTGGTCGGATGAGTGTAACTGTAAATGCCTGAGAACTAAAGTACTACTCCTGAGAAAAAAAACACTAGTTACGGAATTTCTATTTCCCACTGCTTTTCCAATGCTCAAGCTTTCAGTTAAATAACCGGTTAAGTGATGCCGACGTTTTCCAGTACTTGCTATCATGGAGCAATTATTAGTTTGGTGGGAACGGCAGCGGCTTGAGGGTACGAAGGTGGGGGGGGGGGGGGGCAAGTTTGAGAAATAAATAATCTCAAGCTTCATGAGAATATTACAGTTTTACACGAGCTCCTTGGAGGAGGTACGTCCCTAACTCACCAAACCATCAAAAACCTGGCTGAACTAAAGTACTAGAAAAGTAAGAGAGAGGATATTTAGAAACATTGTATCACTTGCACAGGTCATTCAGTAAATAACGAACCAATGACCTTCAACGTAGTAACTACCATATAAATTACTTCAACTTCTCATACACAACAAGGAGATTTAGTACTTCAGTTATACATACAAATACAAGGAAAGTAATATGTATAGTTTAACATATCGTCGACATATATGTCGTCACCATTTAAACATGACTGTGGAGGAAATTGGCCGTAACCTAAATCAGCAGAACAGTCCCAGCATCCGCCTGCACTGATTTAAAGAAAAAATAATTAAAACAAGATGACCATATTGGCGTATGAATCCCACTTCCCCGCCATGCGGCTCCTCTGTTCATTGTTGTGCCAGCTTTCTCTGTTAAACCCATTATTAAACGCTTCACTGCTTTCAGAGTTGACGAGGAATTATCAACACGATCAAGGACATGAACGAACTGTGTATATGATTGTAAGTATCCGGCTGCTGCTTGAGGTACATCGGACTTGTCGCTAGCAGAAACGATTTTTTCGGACGTCTTAAGCAGCACACAGTGAAGCTGACGAACGCCTTTTGCTTTACTTATACTGGAAATATCTGACTGAACTGCATAAACAGGATGCGAAGCTTCCGTTTAATTTCGACTTTCCTTGAAATCAAGTTCCAAGTAAGGACGACAAAGCCCAGTTTGGCACCAGTGCTCTATTCAGGTCTCTTTTTGAAATATGTTTCTATCTGAAACGAACTTATTCATGTAGTCCTTATAATGATTTCGGTATGAGCTTTGTTGTGGTGTAAATGTTCGCATTTGACACAATAAAACGTGCCAACAGCAAGCGGAGACAGGTAAATAATAAAATGAGATTGCGGAGGCGGGTTTTGAATCGTGCTTGGATAGCTCATTGTATTGGAGCATTATCCACGAAAGGTTAGACTCTGATTTCGAGTCCTGTGAGGTGTACAGTTTAATCTTCCTCAAATTTCAAGTAATTATCTTGTTTACTAACAAGTCAAATGCAGACTGCTTCATCATAGCTCGATATGGGTGAGACACTGTCAGAAGACAGTGCATTTACTTGCAGACGCAGTTCTGCTGCGTTGCGGATAACATACGTCACAGTGCAGAGTGATATGATGCAGTGAACTTAATGTACGCGGAACAGTACAATTCTTATGGACAAAGAGGGGATCTGCACACAGAAGGGAAGAAAGAGGAAGAAAAATTAGGATTTAATGTCCCGTCGCTAACGAGGTCATTAGAGACGGAGCAAAAGCTCTGACTGTTTCAAGGATGGGAAAAAGAATCGGACGTGCCCTTTAAATTGCGGACAGATTCACCATGAAATTCCTGGCAGTATATGGAGCAAATGCAGTGGCGTGTACAGCTGCAGTGAAATAGTGCCAATGATTTGATAAAGCTCCTACAGGCGTGGGTGAGCTGACAGGTAAGCAAGGCCATCGACATCGACTTCAGACGATAATGACCAAGCCATCGACGAAATGATTCGAAGAAATTGTAGATTTTCCGATGATGACGTCGTTCACTCAGCGATTCTCGGATGCCTCGTCCCGACGGTTGTTTATAGAGGCTTGGTGGCTACGTTGAAAAACAGTCTGAAGTGTAGTGCACCATTCAAAAAAAGCTACTCGGCCCGCCATAGAGTTTAACTCACCTTTTGAAGTGCTCTCGTAATAAAGTGGTGAAGCAGATTACCTTTTAAAAAAGGTTCGTACGTACTCTAGACTGGGTTATAGTTTGTGCGAAGTTACAATGCACTGCGTGGGACATGCAAGCCTTAGCCTGGAATATTGCTTAAGCTATCGTAATTCTGATTATGCTCTTCACGGGTATGCTGCCAGATATGATCACCTTCAATAGACAAATCCAAAGTTAAAAATACCATTGAAGCATACCCGTGAAGGGCATAATCGTATAAGACGACCGGAAAATCTACGGAATCACTATCGTAATTCTGTTTTCACCTAAACGAACTGTCATGGCAGGTATATTAATTACAGAGCTGTAACCGAGCGAGTTGGCACGGTGGTTAGCACACTGGACTCGCATTCGGGAGGACGACGGTTCGATCCCGCGTCCGGCCATCCTGATTTAGGTTTTCCGTGATTTCCCTACATCGCTCCAGGCAAATGCTGGGATGGTTCCTTTGAAAGGGCACGGCCGACTTCTTTCCCCGTCCTTCTTTCTCTAATCCGATGAGACCGATGACCTCGCCGTTTGGTCTCCTCCCCCAAACAATCCAACCCAACAGAGTTGTAAATACCAAATTAGTTTTTTTTTGAAACGAAATATAATAATTTTTGCTGCTAGTACTGAAGATCTGAAAGAAACGATTTCAACGGCGCTTCACTCTTTGGAAACCAGTAACTAGTTTCGGAGGAATTATGGTATTTTTTAATTTTGGATTTGCCTATTGAATAAGAACCTGATTGTTATCTTAAGTGGAAGCTGTGATAAGTGGAACTGTCGCGTCTGATTGAATGGGATGCTCCAATTTTAAGGAATTGCGGGAGTCTAATTACGAATTCGAAGCTGTTGAGAAAAGTTCAATTTTAAACTGGTCTCTCAATTTTTGTGTTCATGTTTGCTTTCAAATAAACATGATTTGGACAAGTTTCTACTTTGAGCAAACACACTTTTTTTTCTTTTTTCACACATACATACATTCTCTGATCAAAATTATCCGGACATCTATTATTGGACTTTGTAACGGCAATAACTCTGCTGAGGAAACTTCAACTGAGGTCTCCGAATGTCTGTGGAGGAATGACAGCCCATTCGTCCTCAAGAGCTGAAACCAGAGAAAGTAGTGATGTGCGACACTCGGGTCTGGGGCGAAAGTCGGCGTTATAACTCATCCCAAAGATGTTCGGGACTTGGGAGAGCCAGTACGCGTCAGGAATGTTATTGTCAGCGAACGATTGCCTCACAAATACTGCACTGTAACAGTATGCGCTGTCATGCAGGTACAGTCATCGTCTCGGAACTGGTGCTTTACCGTAAGCAGTTGAAAGTGTCGTAGAATGTGTTCATATCCTTTTACATTTACCGTTTTCTTAAGTAAAATAAGAGGACTACATCTAACCACGAAGGACATCCCCCGTACGCCGGCCGTTGTAGCCGAGCGGTTCTAGGCGCTTCAGTCCGGAACCGCGCGACTGCTACGGTCGCAGGTCCGAATCCTGTCTCGGGCATGGATGTGTGCCATGTCCTTAGGTTAGTTATGTTTAATTAGTTCTAAGTTCTAGGGGACTGATGACCTCAGATGTCCCATAGTGCTCAGAGCCATTTGAACCATCCCCGTACCGTAATACCATACACATTATAACAATCCAGACAACAATAGCCATAGGAAACCCGGCAGTGGAAGACCCAAAGGAAGGAGCCCCGCAGGTCAGAGTATTACAATGCTAGAGCTTAACTGCCGAAGCACTCGCAACGAAGTGCCAGAGTTGGAACTGCTCCTAAAAGGCAATGAAGCTCACATAATATTAGTACAGAAAGCTGGTTAAAAACGGGACAAAATTTAAGGTTATACTGGAAGGGTAGACTAATGATAAATGGAAGTGGTGTTTTCGTCGCTGCAGATAAGCATCTCAAGTCTAGCGAGATAGAAATTGAAGCTGCACGCGAGATTGTTTGGGCAAGACTCAGTATGAAGGGTGGGCATAAAATTAGAATTAAAACTAGATCCTTCTATCTACCACCATACTCGCCTACTGATGTAAACGAAAACTTTAGAGAAAACCTCACTTCGCTTATCAGAAAGTTCCCTAATCATATTGTAACCATCAGAGTAGACTTTAATCATCCAACTATTAGACGGGATGAAGCCTACTGGCAGATCAAAACTGTGTGCCCGACCGAGACTCGAACACGGGACGTTTGCCTTACGCGGGCAAGTGCTCTACCATCTGAGCTACCCAAGGTTTGGAAAGTAGCAGACGAGGTGCTGGTGGATGTAAAGCTGTGAGGACGGGCCATGAGTCGTGCTTGGGTAGTTCAGTTGGAGAGCACTTGCCCACGAAAGGCAAACGTCCCGTTTTCGAGTCTCGGTCCGGCACACAGTTTTAATCCGCCGCAAAGTTTCATAACAGCACACACTCCCCTGCAGAGTGAAGATTCATTCTGGCTATCAGATAGGATATTTACAGCCTGGTTAGAGATGGACGTGACAAGACATCCTGTGAAACATTACTAAATGCCTGCTCTGAAAACTGCTTAGGGCAGGTAGATCTGAACCCACTCTCCACGGAAATATAATACATGTAATGGCAACGAACAGACCCGATCTTTTTGAGAACGTCCACACCGAAACTAGCTTCAGCAACTATGAGGCAGTTATAGCAACAATGAATACCAAAGTAGAAAGGGCATTTAAAAACAATTAGAAATATCTGTATGAACATATACTAGACAAACGAGCAGTAGTGTCATATCTCTGGGTGGAACTCTTAGCTCAGGAAAGTATCACGTAGAGGAACTATGGTTCAAGTTTAAAAGTGACCATGCACTGGATAGATACGTACGCAGTAGAACGGTTCGTGATGGAAGAGAGCCTCCGTGGTGCACAGTCCTGTAAAAAAAACTTCTAAAGAAACAGACGTTACTGCATAATAGTTATAAAACCAAGCAAAGGACTATAGACAGAGAGAGCTGCTGAATGAACCGCTTTCTGCTGTCAAGAGAGTAATGCGTGAAGCGTTTAACAACTACTGTAGCAGAATACTGCCGCATTACGTTCAACGGAACCTCCGAGAAATTCTGGTTGTATACAAAAGCTGTTAGTGGCACTCATGGACGAAACAAGAACTGAAATTGGGGATAGCAAAATAAAAGCAGAATTACGTAACTTCGTTTTCAAATGTCCCTTTACAAAGCAAAACCCAGGAGTATTACCCCCTATTTAATCCTCGTAGCACTGAAAAGATGAATGTAATAAATATTAGTGTCAGTGGCGTTGAAAAGCAGCTGAAATCGTTCAAACTGAACAAAGCCCCCGGACCCGATGGACACGCTGTCAGATTCTCTACTCACTTTGCGGCTGAGATAGTCTCTGTTAACCAGTTTCTATCGTAGATCCCTGCCCATCAGCCGGACGAAAGCAAAGGTCACACCCGTACACAAGAAAGGTGGCAGAAGTGAATCACTGACTACCGTCCAATATCCTTGACATCCATTTCCTGTAAAATCTTTGAACATATTCTGAGCTCTAACATAATGATGTATCTCGAACAGAATGATCGTCTCCGTCCGACCACCACGGATTTCGAAAACATCGTTCATGTGAAACCCAACTCCTACTTTTCTCACAAGACATCCTGAAAGCCATGGATCAAGGCAGTCAGGTAGGTGCAGTATTTCTCCATTTCAGAAAAGCATTTCACTCAGTACCACTCGTACACTTATTATGAAAAGTTCGATCGTATGGGGTAATAAGCGCTATGTGTGACTGGATCGAGGGTTTTTTGGTAAGGAGGACATGGCAAATTACGTTGGATGGAGAGTCATCGACAGATGACAGACTTCAGGTATCCCTCAGAGAAGTGTGTTAGAACCCCTGCTATTCAATGTTGTATATTAATGACCTTGCGGACAATGCATTCTATGATTATAACCTCAGTGAGACACAACTGGAATCAGTAAATTCGTGGAAGTACCTGGATGCAACACTTCGTAGGGATGTGGATTGGAACGGTCACAAACTCTCCGTCGTAGGTAAAGTAGACAGCAGATTTCGGTTTATTAGAAGGATACTGAGAAAATGCAATCATTTTACAAAGTAGAGTGCTTGCAAAATGTTCAAATGTGTGTGAATTCCTAAGGGACCAAACCACTGAGGCCATCGGTCTCTACACTTACACACTACTGAAACTAACTTATGCTAAGAACAACACACACACCCACGCCCGATGGAGGACTCGAACCTCCGGCGGGAGGGGCAGCGCAATCCGTGACATGGTGCTTCAAAACGCGCGGCCATTCCGCGCGGGTGATTGCTTGCAAATCACTCGTGCGGCCCATCTTAGAATATTGCGCAAGTGTGTAAGACCCGTACTGGATACGTCTGACAGTATTGATCGCACACAGAGAAGGGTAGCACGAATGGTCACAGGTTTGTCTCACACGCGTGAGAGTGTCACAGAGAAGGTGAAAGAACCCAACTGGCAGACTCTTTAAGGCAGACATAAACTATTCCGAGAAAGCCTACGTACAAAATTTCAGTAACCAGGTTTGAACGATACCTCTAGGAATCTACTACAACCTGTACATATCACTCCAACGGGGATCGAGAGGTCAAGATAAGATGAATTGCAGTACGCTCAGGAGCATTAAAACAATCCTTCTTCCTCCGTCCCATACTCGAATGGAACGGGAAAAAACCACACTAACTGGTGCGGTAGAATACACTCTCTTCAATGCTTCACAGTGGTTTGCAGAGTACGAATGTAGACGTATGTGGTAGGTAACGTACTTCAGGCATTCGCCAATCCAAAACTATGAGGCGTGTTTTTAAGTAAGGTCCGTTTTGTTGTAGACACTAGTAGTTCGCGCGCATACCGCAACGAGCGCTTGCGTCGTGTACCGGCATGCCTCGGGAACAACTGTGCTCAATTTCAGCTCTGTAGCTAACCTGTACGGCTCTGTTCTGTGCTTTCAAAATGTTTAAGACTATCAACTCGCCCGCCGCGGTTGAGGTACGCTCAATGATACGGTTTTTGTCAGCAAGGAACCTGTCTGCTGCAGAAATTCATCGACTGATTTACGAAGTGTACGGTGATACCGTTATGAGTGAAAGCAAAGTGCATAAGTGGGTACGACAATTCAAAGATGGCCGTGACAACGTCCATGATGAGGACTGCTCCGGTCGCCCCATTGTAGACATTAGTAGTTCAGTTGAAGTGAAGATTCGTGAGAACAGGCGCTTCACAATAACAAGTCTCTGTCAAATGAATTACCTGACGTGTCGAGATCAGTGCTTTACAACATTGTTTCTGAACACCTAAAGTTTAGGAAACTGTGCTCCCGTTGGGTCCCAAAACTCTTAACAGACGACCACAAAAACCAAAGATTTGAGTGTGTGATGAAGTTCTTGACACGTTATCACAAAGTTGGTGATGCATTCTTGAGTTAGATCGTAACTGGAGACGAAACATAGGTTTCGCATATCACGCCCGAATCGAAGCAACAGAGCATGGAATGGAGACACACACACTCGCCTATAAAGGTGAAGGCCAAACAGACTCTGTCCCAGCGCAAAATCATGGCGTCTGTGTTTTGGGATAGGCATGGTGTTTTGTTGGTCGACTTCATGCAACAAGGAACCACTATAAATGCAGAAGCATACTGCCAAACCCTGAGAAAGCTACGCAGAGCGATTAAAAACAAAAGATGCGGCATGCTGGCAAAGGGAATTGTCCTTCTCCATGACAATGCAAGACCTCACACTGCAGGTCAAACCTGCGATTTATTGGACAGTTTTGGATGGGATGTTTTAGACCACCCATCCTACAGTCCTGATCTTGCGCCGAGCGATTACCATCTGTTCCTCCACCTCAAACAACATCTCAGTTGCAACCGTTACAATGACGACGACGGCGTGAAAATGGCAGTGAACTCTTGGTTATCGGAGCAGGTGACAAGTTTTTATGAAGAGGGTTTTTAAAATTGATTGAGAGGTATGATATGTGTTTCAAAAAACTTGGCAACTATGTCCAAAAATAGAGTGAAGTATGTACTTTCTGAAAATAAATTTACTTTTTTGAAATAACCTTTCATTGTGTACTTATGTTCAAATTGACCTTGCGTAAAAAACATGCCTCATTCAAAAAATGGCTCTGAGCGTTATGGGACTTAACATCTGAGGTCATCAGTCCCCTAGAACTTAGAACTACTTAAACCTAACTAACCTAAGGACATCACACACATCCGTGCCCGAGGCAGGATTCGAACCTGCGATTGTAGCGGTCGCGCGGTTGCAGACTGCAGCGCCTAGAACCGCTCGGCCACAACGGCCAGCAAACACGCCTCGTATTACATTGGATTGCCATAGAGTACAGCGTGATTAATCGCTTCATCCATTTCCATCACCCGTCGTGCAATGACGTCGGCGTTTACACGAGACCAAGCGTCGTTTAATATTTACAGATATGTGTGGCTTATGAGGGGCTGCTCGGCCATGGAACCTCATTCCTTTCAACTTCCTACTGACGGTAACTGTGCTAGCTGGTAGCTCTTCGGCACTCACGAGTGATTCCTTCCGCTGATTTCATGCTATTTCTACGACAACCGTCCGCAATGCTCGACAGTCCCTGTCAGTGAGTACATGAGCTGTGCCTGGTCTTGGTTTACCTGTAGTTCCTCCTCCACACTCCTCTTCAAGATCACATGACCATCAGTCGACTAGGGTAACCTTCAAAGAGTTGGAATTTCGCTGATGAATTTGTTTACTCAGGCGACATATAACGACTAGTTGACGCTGGAAGTCGCTGAGCTCTCCTGGTCGATCCATGCTGCTGTAAGCGCTTCTCTTCTGACAACACAATACTCCATGTGTCTTTTTTCTACTGGTGAATTCGCCTCTCGTAACATCTAATGTTCATTTCCGCATTACGTAGGGGTGTCCTGATACATTTGATCAGATAGTGCATTTCACTGACGTTTCCTATCACCAGTGACTGATACTTAACTGCATCATGTCAGTTCAACAAAACAAAACTGGAAGGCGAAGGATGTGACATCTAAGGATGATTTACTAGTTAATCATGATACCAGTTCTACTTTTGTATCTGACAGAGCCTCCGAAAAGAAATGAATATCACAAATCAAACGCATATGAAAACAGAAACTGAGGAATAGAGATTTTAGACAATAGCTTCACAAGAAGAAATCAGTACGTTTAATTGACACTATACAGTTCAGACGTCTGCAGCAATGACAAAAGGTAAATCACAAAACAAAGTGGTCATAGTCGCTCCAGTCAGTTATGCTAGGATATGTGGATATACCGACGAGATTCATTCCATACACAAAGAAGAACCAAAAAAAAACTGGTACACATGCCTAACGTCGTGTAGGACCGCAGCGAGCACGCAGAAGTGCCGCAACAGGACGTGGCATGGACTCGACTAACGTCTGAAGTAATGCTGGAAGGAACTGACACCATGAATCTTGCAGGGCTGTCCATAAATCCGTAAGAGTACGACGGGGTGGAGATCTCTTCTGAACAGCACGTTGCAAGCCATCCCAGATGTGCTCAATAATGTTCATTTCTGGGGAGTCTTGCGGCCAGCGGAAGTGTTTAAACTAAGAAGAGTGCTCCTGGAGCCACTCTGTAGCGATTCTTGTCGTGTGGGATGTCGCGTTGTCCTGCTGGAATTGCACAAGTCTGTCGGAATGCAGAATGGAGGTGACTGAATGCAAATGATCAGACAGGATGCTTAGGTGCGTGTCATCTGTCAGAGTAGTATCTAGACGTATCAGGGGTCTCAAATCACTCCTACTGCACACGCCCCACACCATTACAGAGCCTCCTCCAGCTTGAACCATCCCGTGCTGACATGCAGGGTCCATGCATTCATCAGGTTGTCCATACCCGTACACGTCCATCCGCTCGATACGATTTGAAACGAGCCTCATCCGACCAGGCAACATGTTTCCAGTCATCAACAGTCCAATGTCGCTGTTGACGGGTCCAGGTGTTGACGGGTCCAGGTGAGATGTAAAGCTTTGTGTCGTGTAGTTATCAAGGCTACAAGACTGGGACTTCGGCTCTGTAAGACCATATCGATGAAGTTTCATTGATTGGTTCGCACGCTGACACTTGTTGGTGGCGCAGCATTGAAATCTGCAGCAATTTGCGGAAGGGTTGTACTTCTGTCACGTTCAACGATTCTCTTCAGTCGTCGTCGCTCCCGTTCTTGCAGGATCTTTTACCGGCGGCAGCAATGTCGGAGATCTGATGTATCACCGGACTCCTGATATTCACGGTACACTCGTGAAATGGTCGTATGGGAAAATCCCCACTTCATCGCTACCTCGGAGATGCTGTGTTCCATCACTCGTGCGCGGCCTGTAACACCACGTTCAAACTCACTTAAATCTTGATAACCCGTCACTGTAGCAGCAGTAGCCGCCAGACACTTGTCTTATGTAGGCGTTGCCGACCGCAGCGTCGTGTCCTGCCGGTTTACATATCTCTCTATTTGAATACTTGTGCTTATACCAGTTTCTTTGGCTCTTCAGAATAGTTAAAGGGTGGCCAAGAATTCGGCCCACAAGCTGTTCCTTGGCACGGGTGCCATAGCGCTCAACCTGGCTGGCACGTTTTACCACCACCGCCACTGTACACTCTATGACCGCGAGTAAGGAGAAGAGGGGGAAACTGCGAACGCGCCGCATTTGAATGGCAGTGCAGTCTCACTACGTAAGACTTGGGTTTTACATTTCACATTTCTCAGCAACGTAGATAAAAAACTAAAGAAATTTTCAGTGTTATTTTTTTAGTTTCGGTGCGGAGAAGAGATAATACAATTTTTTTCTGATACGAAATGTCGGCATATGGACAGACGCAGGCAGTTTCACAGATTTTCTCTCTCAGGTTGCCAATTAATCATGACTTATTTACTTAATAATCGATGAAAGATTTTTCACCCACATATACTGTAGCACTTTTGCAACCTCATGATGGAGACGTGGCAGCTCTACCTGAGGAAAGCAATGCAGACGTCCTAGACAGTTTTAACGTTAAAGGTATTTGTGTATAAAACGGGAATTATCTTGCAGATCAAACAATTACATCTCCAAATGCACGGTAGCGCTTTCACCTGAAATGGCAAACGGTCCCGAAAACAACTTGAAAACAGACGTAAGACTGGCTGTGTCCTCAAAACGTTTAGGAAGCTATACTTGTAATTCTTTCGAGGCCACAATAAAGTCACCAACCTCGAGTTTTCTTTATTGCCGGTGAGCTTAGGGAACTGGATTGTCTTTGCTAGAATGTGTACCTTCTACAACACCATTTTCTTTCAAATGCATCCCCATCAAATCAGAAAGAATTTGTTTCTCACCATCTAATGTTTTATTGTGGGCACTGTGCTGCCAGGTCCTCTTAAAATGCGGAGTCTGCACTCCATTTCGGATGTTCTAATTTCCGTTCCTGAGGCAACGGCCTTGCCGCAGTGGATACACCGGTTACCGTCAAATCACCGAAGTTAAGCGCTGTCGGGCGAGGCTGGCACCTGGATGAATGACCATCCGGACCGCCATGCGCTGTTGCCATTTTTCGGGATTTACTCAGCCTCGTGATGCCAATTGCCAATTGAGAAGCTACTCGACCAAATAGTAGTTGCTCCAGTAAAAAAAAAATTTTAAAAATCGGAACGGCCGGGTGCTGACCACACGCCGCCCCTATCCGCATCCTCAGCTGAGGATGATACACCGGTCCGATGATCCCGACAGGCCACTTGTGGCCTGAAGACGGAGTGCTATTTTTTCGTTCCAAGTATGTCCCTTGATTTAACCAACGTACTTCACAGTAATACATGAAGTCTACGTACTCTTCGTTCAGTTCCACTGAAAACTGCTGTAACTGACAATGCAATAATGCGTGCGATTCCGGAAATTTTACTAACTGTACCATCAATTCCTTCACATGATCCATGCCCGTAAATTTAGCACGAGTTCTTCTTGATGTACAGAACAATGAATCCCGTCAGTCGATCGCTGCAATTTTTTGTTCTTTCATTGACAACTAAATTTTTAAATTCTTTCTGTATGGCTTTGTAATGTCGTTTCACAGCAAATATGTAGTACCCATCGCTAATGTGAACTGATAATTCTCATTCTTCTCTTCTGTTCTTTCATTCCCATTCATTTCAAAGGATTATGACGATAGTTCGCTAGAGTGCCTCTTTTTGTGCAAACACCCAGTCGACCTTTGGACGTCAAATAGAGAAGGCTAAAAAGCAGGGACACAACGATTCTGGGGACCTGAAGAGAGTTATGCCGACGGAAAAGAGTCGCACCGCAATGCTACACTACGTGATCAAAAGTATCCGGACACCCCTAAAAACATACGTTTTTCATATTAGGTGCATTGTGCTGCCACCTACTGCCAGGTACTCCATATCATCGACCTCAATAGCCATTAGACATCGTGAGACGGCAGAATGGGGAGCTCCGCGGAACTCATGGGCTTCGAACATGGTCACGTGATTGGGTGTCACTTGTGTCATACGTCTGAATGCGAAATTTTCAAACTCCTAAACATCCCTAGGTCCACTGTTTCCGATTTGATAGTGAATAGGAGACGTGAAGGGTCACGTACAGCATAAAAGCGTAAAACCCGACCTCGTCTGCTGACTGACAGAGACCGTCGACAGATGAAGAGGGTCGTAATGTGTAATAGGCTCACATCTATCCAGACCATCACACAGGAATTCCAGATTGCATCAGGATCCACTGCAAGTATTATAACAGCTAGACGGGAGGTGAGAAAACTTAGATTTCATGGTCGAGCGGCTGCTCATAAGCCACACATCACGCCGGTAAATGCCAAACAACGCCTCGCTTGGTGTAAGGAGCGTAAACATTGGATGACTGAACAGTGGAAAAACATTGTATGGAGTGACGAATCATGGTACAAAATGTGACGATGCGATGGGATGGTGTGGGTATGGCGAATGCTCGGTGAACGTCATCTGCCAGCTTGTGTAGTACCAACAGTAGAATTCCAACAGTAGAAACCAACAGTAGGAGGCGGTGGCGTTATGGTGTGGTTGTGTTTCACATGAAGGGGGCTTGCATCCCTTGTTGTTTTGCCTGGCAGTATCACAGCACAGGGGTACATTGATGATTTAAACACTCTCTTGCTACTCACTGTTGAAGAGCAATGCGGGGATAGGGACTGCATCTCTCAACACGATCGAGCACCTGTTAATAATGCACGCCCTGTTGCGGAGTGGTTACAGGACTATAAAATCCCTGTAATAGACTGGCCTTCACAGAGTCTGTCCTGAATCCTATAGAACACCTTTAGGATGTTTTGGAACGCCGACTTCGTGCCTGGCCTCACCGACCGACATCAATACCCTTCCTCAGTGCACCACTCCGTGAAGAATAATATGCTATTCCCCAAGAAATCTTCCAGCACCTGATCGAACGTATACCTGCGAGAGTGGAAGCTGTCATCAAGGCTAAGGGTGGGCCAACACCATATTGAATTCCAGCATTACCGATGAAGGGCGCCACGAACTTGAAAGTAATTTTCAGCCATGTGTCCGCACACTTTTAATCACATAGTGTAAATGAAATATCGCGCTGTTGCGGGTACTTCCGAGAAGGGCCAAGCAGAGCCGGGTGAGTGTCCTGGCCTTGGCCTGTCCGCAGCCCGCACACGCTGCACGTGTGAAGTTTGGCACGCCATAGCCGACCCTGACTGACATTGACGTATATCGTGCAACAATGCGAGATTTCAAACTTGTACATAAACTTCTTGTTTAAGCTTACTCTAGAGAAGAAGGAACAGCGACGTCAGCCGGCCGGAGTGGCCGAGCGGCTCTAGGCGCTACAGTCTGGAACCGCGCGACCGCTACGGTCGCAGGTTCGAATCCTGCCTCGGGCATTGATGTGTGTGATGTCCTTAGGTTAGTTGGGTTTAAGTAGTTCTGAATTATGGGGGACTGATGACCTCAGAAGTTAAGTCCCATAGTGCTCAGAGCCATTTGAACAGCGACGTCAAATCAGCTGAAACCGCAGTCAATCTGACAGTGTCCTGTACAGCGACCAGGAGAGAGCTTGGTACCCTACCCCAAGCGAGTTGTGGGCCGCGAGGCTATCGCCCTGGTACTGCATAAATTTTCGAATTTCTAGTGGGACCAGTTCTGGGACAGACGATAGCACGCCGGTAAGAAAGAGTGCTGATTCGTTATCTGCGAAGGTTTCCCCAACAAGGTTAGGACCAATTACATACACTCTAATTATGCCACCCGAGAAGTTTATGCTCTACTTCTTTGACGTTCAGTTTGTTTCAGCCAGTGGGAAAAGTCTGCGGTTCAAAAATATGCATTTCATATGCTTTCAGATTTCCATGATCTGTAAAAATTGCTTCTTTGAAGAAAGAACCTATTGTCAAGATGCTGCATCAGAACTGAGCGAACGATTTACGTGTCTTTTCTGCCATGCAGCTGGTTAACATCCTGGTGAAGTGACATATTATGATTTGTAAAACGGTGGAGTGACTTACTCCACAGTCACTCGCAATATGTCTGGAGCCAACGGATGGCCTACCAGCAGCAGTAGCTGGGTCATCTATGTCTTTCGCTCCACTCACTGCACTCATGTCCTTTACCATCTGCGAAGCGTTCTGGCGACATCCCAATAGCAGTTTTATATCTTCGCAAATCTGCCACTGCGTAAAACTGCTGTTAGTTTTCTTCCTGCATCCTTCGTATTGAGGCAGCTAGTCTAAGAAGACAATTTTCTTTTTACGAGGTTACCAGCGCTCAACACATAATAGATAATCTTCACAGAAAACAATGATGAATCTACCCCCCCCCCCCCTTCCTTCCCAATCCTTCGCCATGCCTTTCCAGTAAGTTTTACATATTTTCACGACGCGCCACATTTCCTTACTTGCGTATGAAAACACAAAATTACTAATAATAAAACAACAATCGTTTCGATTACAAGACAAGGAAATTCTAAGGTCTAAATTCTGTAGTTTCGTGAAATTACCGATAGAGTATTGGGGAGTGAAATGCAGAGGAATTCTCTTGATTCAGATCTATCATATAATCAGTGAAAGGTCCTAGTGGTCCATTCATAAAATTAATACCGTTATCTCTTTAATTGATATTGGTATTACGAAAGACTGTACGCCGTTTGGCGATGATTTTGTTGCAATTTATCTTGTTGAAAACAGAGTTACGGTATCTTAAACAATTCCTAAAATTATCTTTCCTTGAACAGGGTTTACAGTCATGTAGAACTTTTTGAAGGACGTAATTTTCGTCTTTGACTGTCTTTTTAATTCCAGTCAGCGCAAATGCAGTTGTCATTTTCAAGAGAAACGTATGTTAACAACTTTTAAAAACTCTCTAGCGTATGTAGATACTTGTTGTTTTTGTCACACACCGTACAGTCAAAGGTGAAATTGTTGTCTTTGCGGAAACATGTTAATTAACAGCTTAAGTATGTTGGCCTAAATCTCTGAGCGAACATTTGTATTTCCTGATGAGGCAGAAAATTATGACCACCGCCCTACTATCGGTATAAACCCGTCCAGGCGATAGCAGCGTCACCTGGCGAGGAATGACTGCTAGTTAGACACACGAACGGTGCATGTAAAATCAGTGAGCGTGATGTCCGTTTGTAGAATGGGGAAGGCACACGGTCTATCTGAGTTTGACCGAGGGCAGATTGTGGTAGCCCGGAGTCTCAGCATGTAAGGTGTCAGGCAAATCCAACACCTTCCATGAAAACCCTGACATGATAAGCAAATCCAGTAGTACGTCACTTAGCTCCGAATAAATCGTGACATTAAATTAACCAAAGCAATACGAGTAACGAGTGAGCAAATGGAATATCACAGACTAACACAAGAATGCCTAAACGCATGTCACACCTTCCCACCGTGAGACAGACGCAGTTCCGAGGGGAGAAACGAGAACAGAAGCCGAGAGCAGAACCGTGTTAAGCTAGAAGGCCCTACGATAAGGGACGGACACCCACGTTGCCAGCTAACCACCAGGACCACCCCACAGCCCATGTTAAACGCTAGAGCCTCCTGAAGAACAGTATAGATTTTACGATAACACTAAAAGGGCCACACCAGCTGCAAGTTTTAGCGTGAGACTTTTTCGCGTCTCTGTTACGTTGCAAACTTTAAAAACATTGCCCCACCACGAAAAGTATAGCGTTTCTCATTGGATAGACAGAATTTTTGTAGGCGGAGCTTAAGGTTAACATTGAGACCTTGATTGGTCAGATGAAAACACAGCCAGATAGTTTTTTTTAAACCAACTTCGGTAAATTGTAGTAAGGAGAAGTTAGGAGGGAGTTGCTTCCGAGTCGGCGAGGTGCGTGGAGCTGTGCCGACCGACGCCCCCTGACACTGCCTAACCAACGACAAGGTAATGAACGCACGCGATGCCGCATAACAGCGCATAAAGCTTCACTCAGAACTGCAGAAGTCTCATCTGTTACACCCCCGTTTTGCGTAATACTAGTGTCGATCGTCAATTAAAGCTCATGGTATTCACATTTGCTATGTAAGTTAAAATCTGAAACGCGATGATTTTTCTGTTATATAATTATTGAGAAGCCACATCAGCCACTGTAATTTACGACAAGTTAAAAAAGTAATTAAAGATAATTGAGGGTCACTGTAGACCATTTTGATAGTTTTCTCTTTTGTGAAACTTAATTTAAACCTAGATTATAGATGTGATATGGCATAGGTCATCCTTCGATCTATTGTAGAACTTGGAAACCCATTCAGGGAATATTCGTTCACATTTTTGTTGAACGCAGTTGTTTTTATCATCCTGTATTAAAACATTTCCTTTTATCAACAGTGCAATTTATAAACAATGTTTTGTGAGTAGAATAAAATTTCCAATGGTAAACTTAACTGCTTTTTCGACATTATTTTACCAGCTAGCTAAAAATAGGAAAGCCTTGAACCCCTTCCACTAAATTTAGTTAGTATTAAGATTGTTTTACGTAGAGTTCAGAAGAGTTCAGTGAGACTAGTAATGATATAACCAAATACTTAATGATTTCAGCGTCAGCTCCACTTCACTCCCTGTAAAAGAATCTTAATACTAACTAAATTTAGTGGAAGGGGTTCAGTGCTTTCCTATTTTTAGTTAGCTGGTAAAATAATGTCGAAAAAGCAGTTAAGTTTACTTCCTTTGAAGTGATCCCTAAAATGCTTCTAAGCCGGCTGTCATTTGAAATTATCTACATCTACATCTACATGACTACTCTGCAATTCACATTTAATTGCTTGGCAGAGGGTTCATCGAACCACAATCATACTATATCTCTACCATTCCACTCCCGAACAGCTTGCGGGAAAAACGAACACCTAAACCTTTCTGTTCGAGCTCTGATTTCTCTTATTTTATTTTGATGATCATTCCTACCTATGCAGGTTGGGCTCAACAAAATACTTTCGCATTCGGAAGAGAAAGTTGGTGACTGAAATTTCGTAAATAGATCTTGAAGTGTTGGCAGAAGAGCCCACACCGTGTTGCTAGAGGAGGCCGAAATGCACGCTTTTAAGCTCACACAGATTGGCGTGAGGTCTGGAACATTACAAGGAAATGAGAACTTAGAAAAACGGACGCAGTTGCTGTAATACTTAACTTTAATCCCGAAGTGGTGTACATCGGTCTGACGGTACAGGCATTACAAGTTATATATCTATTGATAATGGCGCCTTGCTAGGTCGTAGCAAATGACGTAGCTGAAGGCTATGCTAACTATCATCTCGGCAAATGAGAGCGTATTTGTCAGTGTAGCATCGCTAGCAAAGTCGGCTGTACAACTGGGGCGAGTGCTAGTAAGTCTCTCTAGACCTGCCGTGTGGTGGCGCTCGGTCTGCAATCACTAACAGTGGCGACACGTGGGTCCGACGTATACTACCGGACCGCGGCCGATTTAAAGGCTACCACCTAGCAAGTGTGGTGTCTGGCGGTGACACCACATTCCTCCCCCGCAAATCGGCGGACGGTTGTGTTATAAGGCTTCCGCCCGCCGTGGGGAGGACCCCATGTTGACGTATGCGACGAGTTGGGGAGCCTAACAACAGGCAAGGCTGTGCCACCCGCACCCGGCCATTCGGTCCGAGGGGAGCTAGGAAACGCCTGAAAACCTAGTCCAGCGTGCACGCCAACATGCGGTGTATGCGCCCTTAGAGAGACTGGAGGGGCCGAAGGGTCGACCTCCATCGGGTCGGGGCAGCCGACGTGCGAAGACGACATCTGGTCCGGAGCGGGCAAGAGTTCCATGTCGGAGGACAGCTGGCCACGGGAAGCGATCGGCGGCGCGTGACCCAGGGAGGCGCTTGGCGGCTGCAGCAAAGCGTCCACTGCGGGCGGCGCCGGCGGGAGGACCGGCGGCGGCGGCGGCGGCGGCGCGTCGCCATGGGGCAAAATGGAAGGCATCGTCGGTAACACCTGGGGCTGAGGCGAGCCAGTAGATGGGTCCCCAGGGCGCTGACCGGACGGCACCGTCGCTGAAAGCAGACGGGGAGCGGCAGAACCCGTGCGACGACAGAGGCGCAGCTGATTGAGATGCCGACGCACCTCACCAGAGGCCCCCAAAACCATATATATAGCGCGGCCGAGGCAGCGAAGAATGCGCCCTGCGAACCAACGCCGTGAACCTCGATAGTTGCGATAGTATACAACGTCGCCTGGAGCAAAAGCAGGTGGCTGCCGCTGCACAGTAACCTGATGCGGCGGATGTAGCAAAGACATCAAGGTTCGATGAGGACGACCGTGGAGCAACTCAGCAGCGAGCGACCATCTCGGGGCTGAGAGCGATACGAAGACAAGAAGAGCAATAACGCGTCCTCCCGAGAATGCGACTCTTTCAACTTCAACATCTGTGACTTGAAAGTCCGGACCAAACGTTCAGCAGCACCGTTTGACTGAGGCGAAAACGGCGCGGATGTCAGATGCTGAATGCCATTGGCCTTGCAGACATGAATTGTGGGCCATTGTCGGAAACAATAGTCTGCAGAAGACCTTCAATGCAAAAGATAGCGGATAACGCTTGGATGGTGGCAGATGACGTCGTGGAAGACATCCGGACAACAAAAGGAAAATTACTGAATGAATCTATCACAACCAACCATCGAGCATTCCAGAATGGACCAGCAAAATCGATGTGTAAACGTTGCCAAGGGGAAGTGGCTTTCGGCCATGCATAGAATTTTCGCGGTGGTGCGGATTGTTGTTCGGCACACGCCATGCAAGAAGAGCACATATTCGTAATCGCGGCATCGATTCCGAACCAAGTACAGTGCTGACGAGCAAGTTGTTTCGTGCGCACTATACCCCAATGTCCTTGGTGGAGAAGCCGAAAGACAGGACTGTAACGAACGTGGGACCACGACCCTGGACTGATCATTATCAGAACGCAACAGCAAAACACCACGTCGAACAAAAAGTCTCTCCTTGTGAGCAAAAAATCGGCGAACCAACGGATCCTCGATCCGTGACTTTGACAAGGGCCATTGAGTAGCAACAAAACGCAAAACGGTAGCAAGGACAGGATCAGCAGCTGTGGCTGTAGCCACACGACGAAAATCGATCGGAAACGATTCGACCACGTCATCGGTTTCCGAATCAATGAACATGCAAGCAAGTTCGGAAGAATCGAATGCTCTATCCTCAGCAACAGGCAAACGGGACAACGCATCGGCGTTTCCGTGCTTAGCAGTGGACTGATACAAGATATCGTAGCGGTACTGCGGGAGGAAAATAGACCAGCGAATGAATTTCTGCGCTGTACGTGGAGGTACAGGCTTGTTCGGGTAAAAAAGTGACGTCAAAGGTTTGCGGTCTGTGATGATGGTAAAGTGACGACCATACAAGAAATCATGAAACTTTGTAACACCAAATACGAGAGCCAAAGCTTCTTTCTCGATCTGTGAATAATGTCGTTGCGCAGACGAAAGCAATTTGGACGCAAAGGCAATAGGGCGATCAAGCGATCCATCTTTGTGCGCAAGCACAGCACCGATCCCGAAATCCGATGCATCGACCATCAACAAAAGGGGTTTCTGGGGATCGAATGGCGTAAGGCAAGTAGTGAACAGCAACGCCAATTTCAACTGGCGAAAGGCGCGTTCGCATTCCGTCGTCCAGACGAACGGAACACCTTTACGGCGTAAGCGATGAAGCGGAGCTGAAATGGAAGAGGCGTGGCGCACATACTTATGGTAATAATTGATTTTGCCCAGCACACTCTGTAGCTGCTTCAAATTCTGCGGCAAAGGCAAGTCTTGTATGGCACGGAGGTGCTCGGGACTGGGATGTATGCCTTGGGCATTGATTACATATCCCAGATAGGGTAAGTCATGAGCAAAAAACACACATTTGTCCTTCCGCAAGCGAAGACCATTTTGTCGCAAGACCTGAAATAATGTCCTGAGATTGGCTAAATGTTCTTCTTCCGTCTTTCCGGAGATCACAATATCGTCCAGATAGTTTGCTGCAGTAGGGACAGAGGCACAAACAGTTTGCAGATATTGCTGAAAGGATGCAGGGGCGGATGCACACCCGAATGGCAGTCTTTGGAATCGATACAAACCAAGATGCGTGTTAACCACCAAAACGCTCTGGGATTCTTCGTCCACTGGTATTTGCAAGTACGCATCTGCTAGGTCCAACTTCGAAAAATATTTACCCGGGCACAGTTTGTCAAAAAGATCTTCCGGGCGGGGTAAAGGAAAAGTTGCAATCACTAGTTGTGGATTCACTGTAGCCTTGAAGTCCACACAAAGTCTCAGTTTTCCGGAAGGTTTTGGCAATATTACTAAGGGTGAGGCCCAGAGAGAAGCCTGCACACGTTCAATCACACCTTGTGATTCCAAATCGTGTAAGGTTCTTGCGACCTCATCACACAATGCGTGGGGAACATTGCGCGCTCGGAAAAATTTCGGTTGCGCGTTTACTTTCAGTTCCAAATGGGCTTCATAGTTCTTAGCGCAACCAAGGCCCGGTGCAAAAATGTCTGCAAATTCTTCACATAGACTAGAAACACTGGCTGAAGGCACAGTCTGGTTCACTGATAGGACCTGATTGACTATAGACAAGTTAAACAACTGAAACAAATCTAAACCAAACAAGTTCACCGCAGAAGAAGAACGAAGGACATAAAATGACACAAGTTTTGTTTGCCCCTTGTATGTTGCAAGAAGGCTGCACTGTCCTAACACAGGGATATTCTGACCGGAATAACTTTATTGATCAAAGAAACTGCAGCTCCGGTATCGAGCTGGAATGGGACCACGTTGCCATTAATGTCCAAGTCTACAAAAAGTTTATTGTCCTGCTGACGACAAGAGCAACTGTCTCGTGCAACGTGAGCAGACACTGGTACAGAAGCACTTGCGACTTGACGGGATTTCCGTCGACGGCGACGCACACTATTTGTGGGATGAACACAGTCACTGATAGAGAAAGTGGCACTGGGCGGAGTGGAATTAACTACATGAATGTCCATGGGCGAAGGTTCACGAGCCTGAGTACTCTTGGTTCGATTCCGGCGCGAAGCAAAGGGTCTGGAATCGTTGTGAGTGTCCGATCTGAGCTTTTTCTGGCAAACACTCTGAACATGTCCTTTTTTATTACAGAAAAAGCAAATAGCTTGGCGTGACGGGCAATTCTCACGCGAATGTCTAGTAGCACACCGCGGGCATGATTTTAGCACTGCATTTGCGTGCTTGCGCGGCACACATAGCGGAGAACTTGGCTGCAGCTGCGCGGACGGGCGCGAGGGCTGTTTACTTTTCCGTGCAGCTCGCCCGGCGGGCCGGTTAACGTGACACACGGCTGGCGAAGTTTCAAATGATTCCTGAGCAAAGTCAAGTGTGTCCTGCCTATCCAATATGTCCATCACTTGTTGAAGGGAGGGATTGACTAGTTTCAAAATCTGTTCCCGTATACGAACATCAGAAACGTTCTGTGCAATTGCATCACGTACCATAGTATCTGAATAAGGGAGTCCACATCACACTCAAAAGCACAATCCCTAGTAAGGCCTTGCAAGGTTGCAACCCACTCCCTATTAGTCTGTCCGGCCATGCGTTTTGTACGAAATAAAGTATACCTTTTTGCAACAACATTGACTGATTCTTTGAAATATGCGTCTAATGCCGACAAAATTTCGTCGTAGGACAGAGTTGCTATGTCGCGTCGGGGAAATAATTTCACTATCACTCGGTACGTGTGGACGCCTACACAGGACAATAAGAAAGGCTGCCGCTCGTTACCTTGAATTCTGTAGGCGGCGAGATGGAATCCAAATTGGCGTGACCACTCCGTCCAGCTTTCCAGTGCCGCATCAAAAGGACGAAAAGGTGGTGCAACTGCGTGTTGTGGCTGTGGTAGGGGTGGAGCGGCGGCTGCCGCATCGGTTTGCATTGCACGTTGACCCTGGACGAGCTGTCCAAGGGCATCCAATAACGCCTGCGTCTGCTGATTCTGCAAGCGATAAAATTCGGGCAGTACATCTGGAGATTGTGGCGAAGCCATGACACAATGGAATCAGTCTATCAATACGAACACAAAATCCTCGGCGCCAAATGAAGTGTTGGCAGAAGAGCCCACACCGTGTTGCTAGAGGAGGCTGAAATGCACGCTTTTAAGCACACGCAGATTGGCGTGAGGTCTGGAACATTACAAGGAAATGAGAACTTAGAAAAACGGACGCAGTTGCTGTAATACTTAACTTTAATCCCGAAGTGGTGTACATCAGTCTGATGGTACAGGCATCACAAGTTATATATCTATTGATAATGGCGCCTTGCTAGGTCGTAGCAAATGACGTAGCTGAAGGCTATGCTAACTATCGTCTCGGCAAATGAGAGCGTATTTGTCAGTGTAGCATCGGCTGTACAACTGGGGCGAGTGCTAGTAAGTCTCTCTAGACCTGCCGTGTGGTGGCGCTCGGTCCGCAATCACTGACAGTGGCGACACGCGGGTCCGACGTATACCACCGGACCGCGGCCGATTTAAAGGCTACCACCTAGCAAGTGTGGTGTCTGGCGGTGACACCACAGATCTCGCCGCGACGAAAAACATCTTTGCTGTAGTGACTTCCATCCCAGTTCGCGTATTATATCTGCCACACTCTCTCCCCTATTACGTGATAATACAAAACGAGCTGCCCTTTTTTGCACCCTTTCGATGTCCTGCGTCAATCCCACCTGGTAAGGATCCCACAACGCGCAGCAATATTCTAACAGAGGACGAACGAGTGTAGTGTAATCTGTCTCTTTAGTGGACTTGTTGCATCTTCTAAGTGTCCTGCCAATGAAACGCAACCTTTGGCTCGCCTTCCCCACAATATTATCTATGTGGTCTTTCCAACTGAAGTTGTTCGTAATTTTAACACCTAGGTACTTAGTTGAATTGACAGCCTTGAGAATTGTACTATTTATCGAGTAATCGAATTCCAACGGATTTCTTTTGGAACTCATGTGGATCACCTCACACTTTTCGTTATTTAGCGTCAACTGCCACCTGCCACATCATACAGCAATCTTTTCTAAATCGCTTTGCAACTGATACTGGTCTTCGGATGACCTTACTAGACGGTAAATTACAGCATCATCTGCGAACAACCTGAGAGAACTGCTCAGATTGTCACCCAGGTCATTTACATAGATCAAGAACAGCAGAGGTCCCAGGACGCTCCCCTGGGGAACACCTGATATCACTACAGTTTTACTCGATGATTTGCCGTCTATTACTACGAACTGCGACCTTCCTGACAGAAAATCAAGAATCCAGTCGCACAACTGAGACGATACCCCATAGGCCCGCAGTTTGATTAGAAGTCGCTTGTGAGGAACGGTGTCAAAAGCTTTCCGGAAATCTAGAAATACGGAATCATGTGTGGTCTGGGGTCTCCTTACCAGCAACAGGTCCCAGGTTCAAACTAGTCAATTCCCTAAAAAACACGCTCAGAGCGTCATTGCGCGAAAGTGGTAGGGAGGCACGACATAGAACAACAGACACCAGGCAGAATGTTAGAAGCACGAGCATTTCAGAAACTGCTCGACTTGTTGGGTTTTCGAAGAAAACTGTGGCGAGTGTCTTCAACACATGGCGAAAGCAAGGCGTAACCACGTCCAGATGTCGTGGTGTTTGGACGACTACCCCTCATTACAGACGTCGGACGTCGAAGGCTGGGTATACTGATAAAATATGACAGGGGTCGAAGTGTGGTGGAACCAACATCTGACTTCAATGGTTAGCAGAGTAGAAGTGTGTCTGAACACACTGTACACCGAACACTCCTAACGATGGGCTACCGCAGCTGACGATCCATGCATGTGCCAATGTTAACACCACCACATTCGCAACTACGACAAAAAGGGTGAGTGGCCATCGACACTGGACGCTGGCGCAGTAGTAGAGCATTGCATGGTCTGATGAATCCCGATACCTTCTTCATCAAGCCGACGGGAGGGCGCAAATCCGTCTTCTTTCAGCGGAACAGCTCCTTGGCACTTCAACTGAGGGACGGAGTTAAGTTGGCGGCCGCTCCGTTATGCTCTGGAGAACATTCACGTGGGTGTCCATGGGTCCAGTGGATCTTATACAAGGCATCATGACGGCCAAGGGGTATCGTACACTGATTGCAAACCACGAGTACCCCTTCATGACGATCACGTTTCACGACGCCAGCGGCGTTTTTCGACAAAGTAATGGTTCAAATGGCTCTGAGCACCATGCGACTTAACTTCTGAGGTCATCAGTCGCCTACAACTTAGAGCTAATTAAACCTAACTAACCTAAGGACATCACACACATCCATGCCCGAGGCAGGATTCGAACCTGCGACCGGAGCGGTCGCTCGGCTCCATACTGTAGCGCCTAGAACCGCACGGCCACTCCGGCCGGCTGACAAGGTAATGTTCCATGCCGTAAGGTAGGGAGCGTGATGGAGTGTTTTGGGAATACAGTGGCTATTTCCAATTGATGTGGTGCCCCCCCGCCCAACTCGCCAGATCTGAACCCGATCGAACACATCTGGGCTGTGACTGAACGTGGTGTCACAGCACATTGCCCCCCTCCCAGGAATTTACGGTACTTAGGTCACTTGTGTGTCAACTCCCTCCTGCAATCTACCGAGGTTTCATTCCTTCCGTGACACAACGCGTCTCCGCTGTCGTCCGTGCCAAAGGTGGACATACCGGCTGTTAGGTAGATGGTCATAATGTTCTGGCTGATCAGTGTACTTGCTTCGTGCGTCACAACAGGAGTCCAGCACCTACTCAGGAAGCCGATTTCTGAATAATTTTAATCTGCCAATTATTCGAACAATTCTTCACTTTTTTATATTTTCTGATTACACAGATATATAACAAGCGTAGAAATCTTAATTACTGTAAGCTTGTAGCCTCTCCCCGATGTTATTCAGTCTGTATATTGAGCAAGCAGTAAAGGAAACAAAAGAAAAATTCGGAGTAGGAATTAAAATCCGTGGAGAAGAAATTAAAACTTTGAGGTTCGCCGATGATATTGTAATTCTGTCAGAGACAGCAAAGGACTTGGAAGAGCGGTTGAACGGAATGGACAGTGTTTTGAAAGGAAGATATGAGATGGACCAACAAAATCAAAACGAGGATAATGGAATGTAGTCGAATTAAGTCGGATGATGCTGAGGGAATTAGATTAGGAAATGAGACACTTAAAGTACTAAAGGAGTTTTGCTATTTGGGGAGCAAAATAACTGGTGATGGTCGAAGTAGAGAGGATATAAAATGTTGACTGGCAATGGCAAGGAAAGCGTTTCTGAAGAAGAGAAATTTGTTTACATCGAGTATAGATGTATGTGTCAGGAAGTCGTTTCTGAAAGTATTTATATGGAGTGTAGCCATGTATGGCTGTGAAACATGGACGATAAATAGTTTGGACAAAAAGAGAATAGAAGCTTTCGAAATGTGGTGCTACAGAAGAATGCTGAAGATTAGATGGGTAGATCACATAAGTAATGGGGAGGTATTGAATAGAATTGGGGAGAAGAGGAGTTTGTGGCACAACTTGACAAAAAGAAGGGACCGGTTGGTAGGACATGTTCTGAGACATCGAGGGATCACAAATTTAGCATTGGAGGGCAGCGCGGAGGGTAAAAATCGTAGAGGGAGACCAAGAGATGAATACACGAAGCAGATTCAGAAGGGTGTAGGTTGCAGTAAGCACTGGGAGATGAAGAAGCTTGCACAGGATAGAGTAGCATGGAGAGCTGCATCAAACCAGTCTCAGGACTGAAGACCACAACAACAACAAAAAACCTTGAAATTCGCATGAAAAAAAATGGGTCAAATGGCTCTGAGCACTATGGGACTTAACTTCTGAGGTCATCAGTCCGCCAGCCGGAGTGGCCGTGCGGTTCTAGGCGCTACAGTCTGGAGCCGAACGACCGCTACGGTCGCAGGTTCGAGTCCTGCCTCGGGCATGGATGTGTGTGATGTCCTTAGGTTAGTTAGGTTAAATTAGTTCTAAGTTCTAGGCGACTGATGACCTCAGAAGTTAAGTCGCATAGTGCTCAGAGCCATTTGAACCATTTTTGTCATCAGTCCCGTACAACTTACAACTACTTAAACCTAACTAACTTAAGGACATCACACACATCCATGCCCGAAGCAGGATTCGAACCTGCGACCGTAGCGCTTGCGCGGTTCCAGACTGTAGCGCCTAGAACCGATCGGCCAACCTGGCCGGCAATTCGCATGAAGCTCAGAAGTTTTGTTTGCGTGCATATATGTGTGTGTGTGTATGTGTATGTGTGTGTGTGTGTGTGTGTGTGTGCATGTGTGTGTTTGTGTGCTCGCGCAAGGGGCAGAAGTGTTGTGGTAGCAGACAAAAATTGCACTTTGAATCATATTGGATCATTTGAACAAGGCGGAGGTCCCCTTCAAGGAATACCTTGCACAGGCTGTAGTGAAATAACCGTTAAATTAATCAAGGGGATCCACAAAAATATAGAAATACCAGAAACACAACACATCACGTGCCTGATATGATGTAGGAAAACGGTTGGCGTTTAAAATAGCTTCCAATCGTCTCAGAATGGATAAATGCGGGTCATGTAAGATGTTAAAGGGGATCTAAAATTCTTCCTGCAGAATGCTGCCAAGTTCAGGTAAGGGTGGTTCAAGTGGATAGCGATCACGCATCTAAAACAAAAAAAAAAGAAAAAAAAAAGCCAGAGGCTCAATCACAATGAGATCTGGTGACTGAGGCGGCCTTGGGGAACGTTTCAAATGTTCTAGATCAGTGGTTCCCAACAGGTGATCCGCGGACCACCAGGGGTCCGCGAGCTATGCCAGGGGGGTCCGCAAGATCCTATTAGAATAAATAATATATTAAATATATTTCGTGTGATAAGAGATTTTTTGTTTTGGCCGCTTCCTGCATGAGCAGAGCTTTAGCGAACGCCAACTTCTGCGTCTAGCATCTTCCTGGAGCCAACTGACATTAGCACACTCTAGCGCAATATTAGATAGAGGCAAATAGTTCTGCTGTATGCCTAATTTTTCACACATGTCTACTCAATGCAATCTGAAGTGTAGTACACTTGAAAGACCAATACACTCAGTTTTAATTTTTTCCTATCGTTTTCAGTTCATACTCAATTTTTTTAAAGGAGTTTGTTATACTAAATACCCAGATTTGAAGACAAAGATTTTGAGCAACAATCAAAAATTTAACAATAAGAATGATGGATAAATTGAAAAAGTTTTAAGCTCAATATTTTTTCAATAATGAATATGTCAATGTTTTTCTAAGTACTAAAAATAGAAAACGGATAAAAAGACTCTTAATTTGGCTTTTTTTAGGTACTTGATACTGTGGTATGACAAGGTACCAATCATGCTTGATGGGGGGTCCTCGAGAAAATTTTGTTGGGAACCCCTGTTCTAGACGATACGAACTGTGTGAACCACGGCCATATTTCACTCTTGGAACGTAAAGTCAGCCAAAAGTTGGAAACACTGTTTAACAAAACTCGTCCGACCAAACAACTTTCTCCATTGCTCCACAGCCCAGGTTTCATGGTTTTGGCACCACGTTTTCTTGTTACGGGGATTTGCGTCACTGATTAATGGCCCTGGAATACTAGCTCACTCTGCAATAGTCAACTTAAGCTCTGTTTGTGTTATTCTGGCGCTAACACACTTCCGTCTGCGTTGCAACTTGGCGGATGATGCTTTTTTCCGACTTGCCTGTAAGCGGCGTAAATCTTCGATACGGTGCCTCTTGAAACACCAAACACTTCGTCTGTCGCGGTTACGAAATATGAGCACCAACAAATTGCTCACGTTCGATTTCACTTAGCTCCGACATAATGATTCACAATTACGCAGTACACCATTCTGACCATATTGACACTGGCAATCTACATCTACATTTATACTCCGCAAGCCACCCAACGGTGTGTGGCGGAGGGCACTTTACGTGCCACTGTCATTACCTCCCTTTCTTGTTCCAGTCGCGTATGGTTCGCGGGAAGAACGACTGCCGGAAAGCCTCCGTGCGCGCTCGAATCTCTCAAATTTTACATTCGTGATCTCCTCGGGAGGTATAAGTAGGGGGAAGCAATATATTCGATACTTCATCCAGAAACGCACCCTATCGAAACCTGTACAGCAAGCTACACCGCGATGCAGAGCGCCTCTCTTCCAGAGTCTGCCACTTGAGTTTGCTAAACGTCTCCGTAACGCAATAACGCTTACCAAATAACCCTGTGACGAAACGCGCCGCTCTTCTTTGGATCTTCTCTATCTCCTCTGTCAACCCGACCTGGTACTGATCCCACACTGATGAGCAATACTCAAGTATAGGTCGAACGAGTGTTTTGTAAGCCAGGATGTCTTGATTATTTATTTTATTATATTGATTTTTTGTTTATTTAATTATTTAATATGCCGGCCGGAGAGTGGCCGAGCGGTTCTAGGCACTACAGCCCGGAACTGCGCGACCGCTACGATCACAGGTTCGAATCCTGCCTCGGGCATGGATGTGTGTGATGTCCTTAGGTTAGTTAGGTTTAAGTAGTTCTAAGTTCTGGGGGACTGATGACCACAGCAGTTAAGTCCCATAGTGCTCAGAATCAACCAACCATTTAATATAAATAATTTTGTTAATTTTTGTCTTAGTATATTTTATAGAATTGATTTTTAAAATTATAGTATATTGATAAAGTAAATGTTTTATGAAATATTATTTTAAATTTTTTAAAGTAGATGTTATTTATTGTAGCTTTCGTATCAGGGTTTATCAAAATTTTAGTATTTATATTACTTGTCTCGATTTGGGTTGATTTATAAATAATTTATAGTTAATGTATGGCGAGCACTGCAGAGGAGCTGTTGGTAGCCAAATAAAACCGCGCAGCCTGTAGGCTTTGTTAGCATCCGCGTTTCTGGCAGTGTTTCGATATTTTTGTCGAAGCCCTACAGGTTTCTAGACTTGACGGCAAGGAGTTTTTAGAACTACTTAAACCTAACTAAGGAGATCACACACATCCACGCCCAAGGGAGGATTCGAACCTGCGACCGTAGCGGTCGCGCGGTTCCAGACTGAAGCTTCTAGAACCGCACGGTCACAGCGGCCGGCCAATTGCAAGTCTCGTAACAAACAGAAACTTTACAATGAAATGAACACCCTTAGCTGCTTACAGGCGTTGACATACGTCAACGGGGACAGATGAAAATGTGTGCCCCGACCGGGACTCGAACCCGGGATCTCCTGCTTACATGGCAGACGCTCTATCCATCTTTTTTTTTAAATCTCATTTTGTTCTATATTGTTCGGCAACTTTGTTCGTGGCGGGCGTCCGATGACACTCGTTCAGGTTGTTCGTTAATCCGTTCACTCAGTTTTTTGTTACAGGGGGTAGATTAACCCTCTGACCGAAGACGCTGAGCTAACGTGCGGGCATCCATCTGAGCCACCGAGGACACAGAGGATAGCGCGACTGCAGGGATTTATCTCTGGTACGCCTCCCGCGAAACCCACATTCTCAACGTATTGTCCCGCACTACATTCGTAGTGCCCCGCCCATTATACTCATTACTCGCGGAGCGTTGCCGATTCCCGTAAGAGTTCGGGCACTGTTTGTGCATTCGCACAGAAGAAGAAGACGGTCAAGTGGCCGGTGAGCCTTAACTATATATTTACTACGATGGTATCTGTTCTTTCGGACATGTTAATAGATATATAGTTAGTATATATATATATATATATATATATATATATATATATATATATATATATATATATATATATATATATATAAGGCTCACCGGCCACTTGACCGTCTTCTTCTTCTGTGTGAATGCACTAACAGTGCCCGAACTCTTACGGGAATCGGCAACGGGCCGCGAGTAATGAGTATTAATGGGCGGCGGCACTACGAATGTAGCGCAGGACAATACGTTGAGGATGTGGGTTTCACGGGAGGCGTGACAGAGATAAATCCATGCAGTCGCACTATACGCTGTGTCCTCGGTGGCTCAGATGGACGCCGGCACGGTAGCTCAGCGTGTTCGGTCAGAGAGCCGGTTGGCGTCTGTAATAACAGGATGTCTTGCGACGTCCGCGACGACCAAACACAACGATCAACAAGGAACAAAATGCAAAAAAAAAAAAAAAGATGGATAGAAGGTCTGCCATGTAAGCAGGAGATCCCGGGTTCGAGTCCCGGTCGTGGCACACATTTTGATCTGTCCCCGTTGACGTATGTCAACGACTGTAAACAGCTAAGGGTGTTCATTTCATTGTAATTTAATTATAACGAGCTGCTTGGTCACCGATGGTATCTGTTCTTCGGACATGTCCGATACCATCTTAGTAAAAAGAGAAACATTGTGCGATAACGTCGGCTATTCTAAGTAGGCGAAGTCTGTTGTCGTACCTCGCGTTTTCCTTCTCCGCGAAATCACAACGCAGCCATATCCGCAAAAGTTGAAAGCGAAGAGAGATTGCGGGGCGGGAGGTGGAGAAAGCGGTACATGCGATCGAAGCTTTCTGTTTGTCCAATTTGTCACGCGGAGTGGCGAGGAATCTATTGTTCTGAGGCGTCGCGGACCGAAACGCTACGGCGCGCTGTTGAGGCAACGCGACAGCGGCGACCCAGCGCTGTAAGCGGGCGCTGTTTGTTCTGAGCCAACAGCGGGCCGCGTGCTGCGTCTGTGCAGGCATCGGCGAGCGTCGCCCGCCTTCCCACGCTCGCTATCTGTCCGTCCCGTCTGCTGCAGTCTATCGCGTGGCACCACAACACCAGCGGGGCAGATGTTCACGGCGACCACGGGGAATTTAGGACAGCTCAGCGCGCGCCGCTATACGCTACGAGACCACCGCAGGCATTCCAGCGGCGCTCGAGTGGTGGGGTGGAAGGGGGAAAGAGGGGGGGAGGGGAGGCAGAGGCAGCGACTAGGATCCGGCAGACGACAAAGTTTGTGTTTGCTGCGCAAACATCGCTGCCACGATCAGTCAAACATGCTGACGTCAAACGTGATACGAAGGCACACGTGATACCTCCACCGACAACAAGCAGTCACTTCTCTCCGATACGAGACCTCAGCGGTGACAGGTAGACTGGGTTTGTAAAACAATGAACACCTGTTCAGTCCAACGCAGAGTGCATTCTTTGGTCACTATAAATTCAGTTTATTACTAAACGTTGACTGGAATACTCTCTGCTGGCCGGAGTGGCCGAGCGGTTCTAGGCGCTACAGTCTGGAACCGCGCGACTGCTGCGGTCACATGTTCGAATCCTGCCTTCGGCATGGATGTGTGTGATGTTCTTAGGTTAGTTAGGTTTCATTAGTTCTAAGTTCTAGGAAACTGATGAGCTCAGAAGCTAAGTCCCATAGTGCTCAGAGCCATTTGAATCATTTTTGAATACTCTCTTTCAAATTGTGAAGGTGGCAGGGGTAAAATACAGGGAGCGAAAGACTATTTACAATTTGTACAGAAACCAGATGGCAGTTATAAGAGTCGAGGGACATGAAAGGGAAGCAGCGATTGGGAAGGGAGTGAGACAGGGTTGTAGCCTATCCCCAATGTTATTCAATCTGTATATTGAGCAAGCAGTAAAAGAAACAAAAGAAAAAGTCGGAGTAGGAATTAAAATCGATGGAGAAGAAATTAAAACTTTGAGGTTCGCCGATGACATTGTAATTCTGTCAAAGACAGCAAAGGACCTGGAAGAGTAGCTGAACGGAATGGACAGTGTCTTGAATGCAGGATATAAGATGAACATCAACAAAAGCAAAACGGGAATAATGGAATGTAGTCGAATTAAGTCGGATGATGCTGAGGAAATTAGATTAGGAAATGAGACACTTAAAGTAGTAAAGAAGTTTTGCTATTTGGGGAGCAAAGTAACTGATGATGGTCGAAGTAGAGAGGATATAAAATATAGACTGGCAAATGCAAGGAAAGCCTTTCTGAAGAAGAGAAATTTGTTAACATCGGGTATAGATTTAAGTGTGAGGAAGTCGTTTCTGAAAGTATTTGTATGGAGTGTAGCCATGTATGGAAGTGTAGTTTAGACAAGAAGAGAATAGAAGGTTTCCAAATGTGGTGCTACAGAAGAATGCTGAAGATTAGATGGGTAGATCACGTAACTAATGAGGAGGTATTGAACAGAATTGGGGAGAAGAGAAATTTGTGGCACAACGTGGCTAGAAGAAGGGATCGTTTGGTAGGACATATTCTGAGGCATCAAGGGATCATCAATTTACTATTGGAGGGCAGCGTGGAGGGTAAAAATCGTAGAGGGAGACCAAGAGACGAATACACTAAACAGATTCAGAAGGATGCAGGTTGCATTAGGTACTGGGAGATGAAGAAATCTGCACAGGATAGAGTATCACGGAGAGCTGCATCAAACCATTCTCTGGACTAAAGACCAGAACGAACAAATAAATGTTGCAAATGCATCTTCACATGTCGCTGCAGCAACGAGGAGTAAGTACCGACAGGAAGAAGGAGCAGGTTATTTTCCTTTTCAAAGAGTAGTGTGAAAGATGTACATAATTCTATTCTCACGTATTACGATGTCTTCTGAGAACGAGAAAACTCCCGTATAAAAATCAACATCGATTCTGTAAACAGATGTTACGATACTGGTTTGTCACATGTCGCTAAGTGGCAGTATACATATAATCATTTTGTGTAGCATTCTCGTAAACTCTCTGAATGCAAGAGCAGGGCTTGTGAATTCTGGCATTCTACCTCGTGTTTCGGCCAGTTGTTGGAATGCAGCGAGATGTGCCACCTGCAAGTCTTAGGCAGTGCAGTGGGCAGACACTGGCGGAAATCCAGGGGGTTTCCCGCCAGGAACTCCCACAGGTAGTAACGATGCGAGTAAGCCACCTTAGGTATCTCTTAAGCCAGAGTACATCGAAAGCTCATGAGCCACGTGAGCTCCCGAGAGATTTCAACAAAAGCCCACAGGTTGTCCTAAAAAGCACAAGCAGAGAACAGAGCCACGTTTCCGTAAACAGCGTTGGAAGCAACTGGATTACACGTCAAGACATTGTTCTATTAATCAAAAGGCGAGTGCAAGTCCACTGCTATCTTTCAGTTTGTTGACAGAGAATACATCAAGCGCTGGAGAAGAAAATTCTGCAAGTTTTCCTTGCATGCACGAAGAGAGAGGGAGTCTTCAGCTGTCACCGTGGCGAATCTAGTGATTGCCTCTTGTCCTAAGGTAATTTTGAGAACTGCGTCAGAGTATAGAGTCAGTAGTCGATTTTGGGGCGAGCACATGGTTGGCGGATCGGGTCCCATCGTTGGAGGGTTGCTTCTGCTTGACGCTGCTTTAGCTGTTTTGGTGTAAGTGTCGCGTTTAGCGTTTGCGTTGCCTTTGCACTGAATAGCTCACAATTTGCGAGTCTTTTTCGCAACTTATGAGTGCTTTTTATAGTTAGTTCTCTGTCGTGCTGGGATCGAAAGTCGATGTCAACCTGTCTATGTTCCTCAAACTTTGGAAACTGATCTACATCTCAACTTAAAGTCTTTCACAAACAATTGGCTGCATTCTGCAAGGACACAGCGTTTATAAATCCGATATTACCATGCTGATGATTCAGAAAAATCTTCGCATTTCACAGATATGTCTTTTTACAATTTTTTGATGAAAACAATTCTAAGTCAATCCAACTTCAATTTGACCAATATTAATTAAGAGCAAATAAGTTAGTATTTTTAAGATAACTTTTGCTCACTCTAGTTTCCTCCCATAATGTTTTTATGAGGCGGGCTTTGCCATCAAAATTAAATATCATCAGAAAATTCTAGCTCAAGGAATTGCAGTCTCACTGTGACTTTGTTTCCATTGTAATACATGTGCCATAATGAGAAACATATTCTTCTCTTTTAATGTCTGTCGCTGTAGCCGAGCGGTTCTCGGCGCTTCAGTCCGGAACCGCGCTGCTGCTACGGTCGCAGGTTCGAATTCTGCCTCGGGCATGGATGTGTGTGATGTCCTTAACGTTAGATAGGTTTATGTAGTTCTTAGTCTAGGGGACTGATGACCTCAGATGTTAAGTCCGATAGTGCTCAGAGGCATTTGAACCATTTATCTCTTTTAATCTGGAAAGTTAGCTGGATCCTTTTTAATTATATGAAATAAATTTTATTTCGTGGACAAAGAAAATTCAGCTGCATTAGCTCTTAGGAGCGTGAATAAATATCATTTTAACAGTTGTGGGACTGTGCTGGATTATATCTGAGCATAGAGTCGCTTGTTCCGTCATATCGGTGTTGAGCTCGCGAGTGTGGCAGGCAGCTTGCAAAAACGACAGATGAACCCCAGTCGACTCGCAGATAGTATAGCAAGTACGACTAGAGATGTAAATATTTCACAGAGATCTTTCAAAACATCTTGCAAGGGATTTAAAGCGTCGTAGACATCAGCGCACACGCTGATCCTGTGTTCCTTGAGTTCAGGAACGTATTTGATACGATGCCGTGCTGTCGTTTAGTGAGCAAAATACGAGCTTACCTATTACCGGATCAGATCTGCGATCGGTTTCAGAACTTCCTTACTTTTAATAGAAGAAAATGGACACATGCGAACGTAACTTCAATAATACCCCAAGGAAGTGCGATTGTCCCTTTCCTAATTACGATAAGTACAAATAATGTAATAGATAACATTATCTACATCTACATCTACATGGTTACTCTGCAATTCACACTTAAGTGCCTGGCAGAGGGTTCATCGAACCATTTTCATACTACTTCTCTACCATTCCATTCTCGAATGGCGGGTGGGAAAAAGGAACTTCTAAATCTTTCCGTTCGAGCTCTGATGTCTCTTATTTTATTACTATGATCATTTCTCCCTACGTAGGTGAGTGTCAACAAAATATTTACGCATTCGGAAGAGAAAGTTGGTAACTGAAATTTCGTAAATAGATCTCGCCGCAAAGAAAACCGCCTTTGTTTCAGTGACTGCCACGAGAACTCGCGTATTATATCTGTGACATTCTCACCCCTATTGCGCGATAACACGAAACGAGCTGCCCTTTACTGGACTTCTTCAATGTCCTCCGTGAATCCTACCTGGTAAGGATCCCATACCGCACAGCAATATTCCAGCAGAGGACGGACAAATGTAATGTAGGCTCTCTTTAGTGGGTTTGTCGCGTCTTCTAAGTGTTCTCTCAACAAAGCGCAGTCTTTGTTTCGCCTTCCCCTGGGTGGGGGACCCTTACAAGGTTGTACTGATGGAAGAGAGAGAATCCAACGAAGAGTGCCACGTCTAGCTACAGGATTGTATGGTCGGTACGAGAACGTGAACTAGATGTTCAACAAACTCCAATGGTAGGCGCTACAAGAGGGGCGTTGTACATCACGGAGAGAATCGCTACTGAAATTGCGAAAGAGTAAGTTCCGGAAAGAGTCGAGCAACATATTACTTCCTCCCACAAGCGTCTCGCGAAATCACCGCAACTAGAAAACCAGAAATTTGAGCTCTTAAGAAGACTTACTGACAATCATTCTTCCACGCTCCAATCGCGAGTGAAACAGGCAAAGAAAGAGGAAAGGGGGGGGGGGGGGGGAGAGGAGAGGGGGCAAAGGGGTACCAGAAGTACGCCCCGTCACTCATCGTAATGTGGCTTGCGGAGTACATATCTTACGTTCAAAACGAAGAAACGAAGATTATGGAGCCGGCCGCGGTGGCCGAGCGGTTCTAGGCGCTTCAGTCCGGAACCGCGCGACTGATATGGTCGCAGATACGAATCCTGCCTCGGGCGTGGATGTGTGTGATATCCTTAGGTTGGGTAGGTTTAAGTAGTTCTAACTTCTAGGGGACTGATGACCTCAGATGTTAAGTCCCATAGTCCTCAGAGCCATTTGAACCGTTTGAAGATTATGGTTTAACGTTCCGTGGAAGAAGTGTTCAGCAGAGACGGAGTGCAAGCTCGGATTAGGGAAGGTTGAAGAAGAAATTTGTTCTTGCTTTTTCAAAGAAGAACCTCCCGTCATTCGCCTTAAGCGATTTTAAAAAATTACGGAAAACCTAAATTTGGATGACCAGTCGCATATATGAACCGCCATCTTCCGGAATGCGATTTTAATGTGACAACTGTGCAATTAAGTTAGAAACGTATGGTGTACCTAACTAAACAAGGATTTCTTGCAGTCAAGGAGACTATGTCTTTTCCTCACTTAACTCACAATACTTGAAATTCTTTGACTTTGTGAAGAATACACAGTATTGATGGAATGCTGATGCTGGTTTTTCGGTTAGGGTGCTCTATAGCTTCATCAGGAACTCTAAACCACGTATATTAACAGAATATTAGTGTATAAATTGGGTAAATACAAATTCATCAAAAAGTGCGACAAATGTTGTCAGAAGAAAGAAAAGCACAATTATTTTTATGGTAAGATATAAACTGGGGTGGAAAAAGTAATGGGATACCTCCTAATATCTTGTCGGAACTCCTTTTGCTTGGTGTAGTGCAGCAACACGACGTGGCATGGATTTAACAAGTCTTTGGAAATCCCCTGCAGAGACATTGGGTCATGCTACCTCTTTAGCCGTCCATAATTGCGAAAGTGTTACCGGTGCAGGATATTCCACACGAACTGAACTCTCGATTATTTCCCATAAATTTTCGATGGGATTCATGTCTGGCAATATTGATGGCCAAATTATTGTCCGCAATGTTCTTCAAACCAATCGCGACCAGTTGTGGCTCAATTCCATTGTTGTTTGGGAACTTGAAGTCCGTGAATGGTTGCAAATGATCCCCAAGTAGCCGAACACAACCATTTCCAGTCAATGATCGGTTCAACTGGACCAGAGGACCCAGTACATTCCATGCAAACATTATGGAGCATCTGCCTCCGAGACCGATGTCGCTAACGCACGCTTCTGCGGTGGCACTCGACCTTGTGGTAGGTCGTGCCAGTGCACTATGTAATCAAAAGATTCGGGACACCTGACTGAAAATGACTTACAAGTTCATGGCGCCCTCCATCGGTAATGCTGGAATTCAATACGGTGTTGGCCCACCCTTAGCCTTGATGACAGCTTCCACTCTCTCAGGCGTACGTTCAACCAGGTGCTGGAAGGTTTCTTGGGGAATGGCAGCCCATTCTTCACGAAGTGCTGCACTGAGGAGAGGTATCGATGTCGGTCGGTGAGGCCTGGCACGAAGTCGGCGATCGAAAACATTCCAAAGGTGTTCTATAAGATTCAGGTCAGGACTCTGTGGAGGCCAGTCCATTACAGGGATGTTATTGTCGTGTAACCACTCCGCTACAGGCCGTGCATTATGAACAGGTGCTCGATCGTGTTGAAAGATCCAATCGCCATCCCTGAATTGTTCTTCAACAGTGGGTAGCAAGAAGTTGCTCGAAACGTCAATGTAGGCCTGTGCTGTGATAGTGCCACGCAAAACAACAAGGGGTGAAAGCTCCCTCCATGAAAAACACGACCATACCATAACACCACCACCTCCGAATTTTACTGTTAGCACTACACACGCTGGCAGGTGACGTTCACCGGGCATTCATCATACCCACTCCCTGCCATCAGATTGCCACATTGTGTACCGTGATTTGTCACTCCATACAACGTTTTTCCACTGTTCAAACGTTCAGTGTTTACGCTCCTTACACCAAGCGAAGCGTCGTTTGGCATTTACCGGTGTGATATGTGGCTTACGAGGAGCCGCTCGACCATGTAATCCACGTTTTCTCACCTCCCGCCTAACTGTCATAGTACTTGCGGTGGATCCTGATGAATTTGGAATTCGTGTGTGATGGTCTGGATAGATGTCTGCTTTTACACGTTACGACCCTCTTCAACTATCGGCGGTCTCTGTCAGTCAACAGACGAGGTCGGGCTTTACGCTTTTGTGCTGTACATGTCCCTTCACGTTCCCACTTCAGTATCACATCGGAAACAGTAGACCTATGGATGTTTAAGGGTGTGGAAATGTCGTGTACGGACGTATGACACAAGTGACACCCAATCACCTGTCCACGTTCGAATTCCGTGAGTTCCGCGTAGCGCCCCATTCTGCTCTCCCACAATGTCTAATGGCTACTGAGGTCGCTGATATGGACTACCTGTTGGTAGGTGACAGCACAATGCATCTAATATGAAAAATGTATGTTTTGGGGGGGTGTCCGGATACTTTTGATCACATAGTGTATTTGGCGTAAAGTTCATGATCACCAGACTTTGCGCCAATGTCGCGGTTTAAGTACCAAACCTCTCCGCAGTGTCTCATGGAGTGAGGGCAGGTAACACTGTTGTTGGTGATCTGTCCATGGGGTGGGGACGTTAAGTTTCGCGGCCCCCTGGTGCCATTTGCGAGGAGTGGGCTATGTTTCACCCTCTCCCTTCTCTGATCATGATCATCATTTCATCATCATACAATACGAACATTGCACAACACACACACACACACACACACACACACACGTTGTATTACAAATACTGTGTAATGGAGCATGTTGTGAATAAACAAACAAATACCATTATGGAGCCACAACCAGCTTGGAGCGCCCGTTGTTGACGGGTCCACGGCTTCGTGGAGTCGGCGCCAGACTCGAACCCTACAATTAGCTGTTGCCACCTGAAATCACGGCTCATCTGACCAGGCCACGAGTTTCCATTCCTGTAGCGTCCAATCGACGTGTTCATGAGCCCAGGGTAGGCGGTGCAGGGGATGTGCTGTTAGCAGAGGCACTCGGGTCTGTCATCGACTACCGTAGACCATTAACACCAAATTTCGCGGCACTGTTCTAATGGATATGTCGTCGTACGTCCCGCATTGATTTCTGTGGTTATTTCAAGCAGTGTTACTTGTCTGTTAGCACTGACAACTCTGCATAAAAGCCACTGCTTTCGTTCGTTGAGTAAAGGCTATCGGCCACTGCATTGCCCGTGATGAGAGATAATACCTCTAATTTGGTAATCTCGGCACACTCTTGACACTGTGGATTTCCGAAATGGAATGCCGCATGCGTCTAGCTCCAACTACCATGCCGGATTCAAAGTATGTTGATCGATGTCGTGCAGCCATGATCACGTCGGACACCTTTTCAGATGAATCACAAATGGCAGATCCACCAATACACTGCCCTTTTACACCTTGCATACGAGATGCTACCGCCATCTGTGTATGTGCAAATCGCTATCCCATAACTTTTGTCACCTCGGTGTAAACTAGGTAATAATCCATGATTGGGTGGTATGAAGGAACGACCTTCATCTAACATTTCTAACATATAATATCGAAGAGTCAAGTAACATAACAGTGGGGGAATACATCATATGTATTGTATGGTGTTACTGTGCTGCCAGGAGGACTGTCCTTTCTATAGAAAATAAAACAAATCACACCAAAGAGAGCGTAATAACGATCATGTACTAAGAAATCGAAGCAGTCAGAAAAGGGCGGAGGAAACTAAATGAAACTTTACAGGTTGAGAGGTATGTGATTTTATTTCAATAATTGAAAAATCGAGTCAAATTTATGAAGCACTGGATAGTGTGAGCCCACTTATTACTATGACGCTGCACCATCTCTGTCCTGGATCCATGCACTGATTCTTTTGAGAAGGGTGTGCCAAAGCCGTTGTACCATTTCCGGTGGCACGCTGGCGCACAGCTGTTGTGTCTAGTCCTCGATATCCTAGACACTGGCACTGGGAGGAAGTTGACGTCTGAGCTGATTGGTTCAAATGGCTCTGAGCACTATGGGACTTAACGTCTCTGGTCATCAGTCCCCTAGAACTTAGAACTACTTAAACCTAACTAACCTAAGGACATCACAAATATCCATGCCCGAGGCAGGATTCGAACCTGCAGCCGTAGCAGTCGCGCGGTTCCGGACTGAGCGCCGAGAACCGCTAGACCACCGCGGCCGGCGCTGAGCTGGTCCCTCACATGTTGTATCGGAGACAGATTTGGGATCTTGCTGGTTATAGTATTACCTCAACATCTTGCAGAGGGTTCATAGTGACACATCCCATGTGTTGACCAGCATTGTCCTGTCCAAAATTGTCACCACAATAGTGTCACATGAGAGGCCACATACGAGGATGCAGAATGCCCGTGACGTATCGTCGTGGCATCAGAGTTCCTCCAATCATTACCAGCCGTTACCTGAAGTCTTACCTAATGGCTGCCCACACCAGGATCCCAGGAGTAAGATCTCTGTGCCTCTCCAAAACCTTGGAAGAACGGAACCTCTTCCCAGGTCGTTACTACACTCGCCGACGACGGTCATCCAACATAGTGCAGAGCCACATTCATCGCTAAACGCATTGCGACGTCATTTATCAGCAGTCCATGCTTCCCGGTCCGAGCACCGTTCTAAATGCGACCTTCAGTGTTTTATTAACGCAGCCTATGCATGCGACGGTAATTCCCGAGTCCGGCTGCTGCCAGTCTCCGTGGTGCGAGATGGCGCAGAATGTTACAGGGAGTCCCTTAGTTGTTCTCGGACGTCAGGCGCAGGTGCGAAGCTGTTACGATGTTATCGGTGCACAGTACGGCGATCGGCCCTTATGGTGATCACAGTTGGTCGGCCGGAACGTTGACGACGAATGTGCCTGCCCTCAGGTTCCCAAGCAGTTCAGCAATGGACCACTGTCAGATCCGATGCCCCACACAAATCTGGCTATGGCACGAATTGACCAACCGGCCAAATGGAGACCCACAACGCGGCCACTTTCAAACTCAGTCAGGTGCTGACAACGCTGTACAACGTCAGTACGCGGCATCTCCTTGTCCTTCACAGTGATCACTCAACATCTGACACTCTTGAGTAAGACAAAGTAAATAGTGGGACTTTGATTGAAGACATGTTCGTCGCTGTCAGTTGTCTTAGCAAGTGACAGAAAGTTAGTTATTGAGAACTTTACCAACTGACAAGGTTCCAGTCGTGGCCAGGCATACATTCTTACATTGGCCCATTCCATCAACAATCGTTTCTTCGTCACCACGTCATTTTCAGTATCCTCATCGCCAAAGAGTATGCGCAGCAAAACGCCTACACGCTTAGGGCCAATCTTTTGCTGCAAAAAAATCTTTCAACAAACCAAGGCCAAACTTCGCCACGTACGCCACTTCCTCCGATCTGAGAGACTGCAGCATTGCTGGAAGAGTCGAATTACGCCCAAAATGTCTGCAGTCCTGCTGAGGGTCTCTGAAGCGGCTCCCATCGACAAGGTGAGCGGCATGGATAAGGTCAATCTCCAGTTGTCTGTATTTACTACTGCATCTTCAATGACGTGAAGGCTTTTTTTTGTTTTTATTTGGCTTTAGCCAACATCACCATACGGTCAGCAATAGTTATAACCGTGTAGGCTTAATAAGGCCCTGGGAGTAGACAACATTCCATTAGAACTACTGATAGCCTTGGGAGAGCAAGTCCTGACAAAACTCTACCATCTGGTGAGCAAGATGTATGAGACAGGCGAAATACCCTCAGACTTCAAGAAGCATATAATAATTCCAGTCCCTAAGAAAGCAGGTGTTGACAGATGTGAAAATTACCGAACTATCAGTTTAATAAGCCACGGCTGCAAAATACGCACACGAATTCTTTACAGGCGAATGGAAAAACTGGTAGAAGCCGACCTCGGGGAAGATCAGTTTGGATTCCGTAGAAATGTTGGAACATGTGAGGCAGTACTGACCCTACGACTTATCTTAGATAATAGATTAAGGAAAAGCAAGCCTACGTTTCTAGCATTTGTAGATTTAGATAAAGCTTTTGACAATGTTGATAGGAATACTCTCTTTCATATTCTGAAGGTGACAGGGCTAAAATACAGGGGGCGAAGGGCTATTTACAATTTGTACAGAAACCAGATGGCAGTTATAAGAGTCGAGGGCATGAAACGGAAGCAGTGGTTGGGAAGGGAGTGAGGCAGGGTTGTAGCCTATCTCCGATGTTATTCAATCTGTATATTGAGCAAGCAGTAAAGGAAACAAAAGAAAAATTCGGAGTAGGAATTAAAATCGATGGAGAAGAAATAAAAACTTTGAGGTTCGCCGATGACATTGTAATTCTGTCAGAGACAGCAAAGGATCTGGAAGAGCAGTTAAACGGAATGGACATTGTCTTGAAAGGAGGATATAAGATGAACATCAACAAAAGCAAAACGAGGATAATGGAATGTAGTCGAATTAAATCGGGTGATGCTGAGGGAATTAGATTAGTTAATGAGACACTTAAAGTAGTAAATGAGTTTTGCTATTTGGGGAGCAAAGTAACTGATGATGGTCGAAGTAGAGAGGATATAAAATGTAGACTGGCAATGGCAAGGAGAGCGTTTCTGAAGAAGAGAAATTTGCTAACATCGAGTATAGATTTAATTGTCAGGAAGTCTTTTCTGAAAGTATTTGTCTGGAGTGTAGCCATATACAGAAGTGAAACGTGGACGATAAATAATTTAGACAAGAAGAGAATAGAAGTTTTTGAAATGTGGTGCTACAGAAGAATGCTAAAGATTAGATGGGTAGTTCAAATAACTAATGAGGAGGTATTGAACAGAATTGCGGAGAAAAGAAATTTGTGACACAACTTGACTAGAAGAAGGGATAGGTTGGTAGGACATATTCTGAGGCATCAAGGGATCACCAATTTAGTATTCGAGGGCAGCGTGGAGGGGGAAAAATCGTAGAGGGGGACCAAGAGGTGAATACACTAAGCAGATTCAGAAGGATGTAGCTTGCAGTAGGTACTGGGAGATGAAGAAGCTTGCACAGGATAGAGTAGCATGGACGGCTGCATCAAACCAGTCTCTGGACTGAAGACCACAATAACAACAACAGGCTTAACATAAAAATTGAGCTAAACTAAAATGACGGCAGGATGTCAGCGTTGTGAACAGTACAATATGCTAAGAATATTTAATTATAGACACGATTACGTTAAGTACAAGTCTCTTATTAGAGTGGTTTCATGTGGGGCATTTTTTTTTCAATGTAGTTGTAAGAAAGGAAAGAAGATTAAACAATAACGTCCCGTCGACAGCGGCGGGGCACTGGCTTGTATTACGGAAGGATGGGGAAGGACGTCGACAGTGACATTTCCAACGGTACTGTCTCAGCATTCGTCTGGGGCTATTTAAGGAAATCACGGAAAACTTGAATCTGGATGGCCAGACAGGGATTTCAACCACTGTAATCCCGTGGTCTAAGGGTAGCGTCTTTGGTTCATAATCTAAACGTCTTCGGTCCCGGGTTCGCTCCCCGCCACTGCCTAAATTTTAATAAATAATCACCGTTGGCGGCCGAAGACTTCCGGCATAAGAAGTCAGCCTCATTCTGCCAACGGCCTTGTCAAAGAGGGCGGAGGAGCGGATAGAGGTTCAGGGCACTCTCTTGTCCTAGGGGTGGGAAATTGCCCCTAAAGGCGGAAGAATCAGCAATGATCAACGACATGAGGATGCAGAAGCCAATGGAAACCACTGCATTAAAGACACGTAACGTGTATCCACAGAACATGTGGCCTGTAATTGAAGAAGTGTCATGATGATCTCTCCATTGGCAAAAGATTCCGGAATAGTCCCCCATTCGGATCTCCGGGAGGGGACTGCCAAGGGGGAGGTTACCATGAGAGAAAGACTGAATAATCAACGAAAGGATAACGTTCTACGAGTCGGGGCGTGGAATGTCAGAAGCTTGAACGTGGCAGGGAAACTAGAAAATCTGAAAAGGGAAATGCAAAGGCTCAATCTAGATATAATAGGGGTCAGTGAAGTGGAAGGAAGACAAGGCTTTCTGGTCAGATGGGTAATATCAACAGCAGCAGAAAATGGTATAACAGGTGTAGGATTCGTTATGAATAGGAAGGTAGGGCAGAGGGTGTGTTACTGTGAGCAGTTCATTGACCGGGTTGTTCTAATCAGAATTGACAGCAGACCAACACCGACAACGATAGTTCAGGTATACATGCCGACGTCGCAAGCTGAAGATGAACAGATAGAGAAAGTGTATGAGGATATTGAAAGGGTAATGCAGTATGTAAAGGGGGACGAAAATCTAATAGTCATGGGCGACTAGAATGCAGTTGTAGGGGAAGGAGTAGAAGAAAAGGTTACAAGAGAATATGGGCTTGGGACAAGGAATGAAAGAGGAGAAAGACTAATTGAGTTCTGTAACACGTTTCAGCTAGTAATAGCGAATACACTGTTCAAGAATCACAAGAGGAGGAGGTATACTTGGAAAAGGCCGGGAGATACGGGAAGATTTCAATTGGATTACATCATGGTCAGACAGAGATTCCGAAATCAGATACTGGATTGTAAGGCGTACCCAGGAGCAGATATAGACTCAGATCACAATATAGTAGTGATGAAGAGTAGGCTGAAGTTCAAGACATTAGTCAGGAAGAATCAATACGCAAAGATCTGGGATACGGAAGTACTAAGGAATGACGAGATACGTTTGAAGTTCTCTAACACTATAGATACAGCAATAAGGAATAGCGCAGTAGGCAGTACAGTTGAAGAGGAATGGACATCTCTAAAAAGGGCCATCACAGAAGTTGGGAAGGAAAACATAGGTACAAAGAAGGTAGCTGCGAAGAAACCATGGGTAACAGAATAAATACTTCAGTTGATTGATGAAAGGAGGAAGTACAAACATGTTCCGGGAAAATCAGGAATACAGAAATACAAGTCGCTGAGGAATGAAATAAATAGGAAGTGCAGGGAAGCTAAAACGAAATGGCTGCAGGAAAAATGTAAAGACATCGAAAAAGATGTGATTGTCGGAAGGACAGACTCAGCATACAGGAAAGTCAAAACAACCTTTGGTGACATTAAAAGCAACGGTGGTAACATTAAGAGTGCAACGGAAATTCCACTGTTAAATGCAGAGGAGAGAGCAGATAGGTGGAAAGAATACATTGAAAGCCTCTATGAGGGTGAAGATTTGTCTGATGTGATAGAAGAAGAAACAGGAGTCGATTTAGAAGAGATAGGGGATCCAGTATTAGAATCGGAATTTAAAAGAGCTTTGGAGGACTTACGGTCAAATAAGGCAGAAGGGATGGATAACATTCCATCAGAATTTCTAAAATCATTGGGGGAAGTGGCAACAAAACGACTATGCACGTTGGTGTGTAGAATATATGAGTCTGGCGATATACCATCTGACTTTCGGAAAAGCATCATCCACACAATTCCGAAGACGGCAAGAGCTGACAAGTGCGAGAATTATCGCACAATCAGCTTAACAGCTCATGCATCGAAGCTGCTTACAAGAATAATATACAGAAGAATGGAAAAGAAAATTGAGAATGCGCTAGGTGACGATCAGTTTGGCTTTAGGAAAAGTAAAGGGACGAGAGAGGCAATTCTGACGTTACGGCTAATAATGGAAGCAAGGCTAAAGAAAAATCAAGACACTTTCATAGGATTTGTCGACCTGGAAAAAGCGTTCGGCAATATAAAATGGTACAAGCTGTTCGAGATTCTGAAAAAAGTAGGGGTAAGCTATAGGGAGAGACGGGTCATATACAATATGTACAACAACCAAGAGGGAATAATAAGAGTGGACGATCAAGAACGAAGTGCTCGTATTAAGAAGGGTGTAAGACAAGGCTGTAGCCTTTCGCCCCTACTCTTCAATCTGTACATCGAGGAAGCAATGATGGAAATAAAAGAAAGGTTCAGGAGTGGAATTAAAATACAAGGTGAAAGGATATCAATGATACGATTCGCTGATGACATTGCTACCCTGAGTGAAAGTGAAGAAGAATTAAATGATCTGCTGAACGGAATGAACAGTCTAATGAGCACACAGTATGGTTTGAGAGTAAATCGGAGAAAGACGAAGGTAATGAGAAGTAGTAGAAATGAGAACAGCGAGAAACTTAACATCAGGATTGATGGTCACGAAGTCAATGAAGTTAAGGAATTCTGCTACCTAGGCAGTAAAATAACCAATGACGAACGGAGCAAGGAGGACATCAAAAGCAGACTCGCCATGGCAAAAAAGGCATTTCTGGCCAAGAGAAGTCTACTAATATCAAATACCGGCTTTAATTTGAGGAAGAAATTTCTGAGGATGTACGTCTGGAGTTCAGCATTGTATGGTAGTGAAACATGGACTGTGGGAAAACCGGAACAGAAGAGAATCGAAGCATTTGAGATGTGGTGCTATAGACGAATGTTGAAAATTAGGTGGACTGATAAGGTAAGGAATGAGGAGGTTCTACGCAGAATCGGAGAGGAAAGGAATATGTGGAAAACACTGATAAGGAGATGGGACAGGATGATAGGACATCTACTAAGACATGAGGGAATGACTTCCATGGTACTAGAGGGAGCTGTAGAGGGCAAAAACTGTAGAAGAAGACAGAGATTGGAATACGTCAAGCAAATAATTGAGGACGTAGGTTGCAAGTGCTACTCTGAGATGAAGAGGTTAGCACAGGAAAGGAATTTGTGGCGGGCCGCATCAAACCAGTCAGTAGACTGATGACAAAAAAAAAAAAAAAAAAATCCGAAAAGCGGGTCCAGTGTACTGGGTTGTTCGAAGCTTCATATGCAGTTATAAGTTCTTAATTTAAAACAACATACAAAGGTACAGTGCATCATTCCAACAACTCTCCATAATGTTACCTAAATCAGCTGAATTTCAAATGCAAAATTTAAACCTGTATATCCATTTCTTTTCAGCGAAATTGGTCTTATTTCCCAACCCAGAAAAATAATTGTGAACAGGCCAGTACCCCAAGATCTAACCTATGAATTTACATATGCACAGTTTGAGATGGATAAGGCGATACTAGGCTCTAATTGTAGATCCTAATGTGGGTATGTAGACAGTTAATATCATAGGATTGAAAGATAATTGTCCTCAGCTCGTGGTCGTGCGGTAGCGTTCTCGCTTCCCGCGCCCGGGTTCCCGGGTTCGATTCCCGGCGGGGTCAGGGATTTTCTCTGCCTCGTGATGACTGGGTGTTGTGTGATGTCCTTAGGTTAGTTAGGTTTAAGTAATTCTAAGTTCTAGGGGACTGATGACCATAGATGTTAAGTCCCATAGTGCTCAGAGCCATTTGAACCATTTGAAAGGTAATTGATATAAACAATCTATCACTTAAACACACAAGTTTATTACTTAAAAACGTGTATTATGGTCACTCATGAAACAGTTCACTAATGTTGTCTGTTTGAACTTACTAGTATAAGAGCAATGGATGGCAGTGTTACTCGACTACCTAACAAAAGACCTGCTGACTCAAATACTGATCTGAGATTCAATTTAATCCGACAAAATCCTAATGAAAAACACAGTGTCTGCAACCTTGTTGACTGCTTAGTCAGATCATACATTCCATACATGAACGTTGAATCTGAGATGGGCTGTTGCACGAAGTTCCGCAAGTGCGGAACAAAATGACCAAAGTCGCCGGTGTCGCTTCTAATGCTGACCGTAAAATTTTCCGTGCGCTGAGTCTAACGCTGCTGGCGTGGAGAAGACAAGGCCGTGCCGTGATATCCGCAACACTGTTCTCTGATCGTCGTCTCCAAAGACGCGCCGCTCTCTATTCTCGATTGGAGTCCGCGACAGATATCAAAACCGGACGATTCTCGACCGGGGTCCCCGAGTGAATCTCTGATTTTGCTTTTCCTTTACGCTCCTGCGCTATTTTTTCGTCCGAACAATGTTTGTTGGCAAATAACAGAATTAGAAAATACTGCGGTCCAATACAGAGGTTTCTCTGCAGAATACAGCGTCTCGCTTTCAGACGCCAATCCTATCTGGAAACTGTCCCCTGCTACTAAAAACGTGCACACCAGCTTTGCGGTCGTGACGTCAGACTTAAGAAACGAAACCCACGTCTTCCTACCGAGGTTCTAGCCTCACATCAGGGGGCCACAGAAATGAGAAAATACTGCTCCTGAGGCTAGCCCGTTACTTTGTTCACCTTCTGTATAGGAAAGCGGTTGATAACTATGTACAAAGCCGATCTGCAAGCGTGTGAAAACCGCTCTCGCCCACAGCTCACAGCGCACCTCCACCCCCTGGCGTCGCGCAAGGCGGCACGGCGCTGGAAACAAGACAATGGCTTATCAGCGTGCTGGGACGCCTCGGCCGTCCTGTTCCACGAACTCAATGCCTGTGCCTCCTGGTCGCCGTGCAAAGTGGCGTTTCTCCGTAACATTTCTGCTCGCCCCATTTTAACTCCAATATATCCTTAGTACATCTGTTAATCTAATTCTCGAATACTGGATTTTACAAGTAATGCGAAAGTCATACGAACTTCAGTTAGTGTATTCCATACTAAATGACCTCTCTTAATCACCAGTATCTGTGCTGTAAAGATGCAGGCTTCAGCTGGAAATGCAGTAATTTGACACGTGCCACTACAGGGAGTGAAGAAGGCGTAACCGAAGTGAATTGTGACGAATTTCGTTCAGTACATTACTATAGATCATGTTTGACGTCATTCCCGTTTCATAAATGGCATGGTAAATTTGATCCCAGGACTGTATTAAGGAAAATGTCAAACGGATGTACGAGGGGCGTTTGAAAAGTCCGTGCAAAAATAAAAACTACTTACGTGTTTGGGGTAAACCTTTTTTATTTTTCGACATAGTCTCCTTTTAGACTTATACACTTCGTCCAACGCTCCTCTAATCCGTTGATCCCTTCCGAGTAATAGGAATTGTCTAAGTCTGCAAAATAGCTACTAGTTGCTGCAATCACCTCCTCGTTTCAATAAAATCTATGTCCTGCCAGCCACTTTTTCAAATTGGGGAACAAACAGTAGTCCGAGGTAGCCAAGTGTGGAGAATAGGGGGGATGTGAAACAAGTTGGAATCCTATTTCCATTAATTTTACGACCATAACTGCTGAGGTGTGGGCTGGCGCATTGTCGTGATGGAAAAGGACTTTTTTGCGGTCCAATCTCTGGGGTTTTTCTTTCAGCTCTGTTTTCAAACGGTCCAATAACGATGAATAATATTCACCTGTAATAGTTTTACCTTTTTTCCAGATAGTCGATGAGGATTATCCCTTGCGAATCCCAAAAGACAGTCGCCATAACCTTTCCGGCCGAAGGAATGGTCTTCGCCTTTTTTTTGTGCAGATTCTCCTTTGGCAACCCATTGTTTAGATTGTTGTTTGGTCTCAGGAGTATAGTAGTGTATCCATGTTTCATCCACAGTGACGAAACGACGCTTAAAGTCCTGCGGATTCTTCCTGAACAGCTGCAAACCATCCTTGCAACACTCCAACGATTCCGTTTATGGTCAAGCGTGAGCAATCGCGGATTCCATCTTATGCATAGCTTTCTCATGTCCAAATGTTTATGCAAAATATTATGTACTCGTTACTTCGAGATGCCCACTGCACTAACAATCTCACGCACCTTAACTCTTCTGTAGCCGGCCGCGGTGGCCGTGTGGTTCTAGGCGCTTCAGTCCGGAACCGCGGGATCAATTATTTTTGGAGTCGTAATCTCCGCAGGGCGTCCAGAACGTTCAGCATCACTTGTGCCCATATGGCCACTCCGAAAATTTTGAAACCATTTGAAAACTGTTCTAATCGAAGGCGCAGAGTCACCGTAATGTTTATCAAGCTTCTCTTTAGTCTCCTGAGGCGTTTAGCCTTTCATAAAGTAATGTTTAGTCACCAAATGAAATTCTTTGCCGTCTATTTTTTGACAATCACTCGACTTCCTTGATTCACACGAATGCCAAACAAAGAAATGGACCAATGAGGCTGAAACTTGCTCTTTCCAAAGATGCTACTAACTAAACATGACCTCGATACGCGGCGGTGGTGCCATCTCTCGGACTTTGCACGGACTTTTCAAACGCCCCTCGTACCATGTAATGTACGACTATTCGTCAGATTACGCCGTTTTTCGCAGCTTTTTGCCAGTAGAGGAGTTCTTTTCCTGTGATTTACCTGTACACTACTCAGTCGCGTTAATGTGACCACCAGTCAAAAGCCTCTGTAACCATCTTCTGCAGTGCGAGACGTGTAAGAAGAGAATCACTGGCGACCGCTACGGTCGCAGGTTCGAATCCCGCCTCGGGCATGGACGTGTGTGATGTCCTTAGTTTAGTTAGGTTTAAGTAGCTCTAAGTCTAGGGGACTGATGACATCAGATGTTAAGTCCCATAGTGCTCAGAGCCATTTGAGAATCACTGAGGTTCTTGAAGGTACAGACAAGGATGTGGAGCAGTGCCGACTCCAGTGCCGTGGTCATATCGGCTTGGTTTCCCGGCTGAGGATCCATGCGCTAACAGCCCGATCGAGGTGGTCGCACAGATTATGGACTAAGTTTAACTCCAGGACGTCTGGTGGCCAGGGGAGTACGGTAAACTCATTCTGGTGCTCTTCGATTCATGCCTGTACCCTGAGAGCTATTTGACAAGTTGTATTGTCCTTCTGGAAGATGCCATTCAGCTGACATGCAATTTGCACAATTCGCTACTAGTTTCGGTCAATGACCATTATCAAGCTTAGGTGGCATAATGGTCAGTGACCAAAACTAGTAGCGAATGGTGCAAAATGGACGACAGCTGAAGGTTTTACCATGAATTTTAAGAAGTATATGGGCGCTGAATATCCCTAGCTGCAAACAAACAAAAGGATGCCACTGTACTGATGATAAACAAACTGCTGTACAGGGTATCCTCCGACATGCAGCACACGGTGGTTTGCAAAGTATGGATGTAGGTGTAGATGTAGGGATAGACATCGTTCCCATGGACAGATGCATACTTGTGTTTGTACACTGTGCCTTCCAGAATGACGAGATCACCCAGGGAATGTCACGAAAACATTCCCCAGGCCATAACGTTGCCAGCTGATTGCATGGTGTTTGGTTTCAGATGTTTCAGGCCATACGTGCCATTGGCCATCTGCCCGATAGAACATAAAACGTGACTCATCTGAAAAGGCCGCCTGTTGCCATTCAGTGGGCGTCTAGTTGCGATAGCAACGTGCAAATTCCGGCCTTCGTCGCCTACGAACAGCAGTCATCAGGGGTGCATGAACCAAGTGTCTGCTGAAGAGGCCCATACGCAGCATGATTTACTGAACGGTCGTTGAGGACACACTGTTATTAGCCCCTTGTGGTTCATCTGAGCTGTGGGTTGCTCAACAGTTGCATGTCAGTTCCCCCATACACATTTCTGCAGCCTTTGTTTACCGTTGTGATCTATAGCCTGTGGTGCACCACAGTTGCTCGGCACCGGTTTTGGCACGCACAGCATACTTTAACCACCGTGACACGTAAACAGTTTACGAACTTAGCCGTTTTGGAAATGATTCCACCCTTGGACCAAAAGAAACTGACCATGCCCTTTTGAACGTCAGACAAATCGCTCCGCTTCCGCATTCAACGAGTGCATTGCTAGTGCTGCCACCTCCCGACTGTGAACGGTTATTGCAAGTTGACGTCAAACGTAGGCAGCGGTCACATTAATAGGACCGTGTATTAGTTCCCAGAATTTGTACATTGTCTTTATAGAGCTGTAACCAGATATTGATAAACGTTTCAAGAGATTTCGTGTGTGTACCGGCGTTCTGGAAGCTTCCACTAACAGGGCGTTGTTGGGAGCTGATTTCATGGCTCCAAGATTTAAGCGGATAGCACTAATGTGGAACATATACTTTCGCGAAGTAGATTTCGGTGTGTTGCTGTATGCGATATTTTCTTAGTCAATTATAGACCGGATCAAGACCTTATAAGGAGTCAAAAGTTAAGTCGGTCCCACGCCCCACCAGAACTCAGCAACTGTTCTTTATAAACTGAAGAGTCGAAGAAACTGGTACACCTGCCTAATAACGCGTAGGGTCCCCGCGAGCAAGCAGAAGTGCCGCAACACGATGTGGCATGGACTCGACTAATGCCTAAAATAGTGCTGGAGGGAACTGACACCATGAATCCCGCAGAGGTGTCTATAAATCCGTAAGAGTACAAGCGGGTGGAGATCTCTTATGAATAGCACGTTGCAAGACATCCCAGATATACTCAATACTGTTCATGTCTCGGGAGTTTGATGGCCAGCGGAAGTGTTTAAACTCATAAGAGTGTACCTGGAGCCACTCTGCAGCAATTCTGGACGTGTGAGGTGTCGCATTGTCTGGCTGGAATTGCCCAAGTCAGTCGGAAGTCACAATGAACGTGAATGGATGCAGGTGATGACACAGGATGCTTACGTACGCGTCACCTGTCAGAATCGCATCTAGACGTACCAGGGGTCCCGTATCACTCTAAGTGCACACGCCCCTCACCATTACAGGGCCTCCGCCAGCTTGAACACTCCCCTGCTGACATGCAGGGTTAATGGATTCATGAGGTTGTCTCCACACCCGTACACGTCCATCCACTTAATACAATTTGAAACGAGACCAGGCGACGTGTTTCCAGTCATCAACAGTCCAATGTCGCTATGACGAGCTCAGGCGAAGCGTAAAGCTTTGTGTCGTGCAGTCATCAAGGGTACTCGAGTGGTGAAAAGCGCATATCGATGATGTTTCGTTGAGTGGTTCGAACGCTGACACTTGTTGGTGGTCCAGTATTGAAATCTGCAGCAATTTGCGGAAGGGTTGCACTTCTGTCACTCTGAACGATTCTCTTCAGTCGTCGTTGGTCCCGTTCTTGCAGGATCTTTTTCTGGCCGCAGCAACGTCGGAGATTTCATGTTTTATCGGGTTCCTGATATTCACGGTACACTCTTGAAATGGTCGTACGTAAAAATCCCCACTCATCGCTACCTCGGAGATGCTGTGTCCCATCGCTTGTGCGACGAAATGTAACACCACGTTCAAACTCACTTAAATGTTGATAACCTGCCATTGTAGCAGCAGTAACCAATGTACAACTGCGCCAGCACTTGTTGCCTTATATAGGCGTTGCCGACCGCAGCGTCGCCTTGTGCCTGTTTACATATCTCTGTATTTAAATTTCTTTGGCGCTTCAGTGTTTTGTATCCCGCCTGGAAGGCGGAGCGTGGGTCTGCTCCTGTCAACGGAATGGGTAGGCCGAAACAAGATTTCGTAATCGTAGTTAGACAAAAACAAAGATCAATTTTGCAACTTTTGTGCCGTACGGCCGGAACTGGCTTTGACGGGTGGAACAAAGACCATACAAAAAAATCATGAAACTTAGTCACTCCATAGACAATAGCTAAAGCTTCTTTCACGATTTGAGAATAGTTTTTCTGGGCAGAATTTAGCAACTTAGACACAAAAGCGATCAGGCGATCGACAGAATGAATGCGGTGTGAGAGAATCGCTCCAATGCCGTGAGAAGATGCATCGACAGCCAAAACAACTGGTTTGGAGGGATCGAAAGGAATCAAACAGTGATCACTCAACAAAGCAGATTTGAGCTTGTGGAAAGCAGCGTCACATTCCGAAGACCAAACAAAAGGATCGTTCTTACGCCGAAGGCGACGCAAAGGCGCTGCAATCTGCGTTGCATTTGGTATAAACCGAATATAATACCTAATTTTGTCCAACACAGACTGAACTTCTTTAAAGTTCCTGGCCGCTGGCAAGTCTCTAATCGCACTTTGATGTGACAGCGAGGGGTGGATACCTTGTCCGTTAATCATATGTCCTAAATATTGAATCTCAGTTTGAAAAAATTTGCACTTGTCTCTGTTACACTTTAGTCCTGCCTGCAAAAGTACAAATTCTGCAAATGTTCGTCAGGTGCGCGGCCTGGGCAAGTTTTCCATGGGGCGTTTTCCTCGCTCCCTCGCGAGCAATTCGGGGTTGCGGGTGGACAGCGCGCCCCAGCAGTTCCGCTGTCCGCCCCCTCAGCTTCGTCGCCCCTTGGTCCCTCCACCCACCGTCGGAAGCCATACTCAACGACGGTGCGCCCTTTCAGGGGGGAGGGATGTGGTATCTATAGCAACGACGCCACGGCGTATTAAAGTTATTAGGTTGTTGGCACTACGACAGACACCGACGACAGCGCCTTCTAGTCGGTGCTGTGCAGCTCTACGAGCTCCTCTCAAGATTCCGCCCGTTTCATCAAGAGCAGGCGGCCTGGAAACATCGATTGAACCTCAGCTTGCTATTGAGACTTGTAACGCCGGAAATGCGTGTCCTCCTATTTCCATCTATTGTACTATAAATTTTTTCCTTATTTTGTTACCTGAAGATATGATATTTCGGTGCCTTTATATATTGTAATTGTTTTACTATTTGTATATCTATATATTTATGCATTTATGTCGATGTATAATTGGTTTGTTTTGTAAATATTATTTGCATTTTTACGCTGGGTCTGGCCTAGGGAAAACTGTGCTATCGAACGATTACATCGATAGGTCGTGTGAAGAACCAAAGTGTGTAGGATCTTTGGTAGTGTGAACTATGCCGCATGGAGCGCGGGCAGAGCGGAGAGTCTGGCTGGAGTAGAGCGGTGGAGCAGGTATCAATATACCGTAGTTTTGTATGTGTATGACGCTCCCGCGAGTTGCCGCGCTTTCGGGATTTGGGCGCATGTAATTGCGCTCGACTTGCTATGATACTTTCTGACACGGTGTCGCGGACGGGAAGCATTAGCTGGCGCACATCAAGAGCCCGTTTCGCCTGGTGACCGTGTCGAGAAGGCGCGCCAACATCCAGCTTCTGCAACAGCGACGGCCGACAATGAGTGACTGTCGCCACCTCCCCGATCGACGACTGCAAACCTTCAATCAACCAACAAGGAAGACTAAAAGCACGTAAAGTTTTAGAACTGTATGGCAGACCTCAGTCTTTAAAATTGTTCCATTTGCCTCTTTAAATTACAGCAACGTAGCATGAACCTTTGTCGCTCATTGTCCCAATTGCATTACCAAGCAGGGTCCCTACCTTTTCCGGAATGAACCAGAGTGTCGCTGAAATTCAAATGCCAGCGTTAAAGTAATATCATTCGATTTCACTGCTTTAATTTCAAAGTTCAGTTAAGGTATTCATGGCTGGCTACAATATTTAGATTACACAAGCACAAGTTAAGAGTGCGAGTTTTGATACCATATTTTAGCTTACCTGTGACTGCAGCTCAGCTTGGTACGTACTAAATTTTACTATTGTTAATTGTTCAGAATCATTTAATTCAAGTTCAAAGTTAAATCTCGTATTTCTAAATTACGTAGATTCAAGTAGCTTTTGAAATGATTGTTGAGGTAGCCCAAGACTAACCTTATTTTATTGAATTTCGTAGTGCTTCAGGAACAAAGTTCAGCATTTATTTCAGTCACTAAATTAACTTTCAATTTTCCGGTTTTATTAATTCTTCTGCTAAATTAAGTCAGAGTGTAGCGAAATTTATTACTTCTGACAAACATTCAGTTTTCACACAACACGTGTCAACCTTCAGTTGCCACGCTTTTAGTGCTAATTATATGTGAATTAATCTTTCATTTTCAGTTATTACAGTAATTGTCCATAGGACTGGCGACCGTAATTTTCCCCAAATCTCAAATATCTAATTACCGCCAATTAATTGTTAACGTAATGACCGCACATTTACTTTCTTTATTAATTTTACCCTTTTCCTCAAAATTAATATCCACCAATTTCATTTGCATTTTTCCTTTCATTTAGATGTAACCCTTTCCTGCCTCTTTACCGACAAATTAGCTTCGGTGACGATTGCTTTTCCCAAATTTCCATTAGGCGCACGCGGTTTAATTTTTGACCGTCATTAAGGTCGATAAGTGAGGGGGAGGTTACAGACTATGTACTACTTACGACGGGAATACGGCTTTGCACCTACGGGCTCTTCAGTTGTAAAGTTACGTATGTCATTGACTAATAATTAATTGTAAAGCACTCCGTCTTCAGGCCACGAGTGGCCTACCGGAACCACCCGACCGCCGCGTCATCCTCAGTGGAGGATGCGGACAGGAGGGGCGTGGAGTCAGCACACCGCTCTCCCGGTCGTTATGATGGTATTTTTGACCGAAGCCGCTAATATTCGGTCGAGTAGCTCCTCAATTGGCATCACGAGGCTGAGTGCACCCCGAAAAATGGCAACAGCGCTTGGCTTCCTGGATGGTCACCCATCCAAGTGCCGACCACGCCCGACAGCGCTTAACTTCGGTGATCTCACGGGAACCGGTGTCTCCACTGCGGCAAGACCGTTGCCCCAATAATTAAATGTACTTTCATGTAAAAAGCTGTACCAAGAATCTTACCTCACCTGCTCCCTCTCACTTCCTACATTCGGCCAACCTTTCAGATTTCAGCAGCAGACCCACGCGCCTTCTTCCAGACGGGATACAAAACAGTGTGTGTTCGTTTTAAGTAGAAACAGAGTATGCCAACTCCATGTTAGTTTTCTGTCAAAGTACGCACCGGGCAGTTTAACGTGCAACTGTGTGAGGAATTTGTACTGGCCACGCTGTATTCAGTCGGCAGAGGATTATGCCTTGCCGTCGTGAATATCAGCATTACAGACTTTTTGAACGTTAGAGTAAGTCCACTTCCCAAGTCCTCTTTGCCAAGCATTTCACACACATAGTTTATCCTTAACTTTGTCACCCAAAATCAACGGATCATAACCAAAGCCAAGGTAGGGCGACGGTCTTCTGGGACTCTGAAGGGTTTATTCTGTTTGGTGTTCTCACTCATTGATCTAACCTCAGGGAAGTGAAGAAGCGACTTCAGCGTGTTTGTCGCCACAAAAATGCAAACGAACTCTTCCTTCTCCATGACAGTGGAAGACCTCACACAAATATGCTCACAAAATTTCACTGGACTGTTCTTCCTCATTCAGTCTATAGCCAAGATGCCGCATATTTCGACTTCCATCTGTTCGGTCCAATGAAGGATGCACTGTGCAGGAAGCAGTACGTGGCTGAGGAGAAGGCTGTTGATACAGCAAGATTCAAATGGTTCAAATGGCTCTGAGTGTTGTGGCGTAACAAGACAGCTACGCCACACTGAAGTAGCCGAAATGCACGCGTTAATCTCACGTAGCTAGTGAGAGGTCTGAAACAGGATACGTAATGAATGATAGCAAGAAAAGTACGTAGCTGCTATAATACTTAACTTTTAATCCATCGTTTGTATACAGCATTCCTTGATGATACAAGTGAGACTCTATCTTAAAATGGTTAATGGCGCCTTGCTAGGTCGTAGCCATTGATTTAGCTGAAGGCTATTCTAACTGTCTCTCGGCAAATGAGAGAAAGGCTTCGTCAGTGTAGTCGCTAGCAAAGTCGTCGTACAACTGGGGCGAGTGCTCGTCCGTATCTCGAGACCTGCCTTGTGGTGGCGCTCGGTCTGCGATCACAGTGGCGACACGCGGGTCCGACATGTACTAAATGGACCGCGGCCGATTTAAGCTACCACCTAGCAAGTGTGGTGTCTGGCGGTGACACCACACTGAGCACTATGGGACTTAACTTCTGAGGTCATCAGTCCCCTAGAACTTAGAACTACTTAAACCTAACTAACCTAAGGACATCAAACACATACATGCCCGAAGCAGGATTTGAACCTGCGACCGTAGCGGTAACGCGGTTCCAGACTGTAGCGCCTAGAACCGCTCGGCCACACCGGCCGGCGATGCAGCAAGATGTTGGCTCCGACGTCGACCAATAGAGTGGTGAGATGCGGGCACACACACCCTTCCAGTAAGGTCGTCGCACTGAACGGAGTTTATGTTGAAAAATAGGGTTTTGTAATCAAAATAGTGACGAATAATACGGTGTTTGGGATCCTAAATAAAACCATCCTGATTTCAGAAAAAATTGTGGTGCATTACTTATTGAACAGCCTTCGTAAAATGAGACCGATGGAAAAAAGAAACCAAAGAGATTATTATTGCTTAAGCAGCGTTGTCAAATCGCCCTGGAATGTTGGCGGGCAGTATCATTCTGTTGCAGGGCAATGTTGCCAAGGTTGTTTCTACTATACTGCAGATGTTTCTCTGGAAAGCCCTTACACATGCCCAAACAGTTCCGATCTCTCCCCACGCGATTTACATATTTTTGTAACCCTGAAGAGAGAATTCGTGGCGCCGATTTACTCTTGACAAAGTGGTGCACGTCAGGTATAATCATAGCTGCGTCAGCAACCGCAAACATTTCCGAAGAAGGCAATGGCCGTTTTGTCTCACACTGGGATAAATTTATTAACATTCGTGGCAATTACCTTTGAAATAATAAGCAGTTTACTTGCTTCTTTTTCTCCTGTCTAATTTTCATTTGACTGACGCTTATACACTACTGACCATTAAAATTGCTACACCAAGAAGAAATGCAGATGATAAACGGGTATTCATTGGACAAATATATTATACTACAACTGACATGTGATTACATTTTCACGCAATTTGGGTGCATAGATCCTGAGAAATTAGTACCCAGAACAACCACCTCTCGCAGTAATAACGGCCTTGACACTCCTGGGCATTGAGTCAAACAGAGCTTGAATGGCGTGTACAGGTATAGCTACCCATGCAGCTTCAACATGATACCACAGATCATCAAGAGTAGTGACTGGCGTATTCTGACGAGCCAGTTGCTCGGCCACCATTGACAAGACGTTTTCAATTGGTAATAGATCTGGAGAATGTGCTGGCCAGGGCAGCAGTCGAACATTTTCAGTATCCAGATAGGCCCGTACAGGACCTGCAACATGTGGTCGTGCATTATCCTGCTGAAATGTAGGGTTTCGCAGGGATCGAATGAAGGGTAGAGCCACGGGTCGTAACACATCTGTAATGTGACGTCCACTGTTCAAAGTCCCATCAATGCGAACAAGAGGTGACCGAGACGTGTAACCAATGGCACCCCATACCATCACGCCGGGTGATACGCCAGTATGACGATGACGAATACACGCTTCCAATGTGCGTTCACCGCGATGTCGCCAAACACGGATGCGACCATCATGGTGCTGTAAACAGAAACTGGATTCATCCGAAAAAATGACGTTTTGGCATTCGTGCCCCCAGGTTCGTCGTTGAGTACACCATCGCAGGCTCTCCCGTCTGTGATGCAGCGTCAAGGGTAACCGCAGCCATGGTCTCCGAGCTGATAGTCCATGCTGCTGCAAAAGTCGTCGAACTGTTCGTGCAGATGGTTGTTGTCTTGCAAACGTCCCCATCTGTTGACTCAGGGATCGAGACGTGGCTGCACGATCCGTTACAGCCACGCGGATAAGATGCCTTTCATCTCGACTGCTAGTGATGCGAGGCCGTTGGGATCCAGCACGGCATTCCGTACTACCCTCCTGAACCCACCGATTCCATATTCTGCTATCAGTCATTGGATCTCGACCAACGCGAGCAGCAATGTCGCGATACGATAAACCGCAATCGCGACAGGCTACAATACGACCTTTATCAAAGTCTGAAACATGATGGTACGCATTTCTCCTCCTTACACGAGGCATCACAACAACGTTTCACCAGGCAACGCCGGTCAACTACTAATAGTGTATGAGAAATCAGTTGGAAACTTTCCTCATGTCAGCACGTTGTATCTGTCGCCACCGGTGGCAACCTTGTGTGAATGCTCTGAAAAGCTAATCATTTGCATATCGCAGCATCTTCTTCCTGCCGGTTAAATTTCGCATCTGCAGCACGTGATCTTTGTGGTGTAGCTATTTTAATGGCCAGTAGTGTACATACATCGCACTTATATTGATGGACTTTGGTGTTGAGGCCAAATTTAGTCTCTAGAAGCGGGACACACAGGGCGTACAGTAAGGGACTTAATATTGCACGCTGTGGAAGGCCAACTGTCGCTATGCGAGGAACATGTAACGTTTTATCTTGGACTATTGCATATAAGCTGAGTAAACCATATATAATTCGGAAAATTTCTTTCGGGGTATGTACCAGTCTCAATATTTTAATTATTTCACATATCGTGACATTAAAAGCTCTCTAAAAATCTGTGTATAGCCGTCGAGTAATCCTTGATTAGGAACGGCTTCTCCCGCATTTCCTGCGTGAGAGGAACTATAATAATTTCATAACACACTTCCCCACAGATTGATAGTGAATGAAACAGCAATAAACTGATGGTATCGAATCTTGCTGCCTTTCCTTTCTTTTGCCTGCAGCTACTAAGACATTTAATACAAATGCCAAAAATTTAAAGAAATCGAAGTTATATGAACCAAGAATTGCGTCATATGCACGATAAACAAGGGAACGCCAGATCGTTTTCGCAGGTGACGCAGTTAGCTATAACGAAGAACCATCTGAAAAGTGTTGCACAAACATTCAGTCAAATTTTGATAAACTTTAAAAGTGGTGAAAAGCGTTGCATCTTGTTTTAAATGTTCAGAAATGTTAGATTGTGCACTGCACAAAATAAAACAGAAAATCCCAGTATTCTGTGAATCCAAAATCAATGAATCACACCTGGAAACAATCAACTTCGTATGGAAGTACCCGTGTGTAACGATTTGTAGGACAGGTTCATTGGCAGGATGGCAGGAAAATGTAATTGGTCTACAAAGGAGATTGCTTACAAAACATATGTACGACTCATTCTAGAATATTGCTTAAATGTGCTGGACCCATACCAAATAGGACTAAAGGGGATAATGAACCGATTCAAAGAAGGGCAGCACGACTGGTCACAGGCTTTCTTGGATTTTTAGAGAGAGTGTCACGGAAATACTGAAAAACTAGACATGGTTGACACCTAAAGGTAGTCGCCAACTGTCCCTCGGAAGCCTACTTACAAAGTTTCGAGAGCCAGTAGTAAGTGGAGAATCTGGAGATCTACTTCAGCTCTCTATGTATCACTCCTGCAGGGATTGCTAAGACAAGATTAGGGCAGCTACAGCGTCCACAGAGGCATTTAAAGCTGTTATTCTTTCTGCGAACCATAGGGGAATGGGTCGGGAAGGAGCCATAATAATTGGACGAAGACTAAGTACCCTCTGTCAGGCACTTCACAGAGGTTTCCAGGATACGGTTGTAGTGTAGATCGATCTGTTACGTTCGTTAAGTACTTTTACAACACAAAGTTGTATTTCATATTCTAGTTCATATCCAGCACATTGCTGCTGCACTACAAAGCACGACGTACATAACTTAACTACGCTGAAATAAGAAATCTATTTGACAAACAAGACTCAAGGGAATATGGGAGAAAAGTTATTTCTATAGTCCCTCATGTTAGTTGAACAGCAACATTGGCACCGTCCACTGTACTGATTTTATGCAGATGACTACGAAGCGTCCACAGTGAGTACAATTTTTAAATCCAAAGGAAATTTTCGCCGTCATAAAGTGAGCCAACGTTTGAGTGTGGACGACAGGAACAAGAAGATACAACATGTGCAAGCCCTACACCGGTGTGTTAGCACGTGCGATGTATGGAATGTTAGAAGCCAATACACGATCTCTGTTTCGATATCTTCTCAATGCGAGGCTAGCGAGTCGAGGATTAAGTGCTCGTATCCTTATGAAGAGTAATAAAATTTTCGTCGATAAGCGTCGCAGTGAAACCAGCCCTGTAGGCCTCTTTTTTGAGAGCTGTTCTAGCGATATTGACGACGTTATCGGGGAACAGAGTTACGGAGGGCTCCCTTATGAAATATGGCGCCGTTCTCACGGCGCAACATATTTACATTTCTCGACGGGCAGGCGACGCCGCCCAGATTTTAGTACCCGATAACTGCCCGGCTCAGCCGTCTGGAGCCGGAAGTGCCCGTCGGCAGGAATTTTATGGCATTTCCTCGCTCTGTTACATGCGGCGGCGACAAAGTGTCCCAATGTGGAGCGTCTCGTAGAACACGGCCAGAAGCAAATACTGAAGTACCATTTTTCTTCTGCTTATTGCCTGTGCTGTTCCCTGAATTTCTGTTCCGTACTAATAAGCCATTTACAGATTTTTAACACAATAACCTTACATCTTTCGGAAACGAGAAAGCACCGTATTTTGCATGTAATAAAAAATATAGCAAAAATGCGGTTAATCTCAGTCGATCGTTAACGATTGAAATGCCCCTCAACTAGAAGCCTACTGTGAAGGACGATGTCTATTAATTACACTACTGGCCATTAAAATTGCTACACCACGAAGATCACGTGGTACAGACGCGAAATTTAACCGACAAGAAGAACATGCTGTGATATGCAAATGATTACCTTTTCAGAGCATTCACACACGGTTGGCGCCGGTGGCGACACCTACAACGTGCTGACATGAGGAAAGTTTCCAACCGATTTCTCATACACAAACAGCAGTTGACCATCGTTGCATGGTGAAACGTTGTTGTGATGCCTCGTGTAAGGAGGAGAAATGCGTACCACCACGTTTCCGACTTTGATAATGGTCGGATTGTAGCCTATCGCGATTGCGGTTTATAGTATCGCGACATTGCTGCTCACGTTGGTCGAGATTCAATGACTGTCAGCAGAATATGGAATCGGTGGGTTAAGGAGGGTAATATGGAACGCCGTACTGGATCCCAACGGCCACGTATCACTAGCAGTCGAGATGACCGGCATCTTATCCGCATGGCTGTACGGGTCGTGCAACCACGTCTCGAACCTGAGTCAACAGATGGGGACAAAAAAATTGTTCAAATGGCTCTGAGCAATATGGGACTCAACATCTGAGGTCATCAGTCCCCTAGAGCATAGAACTACTTAAACCTAACTAACCTAAGGACACCACACACATCCATGCCCGAGGCAGGATTCGAACCTGCGACTGTAGCAGTCACGCGGTTCCGGACTGAAGCGCCTAGAACCGCTCGGCCACCGCGGCCGGCTAGATGGGGACATTTGCAAGACAACAACCATCTGCACGAACAGTTCGACGACGTTTGCAGCAGCATGGACCATCAGCTCGGAGACCATGGCTGCGGTTACCCTTGACGCTGCATCACAGACAGGAGCGCCTGCGATGGTGTATTCAACGACGAACCTGGGTGCACGAATGCCAGAACGTCATTTTTTCGGATGAATCCAGGTTCTGTTCACAGCATCATGATGGTCGCATCCGTGTTTGGCGACATCGCGGTGAACGCACATTGGAAGCGTGTACTCGTCATCGTCATACTGGCGTATCACCCGGCATGATGGTATGGGGTGCCATTGGATACACGTATCGGTCACCTCTTGTTCGCACTGACGGCACTTTGAACAGTGGACGTTACATTTCAGATGTGTTACTACCCGTGGTTCTACCCTTGATTCAGTCCGTGCGAAACCCTACATTTCAGCAGGATAATGCACGACCGCATGTTGCAGGTCCTGTATGGGCCTATCTGGATACTGAAAATGTTCGACTGCTGCCCTGGCCAGCACATTCTCCAGATCTCTTACCAATTGAAAACGTCTGGTCAATGGTGGCCAAGTAACTGGCTCGACGGAATACGCCCGTCACTACTCTTGATGAACTGTGGTATCATGTTTAAGCTGCATGGGCAGCTGTACCTGTACACGCCATCAAGGCTCTGTTTGACTCAATGCCCAGGCGTATCAAGGACGTTATTACGGCCAGAGGCGGTTGTTCTGGGTACTGATTTCTCAGGATCTATGCACCTAAATTGCGTGAAAATGTAATCACATGTCAGTTCTAGTATAATATATTTGTCCAATGAATACCCGTTTATCATCTGCATTTCTTCATGGTGTAGCAATTTTAATGGCCAGTAGTGTATTATCATGTTATCATGTTACTTGTATTTCGATTTTTTATATCTAGTGACCTCGCAAAATAAACAAAGTTATTTCTTTTCCTCTATTCTTCAGTTCTTTCTTTCCTTTGCAACAATCCTTCGTCCTCTGATATTTTCCACTCGTTTCACCCGGCTGACCGTCTTTCTGTTACAGAACCTCGGAATCCTGCCACTCTTTTGTGGTACGTCTGCTGCGATATCTTCCTTTATTTGACGCTCTGACTACTTGAGTTCGTCTGGGGACCTTCTTGCCATGGTTCTACATCTACATCTACATCTACGTGGATGCTCTGCAAATCACATTCAAATGCCTGGCAGAGGGTTCATCGAACCACCTTCACAATTCTCTATTACTCCAATCTCGTATAGCGCGCGGAAAGAATGAACACCTATATCTTTCCGTACGAGCTCTGATTTCCCTTATTTTATCGTGGTGATCGTTCATCCCTATGTAGGTCGGTGTCCACAAAATATTTTCGCATTCGGAGGAGAAAGTTGGTTATTGGAATTTCGTGAGATGATTTCGTCACAACGAGAAACACCTTTCTTTTAATGATTTGCAGCCCAAATTTTGTATCGTTTCTGTGACACTCTCTCCCATATTTCGCGATAATACAAAACGTGCTGCCTTTCTTTGAACTTTTTCGATGTACTCCGTCAGTCTTACCTGGTAAGGATCCCCCACCGCGCAGCAGTATTCTAAAAGAGGACGGACAAGCGTAGTGTAGGCAGTCTCCTTAGTAGGTCTGTTACATTTTCAAGTGTCCTGCCAATAAAACGCAGCCTTTGGTTAGCCTTCCCCACAACATTTTCTATGTGTTCTTTCCAGTTTAAGTTGTTCGTAATTGTAATTCCAATGTATTTAGTTAAATTTACGGCTCTTAGATTAGCCTGATTTATCATGTAACCGAAGTTTGAGTTCCTTTTAGCACTCAATCGGATGACCTCACACTTTTCGTTATTTGGGGTCAACTGCCACTTTTCGGACCGTTAAGATATCTTTTCTAAATCGTTTTGCAGTTTGTTTTGATATTCTGATGACTTTGTTGTTGTTGTGGTCTTCAGTCCTGAGACTGGTTTGATGCAGCTCTCCATGCTACTCTATCCTGTGCAAGCTTCTTCATCTCCCAGTACCTACTGCAACCTACATCCTTCTGAATATGCTTAGTGTATTCATCTCTTGGTCTCCCTCTACGATTTTTACCCTCCACGCTGCCCTCCAATACTAAATTGGTGATCCCTTGATGTCTCATAACATGTCCTACCAACCGATCCCTTCTTCTGGTCAAGTTGTGCCACAAACTTCTCTTCTCCCCAATCCTATTCAATACTTCCTCATTAGTTATGTGATCTACCCATCTAATCTTCAGCATTCTTCTGTAGCACCACATTTCGAAAGCTTCTATTCTCTTCTTGTCCAAACTATTTATCGTCCATGTTTCACTTCCATACATGGCTACACTCCATACGAGTACTTTCAGAAATAACTTCCTGACACGTAAATCAATACTGGATGTTAACAAATTTCTCTTCTTCAGAAACGCTTTCCTTGCCATTGCCAGCCTACATTTTATATCCTCTCTACTTCGACCATCATCAGTTATTTTGCTCCCAAAATAGCAAAACTCCTTTACTTCTTTAAGTGCCTCATTTCCTAATCTAATTCCCTCAGCATCACCCGACTTAATTACACTACATTCCATTATCCTTGTTTTGCTTTTGTTGATGTTCATCTTATATCCTCCTTTCAAGACACTGTCCATTCCATTCAACTGCTCTTCCAAGTCCTTTGGTGTCTCTGACAGAATTACAATGTCATCGGCGAACCTCAAAGTTTTTATTTCTTCTCCATGAATTTTAATACCTACTCCGAATTTTTCTTTTGTTTCCTTTACTGCTTGCTCAATATACAGATTGAACAACATCGGGGAGAGGCTACAACCCTGTCTTACTCCATTCCCAACCACTGCTTCCCTTTCATGTCCCTCGACTCTTGTAACTGCCATCTGGTTTCTGTACAAATTGTAAATAGCCTTTCACTCCCAGTATTTTACCCCTGCCACCTTTAGAATTTGAAAGAGAGTATTCCAGTCAACATTGTCAAAAGCTTTCTCTAAGTCTACAAATGCTGGAAACGTAGGTTTGCCTTTCCTTAATCTTTCTTCTAAGATAAGTTGTAAGGTCAGTATTGCCTCACGTGTTCCAGTGTTTCTACGGAATCCAAACTGATCTTCCCCGAGGATGGCTTCTACTAGTTTTTCCATTCGTCTGTAAAGAATTCGTGTTAGTACTTTGCAGCCGTGACTTATTAAACTGATAGTTCGGTAATTTTCACATCTGTCAACAGCTGCTTTCTTTGGGATTGGAATTATTATATTCTTCTTGAAGTCTGAGGGTATTTCGCCTGTTTCATACGTCTTGCTCACCAGATGGTAGAGTTTTGTCAGGACTGGCTCTCCCAAGGCCGTCAGTAGTTCCAATGGAATGTTGTCTACTCCGGGGGCCTTGTTTCGACTCAGGTCTTTCAGTGCTCTGTCAAACTCTTCACGCAGTATCATGTCTCCCATTTCATCTTCATCTACATCCTCTTCCATTCCCATAATATTGTCCTCAAGTACATCGCCCTTGTATAGACCCTCTATATACTCCTTCCACCTTTCTGCTTTCCCTTCTTTGCTTAGAACTGGGTTTCCATCTGAGCTCTTGATATTCATACAATTCGTTCTCTTATCTCCAAAGGTCTCTTTAATTTTCCTGTAGGCAGTATCTATCTTACCCCTAGTGAGATAGGTTTCTACATCCTTACATTTGTCCTCTAGCCATCCCTGCTTAGCCATTTTGCACTTCCTGTCGATCTCATTTTTGAGACGTTTGTATTCCTTTTTGCCTGCTTCATTTACTGCGTTTTTGTATTTTCTCCTTTCATCAATTAAATTCAATATTTCTTCTGTTACCCAAGGATTTCTACTAGCCCTCGTCTTTTTACCTACTTGATCCTCTGCTGCCTTCCCTACTTCGTCCCTCAAAGCTACCCATTCTTCTTCTACTGTATTTCTTTCCCCCATTCCTGTCAATTGTTCCCTTATGCTCTCCCTGAAACTCTGTACAACCTCCGGTTCTTTCAGTTTATCCAGGTCCCATCTCCGTAAATTCCCACCTTTTTACAGTTTCTTCAGTTTTGGTCTACAGGTCATAACCAATAGATTGTGATCGGAGTCCACATCTGCCCCTGGAAATGTCTTAAAATTTAAAACCTGGTTCCTAAATCTCTGTCTTACCATTATATAATCTATCTGATACCTTTTAGTATCTCCAGGGTTCTTCCATGTATACAACCTTCTTCCATGATTCTTAAACCAAGTGTTAGTTATGATTATGTTGTGCTCTGTGCAAAATTCTACCAGGCGGCTTCCTCTTTCATTTCTTAGCCCCAATCCATATTCACCTACTATGTTTCCTTCTCTCCCTTTTCCTACACTCGAATTCCAGTCACCCATGACTATTAAATTTTCGTCTCCCTTCACAATCTTAATAATTTCTTTTATTTCATCATACATTTCTTCAATTTCTTCGTCATCTGCAGAGCTAGTTGGCATATAAACTTGTACTACTGTAGTAGGTGTGGGCTTCGTATCTATCTTGGCCACAATAATGCGTTCACTATGCTGTTTCTAGTAGCTTACCCGCATTCCTATTTTCCTATTCATTATTAAACCTACTCCTGCATTACCCCTATTTGATTTTGTGTTTATAACTCTGTAGTCACCTGACCAGAAGTCTTGTTCCTCCTGCCACCGAACTTCAATAATTCCCACTATATCTAACTTCAACCTATCCCTTTCCCTTTTTAAATTTTCTAACCTATCTGCCCGATTAAGGGATCTGACATTCCACGCTCCGATCCGTAGAACACCAGTTTTCTTTCTCCTGATAACGACAACCTCTTGAGTAGTCCCCGCCCGGAGATCCGAATGGGGGACTATTTTACCTCCGGAATATTTTACCCAAGAGGAAGCCATCATCATTTAATCATACAGTAAAGCTGCATGCCCTCGGGAAAAATTACGGCTGTAGTTTCCCCTTGCTTTCAGCCATTCGCAGTACCAGCACAGCATGGCCGTTTTGGTTATTGTTACAAGGCCAGATCAGTCAATCATCCAGACTGTTGCCCTTGCAGCTACTGAAAAGGCTGCTGCCCCTCTTCAGGAACCACACGTTTGTCTGGCCTCTCAACAGATACCCCTCCGTTGTGGTTGCACCTACGGTACGGCTATCTGTATCGCTGAGGCACGCAAGCCTCCCCACCAACGGCAAGGTCCATGGTTCATGGGGGGGGGGGGGGGGCTGATGACTTTATTAGTCGATAAATGGCAGCGTCATCTGCAAAAAACCGAAGACGGCTGCTCAGATTGTCTCCAAAATCGTTTATATAGATGGGGAACAACAATGGGCCTATAACACTACCTTGGGCAACGGCAGAAATCACTTCTTTTTTACTCGATGACTTTCTGTCAATTACTACGAACTGTGACTCTCTGACAGGAAATCACAAACCCAGTCACATAACTGAGACGATATTGCATAAGCACGCAATTTCACTGCGAGCGCCTTGTGTGGTACAGTGTCAAAAGCCTTCCGGAAATCCATAAATACAGACTCGATCTGAAATCCCTTGTCAATAGCACTCAGCACTTCATGTGAATAAAGAGCTAGTTGTGTTTCACAGGAACGATGTTTTCTAAACCCATGTTGACTGTGTGTCAATAGGCCGCTTTCTTCGAGGTAATTCATAATGTTCGAACACAATATATGTTCTAAAATCCTGCTGCATATCGACTCCTTCTTCAGTTGTTTTCAACCCAACCACTATCGGATGAAAATCCGGAGCCGAACACCAGCAGAAAACACATAACCTGTGGAGGCGACACCTCAACAATTCTTCCTTTACTCATTGGGTCCACTAACTGCGATATTTAATCTTGTCAATATGAATATGGTTTTTCTACAAGACGGGTTGGTTCAAATGGCTCTGAGCACTATGCGACTTAACTTCTGAGGTCATCAGTCGCCTAGAACTTAGAACTAATTAAACCTAAGGACATCACACACATCCATGCCCGAGGCAGGATTCGAACCTGCGACCGTAGCGGTCACGCGGTTCCAGACTGAAGCGCCTTTAACCGCACGGCCACACCGGCCGGCTACAAGACGGGGCCAGGATGGCGGATAGGTGGGTACCCAGGATATTAATCTGGTAATTATTATCACATTGCTAAGAAACCCATTTTTCTTCTTCTTGGTGGTGGTGGTGGTTAGTGTTTAACGTCCCGTCGACAACGAGGTCATTAGAGACGGAGCGCAAGGTCGGGTTAGGAAGGAGTGGGAAGGAAATCGGCCGTGCCCTTTCAAAGGAACCATCCCGGCATTTGCCTGAAACGATTTAGGGAAATCACGGAAAACCTAAATCAGAATGGCCGGAGACGGGATTGAACCGTCGTCCTCCCGAATGCGAGTCCAGTGTGCTAACCACTGCGCCACCTCGCTCGGTGTCTTCTTCTTCTTGGTGTTTATTGCTTTTCTTACGGATGTGTAAGGCGCACCTGGGGAAGCCGCCATTCTTCTGGAGAGACTGTTACGGCCAAAGTTCCGGAGGGAACCCAAAAGAGCAGAAGGCGAATGGGTGGTCCACGGCACAGTTCATGTCGTGAGCACTAGCTACCACTATTATTACATTGTTAAAGATACTAAAATTTTTATTTTTATTGTTTGCTACGTGCAATCGGACAACACTTCATGTTAATACTATGAAGGCATCGTTCTAATACCACTGCTACAATTTAATACCGCAGTTAAGCTGTACAATGATTTTCGTTTATGCACTTTTCACACGCCAGCTGTAAGTAGGCTGTTTATGTTTTCTTATTGGCAATGTTACGTAGCGCTCTGTATGAAAATCACTGGCTGTGCTGTGTGCAGTCTGTGGCTGGTTGGCATTGTTGTAATACTCGCCATTGTAGTGTTGGGCAGCTGGATGTTAACAGCGCGTAGCGTTGCGCAGTTGGAGGTGAGCCGCCAGCAGTGGTGGATGTGGGGAGAGAGATGGCGGAGTTTTGAAATTTGTAAGACTGGATGTCAATTATGACTATTAAGGTAAATACATTGTTTGTTCTCTATCAAAATCTTTCATTTGCTAACTATGCCTATCAGTAGTTAGTGCCTTCCATAATTTGAATCTTTTATTTAGCTGGCAGTAGTGGCGCTCGCTGTATTGCAGTAGTTCGAGTAACGAAGATTTTTGTGAGGTAAGTGATTTGTGAAAGGTATATAGGTTAATGTTAGTCAGGGCCATTCTTTTGTAGGGATTAATGAAAGTCAGATTTCGTTGCGCTAAAAATATTGTGTGTCAGTTTAAGCACAGTCATGTATAATTGTTCAAAAGGGGACGTTTCACAACGTTCCGTATAGATTCTTTGAAGGGATTTATTTCATTAAAAAGATTAACTACGTGCCCTGAGTGCTTATTATATAAACTTCTCAGAGAAAGCACACTTCCTCATAACTTTTAAAGCCAGTTGATAATTAATCAGTTGTAGAAATTTCACGACGATCCTGCACTTAATTTCCTCATCGACATCTGCGTCATTCACTGCGGTCTGTACCGCCAGTAGAAACTGAACGAGGCACTCAGCGCCTTTGAAATCAACCGTTCACGTTGTATCTATTATTAGGCGGCCAGTCCTCGCAATTAGGATGAAGGTGCTTACACACTGCGCGGTTAGAGCTGTAACGTAACTACATCACACATAGCAAGAATGACCTGTAGATATAGCCCTACAGCAATGTCTCACTGCGACTGCGCCGACTACCATTTGGTTCCAGAAAGGACAAACAAAGTAAAATGGCAGTCCAAGTACGTCGCCGCTACCGATCATTTCGCCGAATTACAACACTCTGTCGTAGTGTTTATGAAGGTATTTGACCGTAGCATTCCTGGAGATTAGTGAATTGTCCACAGGCTTCTTGGTGCGCCTGTTAGCACTGCCTTCGTAATTTTCTGTGTGTCACCATTTTTCTTCGAACAACATGTGATTTCTGTCGTCGTTCGTAACGTGGACTGAGCTGGGAGTGGAGGGGGTGCAGAATGGGAGAGAGAAACGTTCTCAGAAGCGAAAATAGCGTCCAGTGTTTCTCAAGGATGTGTGACAGTATACGATCAGCCACAAACGTCAGGTATCTAGGAGCACCTTCATGGAGCGATTTAAGGTAGAACGTCTACATAAATCTAGCCCTGGGGAAGGTAGATGATAGATAAAGCAGAAGGGTCCTAAGGAAATGTAATTCATCCAAGGAGAAAATTTGCTTCCAAAACTTTTGTTTGAACGGTCCTTGAATCTTGAAAGACGGTCTGGGCCTCTTACCAAATTGGATTAACTGGAGACAGAGGGAGGGAGGGAGAGAGAGAGAGAGAGAGAGAGAGCGAGAACAGAGAGAGAGAGAGAAAGAGAGGGGAAGGGAGAGAGAGATAGCGAGAGGAGGAGGAGGAGGAGAAGAAGAAGAAGAAGAAGACTGCAATAGCTGCTCTCTTCGTCATGCCTAATATACTTCATAGGCAGACCTACAAAATAATGCGGTGTGCATCGCGAAGAAGCTAAAAAAATAATATCGAAGATCATTGCACACGTAGCTTCGTCCATGAACACAGAACAAGATCTGGACTCAGCTTATGCTTACAGAGAAAGAATGAACATAAAATTCAAAATAGCAATGGGTACCAATGATTCAACTGTACGATACATTGCATAAAAAGATTAAAGAGATTACTTACACAAATCTATTTAAAAAGGCAGTAACAAAGTACGTCTGAAATAATACAGTATGTACAGCAAAGGATTACTTAGACAACAAAGAGTAGAGATAGCGTAAAAAAATGTAACACTAGTAAATACGAAGGCGTGGTGAAAAGTAATTCCTCCGTACGTTTTATGTAAAAACTCTGAAAGTTCGTTAATTAATAGAAACGTGATCGATATTCTACATCTCTATTCCTCATGTCTAAATACACTCATGCTCATAAATTGAGGATTATGCTGATACATGGTGAAACAACGCTGTGGTGGGCGGTTTGCGCGTTTAAATCGCCTCGGGGTATGACCATGTGGTGCATTTGAGCTGCGGTCGTCGCACGGTAGTGATTGCAGCAGTCCACGTACGCAGAGGTGTGTTGGTGCAGACGTTTTCAGACATGCTAATGGTGACTGTGTGTTGAAAATGGCTCAAAGAACACATATTGATGACGTTATGAGTGGTAGAATACCAGGGTGACTGGAGGCTGCTCAAATACAGCAGGTCGTAGCACGGGCCCTCCGTGTGCCACAGAGTCTGATATCAAGACTATGGCAACAATTCCAGCAGACAGGAAATGTGTCCAGGCGCTACAGTACGGGACGTCCACAGTGTACAACACATTAGAAAAATGCCAGGATGGTTCCTACTAGACGACAACGGCCGACAACCTGCCCCATCCTTGCCACTCTAGACCTGTAGGTGTGTAAATACCTATCGACATGAATTTCTTTTTTGTCTTATACTATAATACAATGACATTTACAATGCTGAACAAAAAGTGATCCACCGATGACTAAGACTATTACTACTACCACTATTTCTAAATTTCTCAAAGTTTCAATATGATTCAAGAAATATGTCACTTCTGCCGTTTACACCGAGGAGCCAAAACATTAAGACAGCTGCACATTGTGAGATTGTGGTGTTATCCTGTATGAATGGGCACGTGTGACTAGTGCGTCAGTCATCCATGAACGCCTATGGATAGTGTATGGTGAAGAGGTTATGTCTCATAAAATCGTTCGTCACTGGCATTGCATTTTCAGAGAAGGAAGGCAGAGCGTGGAGGATGAAGGTAGAAGTGGGCGTCTGTTCACACCCACGAATGAAAACAACATTGCTGGAGCACAGGACAAGGTGTTAACGGACAGGCGCATAACGGTGTCAGACGTCCTGTCCACACTGCATATGGACCGTGCCCAGGCCCATCACGTGGTATATCATGTGGTGTGTTACCTAAAAGTGTCTGCAAGATGGATGCCGAGAAACATGACCCTGCATCAAAAGTGTGCAACAATGGGAATCAGCCTCGATCACTTGAAGCGGCAGGCGCAAGAAGGAAATAAGTTTTTGTTCATAATCATCACTGGCGATGAGACATGGTTTCACCACTTTACCCCAGGATCCAATGCTGCGTAAATGACGTAGAACCATCCCAGTTCAACGCCTTACAGCACAGGGCACCGAGTTTTACAGAATGATTTCTTCAAACTGATTGTGCGCTACGACAAAACGTCTGAATGTCGGTTCAAATGGTTCAAATGGCTCTGAGCACTATGGGACTTAACATCTGAGGTCATCAGTCCCCTAGAACTTAGAACTACGTAAACCTAACTAACCTAAGGACATCACACACATCCATGCCCGAGGCAGGATTCGAACCTGCGACCGTAGCGGTCGCTCGGTTCCAGACTGACGCGCCTAGAACCGCTCGGCCACACCGGCCGGTGTCTGAGTGTCGGTGGCGACTATATTGACAAATAGTGCAATGTGTATAGTTCATGATACCAAGGTGTATTTGGTTTTGGCAGTAGGCTTCCTTGTGAAAAACAATGACGAAACTTACTTTTGGAACGTTGCTCGTATTATCATGGCCGGCCGCATGTAGCGGAGCGGCTCTAGGCGCTTCAGCCCGGAACCACGCTGCTGCTGCGATCGCAGGTTCGATTCCTGCCTCGGGCATGGATGTGTGTGATGTCAGGGTTAGTTAGGTTTAAGTAGTTCTAAGTCTACGAGACTGATGACCTCAGATGTTAAGTCCCATAGTGCTTAGAGCCATTTGAACCATTTTTTCGTATTATCATTTCTTGGTATCTTTTTAAAATGCCCCACAAATGCTTTTCTCTTGTCTGATTAAGAACTTGAAAAAAAAAATACATTGGGGCGACACATGTGATTCATCTTGGTATCAGCCATATTTTTTTCCCCTATCTTTCGTTGAATAATTACTGCGGAGCATGAATGCATGGATGAGTGAATTTGAATGTGCCGGTTGTGGTCAGAGAAGTGTCGCTTCCTAAGAGTAAGGTAGTACCAACTTCAGTAGGACCTTCCATAGATATTAAGGAATATAGCCTGCTGTCGATTCTGAGCTTTCTCGCTGTTTTAGCTCATGCGATTGTATAGGTTCAGCAATAGAAATCGCATCCATCATATTAATAAACAAGTCCCATTCACCAGTGGGCATCCTTTGGCTGCTTTTTAAAGACACTCTTGTGTCCGCCTTCAGTACTTCTATCATTTAACTTTAGTGTTATTTAGCTTTAAAAATTTTCCCTAAGCCTAATAATTAATATGCACTAGTCTACGAGGTATTAAACTCGTTAGAGCGACTGATTACAAAAAATTTTCGTAATATAATCAGATTTGTGTGAGAGTCATGTCCCTGGAGCTTTGTTCAAATTGTGAAAAGTGCTTAACTATTCAGTTGAGTAATTGCACTCAGATGTTTATTGGTAATATTCGCATGTTCTATTTACTTATTTTGTCATGGTTTTATAGTCGTTTTATCCATATTATAGATTGGTCCTTGGTGTCAACTGAGTAACACATGTAACAGAAGCAATAGTTTTTTGTTTCAGAGTAATTCTATTCGATAGATAAAATATTCCTGAATGAAACAAACCCCTGTATGTGTAGAGGTATTTCCAGTAATCAGAAAGTACCAAATTTAATGCATTTTTGCCGGAAGACTCTGAACTTGACTTGTATTCTTTGTAACTTCACCCTTTCAGATCACGAGAAAACCATAGGCCTGTATATACTTTCTGGACATTGCGTGACTGGCGAGTAGACGTCTGGTGCCACATACTTTTGCAAACCAATCAAGGATATGGCAAATCCATTTTACGCACAGTCACTGTTGCAGTGCATTCCAAAGTTGGACCAGTATAAGCAGTTGATCGTAATAGCCCACCATCTTTCAAGCCTGAACCTGGTGTACTATTCCATCATCTTTCAGGCATGAATCTGGAGTATTATTAATTCTTGTTCCGATACTTTGGTTGAAAACCGTACAGCCGTTCTCAATGTGAGTCGCTTGCAAGATTTTTAAATCTCTTTACACAATACTGTTGTGAAATCTCGCTTATCCCACAGCGTTGTGTAAAGCGATTTCAAAAAATTTTGCAAGCGACCAATCTTGAGACCGGTTGTAAGGTTGTCAACCGAGGTATCGGAACAAGAATTAAGAATACCCCAAATGCCCGTCTGGAAGATGATGGAATATTCGATCTGCCGGAAAAACTTCAAGAAAACTGGTGATCATAATGTTTTCCTTCGTTATTGTATATCTCGTGTGAGATCACGATGGAAAATTTAGAGAAATTCGGGAGCTACACGCCGTACCGGCAAACTTTGCATTCGGTCATCATCCGGGAATGGAAAAGAAATCACGTAACGTTTGTCACATACACAGCACCCACAGCACCGTGGCTTGGAGAATACATATGAATATGTAAAAGTTGATGCCATACGACCTCGACAGTTATCTTCATCGAAAGATATACTTCAGGTGACGTTTAAGGGGGTCTCTTTTGCGTATTGGACCCGCAGCCGTGACCTATGGCCTTTACAGCTTCTTCTGGAAGCATTAGGACTGTCTCACATGAATTTATTTTCTCCATCCTACGTCTTGCTTTCATAGGAGAAAGAAATCCTACTCTACTCTACAAATACAGTTAATCAGATATTGTAATAATTTCGCACTTACCCAGTGTATACAAATATTATGTGTTTCATATTTGCATCTTTCTAATAGGGGTATCGTCGATCTACGCTTTCATTTTATGTGAAAAATCATTTATTGTTAACATTTTAGTTATAAGGAGACAATTATTGAACTATATGAAATAAGATCGTCATAACTTCTGAACGGTTTCCGATAGGACGTTCAAACTGTACGGTTGGCCGCGGGGCATGATGGGAATTACGAGGGTTGACTGAAAAGTAATGCCTCCACCTTCGTAACTCTTCAACAGTCGGCAGCATTGATATGCTCAGATACTGACTTGTTCCGTAGCCTCTTCTCTACAGCTCCAGTTTGCGGGAAGCCTTAGCACTGAACGGTTGTGTTGTTACAGTGTAAAGTATGGAACCCCGCGCAGGCGGTCGGTCAGTGCGATCTAAGCAACGTGCAGTAATTGAATCCTTGACAGCAGAAGGTGTCACCCCAAAGGAGATTCATAAGAGAATGAAAGCAGTTTATTGTGACTGTGTTGATGTGAGTACTGTGCGTCGTTTGGCGAGTAATTTTAAAGATGCTGAAGCGGGAACATCTGACCTGCGTGGCAAACAAAGAGTTGGACGTCCTGTGACAGCAACCACCGAGTTTCACAAGTAAAAGGTTGACAGATTGATTCAGGACGATCGTCGTATCACTCAGAGAGAAACTGCAAGCACAATCGGCATTTCACAAAAATGTGTGGGTCACATTACTGCTTTGCTTGGCTATCGGATGATCTGTGCACGATGGTTACACCACCGTACGTCATCCTCCATACAGTGCAGATTTAGCACCGTCTGACTTCTATCTGTTCCCGGTAATGAAAAACGATCTACGGGGACATCATTACGCTTCTGATGAAGACGTTGAGAGAACTGTGAGACTGTGGTTGCGGAGACAGAGCGTCGACTTCTTCCGTGACGGCTTCAGAAAACTTGTTAATCGTTGGCAGAAATGTATCCAATTGGCTGGTAAGTATGTGGAAAAGTGAATATTGGTTATTAAAAATCACATTCTAACGATTATTTCTGCGTTTAATTTATTAAAATATTCCCATCCAAACCCAATTAATGAAGGCGTGGGCATTACTTTTCATTCAACCCTCGCAGTATGTGCACGCGCAAGTGCCTTATCGTTGTCGGTCACTTTCATGTGGATGGGTAGGTAAATAAGCAAAATTGGCGCATTTCGTGGACTGAGAATCCGTTACCGACAAGTGTCTTCATCCTCAGCGGGTGACTGCGGTGTGCAATGTCCAGTCACGGAACAATCGGTGAAATCACTATCCAGATTCCAGTGAGCAGTCAGTTTGATTTGTTACCTGAAGTAGAAGAGCCTCAAACAGTTTTTGAGCAAAGTAGGGTGCAGCGGACTCGTAGTAACAATTGTAATTCTAGGTCGGGAGTAAAGTCAAGCAGAAAGAAAAGAGTCCTGGTGTTAGGTAGCAGTCATGGGAGAGTTGTAGGCCACTTGCTACAAGACAGGCTAAGAGTCGAGTACCAGGTCACAAGCATTGTGAAACCTAGTGCTAAGCATAGCCAGGTTACACAAAGGAGCCTTGTGCAAAGATTTTGATGGTGAGGACCATGTTCTTATAGTAGGAGGAGCAGCAAACAGCCTGGCTAGCAATTCGGACTATAGTATTAGGTGTGACCTTATTCATATGTTATTTCCATTAACTGTGCATCATGATCAGCTAGCCCATTAACAACTGGGTACACATTCATTGTTTCTGCCTGAGCACTGTCTATGAAAATGTTATCGATGAGCGACCTACTATCCTGCTGCACACGAGTTGGAAAATTTGCAACAGATTCTAAATTGAAACAACCAAACATAGGTTCTAGCTCATTTTTCCTATCCGTATCTTTTAAGAAATCTACATTAAAATCCGCACAAACCACTGACTGCTCCTTTTTGTCTGACAGGTACCTCAATAATGCCTCTAGATTTTTCATGAATGGCTGAATGTTACCTTGTGGTCATCTGTAGATAGTTATAATTACTATAGAGGTATATTGCAGTAGCAACTCACTGATCTACACAAAAACTATGTTTCAATATTTTCGACTTTGTGTCCAGTTTTTATATACTTAGCAACTCCTCCTTTTTCCATGTTGACTCTACATGAATAAGATGCTAATCTGTAACCCCTTAAATTTAACTCCTCCGTCCCTGTGGTTACATGGTGTTCAGAGAGACACAAAACATCTATACCTTCAGAATTTATCCCATTTTCTAGACATACAAGAAGCTCGTCTATCTTATTTTTCAGTCCTCTAATGTTCTGATGAAACACGCAAATTTTATTTCTTTGGATACTTCTACAGTACATTATGGCACTGTTCTGTTTTAATCTCTTTCAACACTCTCTGTCTGTAACCTGACTCTAACCTAAAAAAAGTGTCCATCTGACTCCAGTAATCACAGGTATTTTGTCTTGTGTGCATGTGGCCCCCCTTACATTTTCTGCAAGATGATCAACTAGTCTATCCTTCCCCCTCCTATTCAGGTGTATGCCATGACCTCCCAATTGCATCAAGAGGCACAGCACAGATATGAGATTTAGTTTATGCCAACAGTAACACCCCCCCCCCCCCCCCAGCTCTCAGTTAACACGGTTGACAGCCGTATTAACCCAGGGCTGGTCATGGCGTTGCAAAACATCCTCAAACCCCCCACGACTGTGTGCTGTTGCACCTTACAGGATTCAGGCAGGTTCATACAAGACAGGGAGGCTTATTAATGCGAACAGGATACAGAGCTTTTAGTGCAGCCTAGAAGAGGTAGAATGGGATGAAGTACACACAGAAAATGATACTGCCAAATTCGATTTATTCGACAGTAAATTTGTCTCAATATTTGAGAGTCGCTTTCCTGAAACGTTATCCAAAAAAGCCATTACAAAGTCAAGTAAGCCATGGGTTCAAAATGGTTCAAATGGGTCTGAGCACTATGGGACTTAACTGCTGTAGTCATGAGTCCCCTAGAACTTAGAACTACTTAAACTTAACTAACCTAAGGACATCACACACATCCGGCCAGCCGGCCGTTGTGGCCGAGCGGTTCTAGGCGCTAGTCTGGAACCGCGCGACCGCTACGGTCGCCGGTTCGAATCCTGCCTCGGGCATGGATGTGTGTGATGTCTTTAGGCTAGTTAGGTTTAAGTAGTTCTAAGTTCTAGGGGACTGATGACCACAGCAGTTAAGTCCCATAGTGCTCAGAGCCATTTGAACCATTTGAACTCTAAGCCATGGGTTACTAAGGGAATTAAGACACTGTGTAAGAGGGAAATATATGGACAGGCCAGAATGAGTCAGGATCCGACGTTACTTGCTTATTACAAAAGATACTGTAATATTTTAAGGAAAGTCATTAAGAAGTCGAGAAGCTTATGTGTTCTGACGGAAATTAATAATGCGGATAATAAGATTAAAACTATATGGAATAATGTCAAACGGGAGACGGGGCAACCTGACAATGCACAGCATATCATAGCAATAGAGCTAAATTATGATGTGAGTGATAATTAACAATTTGCAAGTATTTTTAACAATGGCTTTCTGAATGTAGCAGCAAAAATAGTGTTAAAGGGTTCAGTTTAAGAAGCCAAAAATTATGTTAAAAATGTCATTCCCCAGGACTTTAGGCCTTTAGAAACAGCACCAACATCCCCCACTGAAGTTAAGGGAATTATAAATATACTGAAAAACAAGAGCTCATGTGGTGTTGATGGAGTCTCTAACAGAATTTTCAAGTGTTGTTCTAATTTAATAAGTGGAATCCTTAGTGATTGATATACATAATGCTTCGCTGGCACAGGAATTTTTCCAGACAGATTGAAATACGCAATTGTGAAACCTCTTCATAAGGAAGGGGACAAGAGTGACTTAAATAATTATAGACCAATCTCATTGCTGACTTCATTTATCTAAAATATTCGAAGAAGTTATGTATTCAAGAGTAGTCTCACATTTAAGTGAAAATAATATCACAGTTCGGATTCCAGAAGGGCTACTCGACTGAGAACGCTATCTACACATTTACCCATCAAATAGTACAAGCCCTAAATAACAAATTATTGCCAGTTGGAATTTTTTGTGATCTTTCCAAGGCATTTGACTGTGTGCATCATGTCACACTCTTAGAAATACTCAGGTTTTATGGACTTGAAGGCTATACACACAGCTGGTTTGAATCAAACTTAACGAACAGAAATCAAGAAGTTGTGCTGAATAACACAAATAATGTTGGGAGGGTCGTAAATTTAAGTGAATGGGGAGTTATCATAAAGGGAGTCCCACAGGGTTCAATTTTGTGTCCTCTGATGTTCCTTATTCATCTGAATTACCTCTCACTTAACGTTCAGCAAGCAGAACTAGTACTTTTTGCAGATGGCACGAGTGGTATAATAAATACCATTCCAGAAAAAGCAACTGAAGATATTGTTAAGGATGTCTTTCAAAGAATCATTAAGTGGTTCTCAGAAAATGGACTTTTCCTTACTTTTGAAAAAACTCAGTATATCCAGTTCTGTACACCGAATAGAGTCGTACAGATAATTGATATAGCATATGAACAGGGGTCAGTTAACAGGGTAGATTTCTCCAAATTTTTGGGTGTCCACATTGATGACAACTTGAACTGGAAGAAGCAAATTACCGAGCTTCTCAAACAATTAAGTTCAGCTTCTTTCGATCTTCGTATAATCGCTAGTCTTGTTAATAAACAGATCAGCCTCCTAACGTACTTTGCATATTTCCACTCAATAATGTCTTATGGAATAGTTTTCTGGAGTAACTCATCACTTAGACATAAATTATTGATTGCACAAAAGAGAGCAGTGAGAATAATCAGTGGTGTTCACCAAAGGACGTCTTGTAGACACCTATTCGAGGAGTTATGTATTTTAACTGCACCATCAGAGTACATATATTCGCTAATGAAATTCGTTATAAATAATCCATCTCAGTTCGCGAAGAACAGTGATGTTCATGCGTACAACACTAGAGGGAAAAATGACCTTTCCTATCCGTTATTGAAGCTGTCAGTTGCTCATAAAGGAGTACATTATTCAGCAACAAAAATCTTTGATCATTTGCCCAACAAAATAAGGTGTCTGGCAAGTAGCAGATCAAGTTTTAAATCTAGCTTAAAATCCTTTCTTTTGGACAAGTCCTTTTTTTCCATAGACGAGTTTCTGTTTCAGAAATGGCAAAAAAAAATTGCATGTGTAGAACTAAAAATTTCAGTAATATTAATATTAGCACTATTCATGTGTGTACATATATCTTGTAATCTGACTTGTTCCACATGATATCGATAAAATAATCGTGAAAATGATCTACGGAACATGACATAACTAAACTAAACTATGCTGTAGCTTCGTAATGCTCAAGGGAGCGAAAGTAGCTAATCGCTATATTATAAAATAAAATGTTTATATCAAAATAAAGCAATAGCCTCCTGATCGCACAATTTTTCTTGGCCTCTTTCTGATGGGCGGAAGTCAGTTGACGTCGTGCCGCTCCAGAATGTTTACGCTCATTGCCTACCTTAGTTACTAACGCCGCCGTAACTATACCAGTGGCCGTTGTGAATATAATTTTGATCCGTGTGCGAAGTTGTACGTAGTGACTCTTAATATTAGTTACAGAAACGAACGAAAAGGCAGTACCTGGTCCTTCTAGCAACTCGTCGTTAACCTTTGTGTCACTTTTGCAACATATTAATCCATTACACGTTCGTTTCTTTTACACGCTTCAAGTTGACTGCTGTGGAGGAAGAAGGCTGGGCTTGTCATAGCAGCCTATGTGCTACGAGCCGATCGCACGTTTCCTCTCCCAGCATCCTCCGCTTAGAGGCCAAGTAAAAGCGTGCGAGCATAAGCAGGGGATGCATTCCTCCAAGGAACACTAGAGGATATCCTAAGAAGACGAGAGAGAGGGGGCTCACCGGACTCTACCATTTTTTTATTTATTATCTTCTGCACGTACGTTTACATGAGATCAGTATTCTCCACATCGACAAATGTTTTCCACCAAAAACTACGGATAATTTAAAAGTGAATGACGAAGATTTAACATTAATCGACGTGAATAATTGCGCAGATGGTTCATTTACAGCGCGCTGTTCAAGTAGCTGAAAATTTCTAACAACATACTAATACTAGTATCATTCTACTAAACAAATTCCATTTGGCATTCTCACCTTTTCACAAGCAGCAGTGTAGTTCGACAGGAAATCTTTTAAAGATTCTCTGTCGTCGACTTCTCAGAAATGCCAGTGTCTTGTATTCAACTCGATAATTCTCCTAGCGTCTCTGCTTGCTACTCAATCCCACGGTTTGATTAACTTGGATTGTTGATAACGACTATTTTCAACGAGCTCCAGATACAACATTTCAAACTTTACGTAAGAATTCTTGGTGTTATCTCGTAGCCTGTTTTTCAAAAAAATGAAATTAGTGTTGTGTTTGCACTGACTTACTAGTGACCCTGTTTATCAATGGAGAGATGAATAGTGTTACATTCCCTGTCATCTCTTTTTTTGGCGTTTGTAGCTTAATTTACAAGTTCTCCGCTTCCACTCTGCGCCGCCATAAAAGGATGACGTTATAATAGCAAACCTCAGAAGTTCATTAAATCTTTGGTTTTTTTTCCCAACTCGGAGCCTTTGCAATTATATTCTCTTATGTCCCTTCTGTGGTTACGAATGTCAGCGATGCAGGATATGGGGTCCAATCAATGTTTACCGTAAGTCTGCACGAAGATAGTTTTCATTGACAGTAGGTGCGTTTACTAGCTTCTGTAATGTAGACTATTCGAGCACAGACTGCGTTATAGAACTTATCAATAAGAAGCAGGGGGGAATGAATGAAACGCTAGGATCGAGTGATGTAAGAGAGGTGCAAGCGTCAGGGTAGTAGACAGAAGCTCGTACACACCAGACAACTGAGTTTTCGTATTACTGATTACTTTACCTCACATTACATGAATTATATTCCGTTTACACCAAGACAGCCAGTCAGTGTGATGGCTAAATAATTCCAAATGTAAATTTTCTTTAATGCAATGTAGCCGAAAGATTTAAAGATACCAAGTTTCATAAAAATATTAATAATAAGTATGTTATAACCAAACAAATCTCAAGGACCACTTTGAAGGTACTCTTGCAAAACGTAGGAGGCGTTAGTCGACAGAAAATTTATTTTTAAATTGCTTAATACAGGGCGTCCATCCATTATATTTACAACTTAAGACTTTAATACTATTAAAACTACAGTAATTATTAACAAATGGTTTATAACATGTGAATTGATAACTCATAAAGTTTCCTTTCCTCGTTCATACAAATCAATGCGTTCATCCTTTGTGGTACGAATAATGTCTTGTCGTAATTCCATTTCTAGCCACTTACAATTCAAGAACTCGACGGTGGCTTCAAATCCTGTAGGTTCTAACCTGTTTTGGTACACCAGATCTTTTACAAAACCCTACAGGAAGATGGTGTGAGACATCGTGGCGGCCATCGAATTGGACCATCTCGTCCTGTCCATCTATCCGGAAACTTTTCATCTAGAAACTGGCGGATATTTAACGATCAGTGGAATGGTACTCCATGCTGCTTGAATATGACATCAGTTTTCAGGCGTTCCAGATTTGGCACAGCAGACTCTTATAATACGTCCAGGTAAACACCTCCGTTGACGGCAGACTTGATGAAAAAGAATGGAACAATGATGCAAATGTGAATCAATCCGCACCAAACAACGACTCAATTTCCAACGTGACGATGAGGATGTTGTGGACCTCATATTTGAACGTTATGACGATTCAGTTTGTTGGATACATTAACGTTGCATCATCAAAGAATCAAATCTTTTCCAAAATGTCATTGTTTGCGTCTGTCTTATCTAGCATATCCACTGTAATCTGTTCGCGCTGAGGTTTCTCCGTAGGCTTAAATGCCTGAAGCAGCTGCGTCTTGTAGGGATATAGCCATAATCTTTTATGCAAGACAGTGTGTACTATTGATCGCCTCATTTCCAATCCTCTCGCCGCCGTACGCACCGTTTTGTCAGATTCCTTGCAAAACGCTTGCCGTACCATGCTTACGTTGGCGTCTGAAACAGATAGGTGACCCGCCCCACGTTTATGGAGAGAACACTATCTATCTCCATAACCGACGTATGCCAAGGCCGGTGCAATGGTTGCTGTCCATACCGTGTTCGAAAGTTTCGTTGCACTTGGGTATAGGACGACATCTGTATGAACCAGCCACACAATAAGCTTTCTCCTGTGACGTCCACATTGTATCAGGTTTCCAGTTTTAGTTCTGCGTCAAAATTGCGTCACCTGGAAGGTAAAAAAGCTTTATCACCTTATCACATGCTGAAAACCATTTGATAATGTCTAGTATAATTCTACAGTTCTTAAAGTCTTAGTTTGTAAAGTTGATTTATTGGCACCCCGTATTTCCTTCAAAATATTAAAAATGGCCAGCTAAGGTACTTGACGGTGTATCGGTGGTAGAGCTAACGAAGATAATCAGACATGTGCAAAACGGTAACACATTAATCAGTTTCTTTATACTACGAGTATGTACACTTAATAAGTGAGATATATTTAACTTTGTATGGCTGTATGCTCTTCTTTGGTCCTGAGTTACGTACATACACTAACGTTCCTCATAGAAACAAATAGTATTGACTACTAATACACTCACATAAGGTTCTGAATATCAGTAATGCTTAATAGCGCTGTGCTACATCAATGTAACTTCCTCACTGCAGTCTTCAGTACTAATGTCGATAAGCCTATACCGTAGATACTCTGAATCTCTGATGTCACGTACACAGTGTGTTCCAGTTCCCATTAAGACTGCTTTTGTGAAATTTCAAACTGCAATGCTGTTTCGAGGTGAGTCACGACGTTACGATCTTTGAAGTTTCAAAAACATCTGTGTTGAAGCTCAAAGCGCTAGCGTTGTTGGCCGTGGATATACAGTCCTTGTCTGACGCTCGTCGGAAAATGTCAATGGAGCAGTGAATGGTCCCTATAGCAAGCAGAAATCTACTATTACCGGTATTGCTGGCCCCTGTTTTGACCAGAACCGACGCTGAATCTTTCTACACGTCTGTCAGGGGCCTGAAGATGGCGCAGTAAATCGCCGAAACCGGTAGCCAAACAAAATAAGTTTGAAAGCTACACGGCTGAAAGATGTTTGATTTTACATGAAGTTGGAATGAGATTTTCACTCTGCAGCGGAGTGTGCGGTGATATGAAACTTCCTGGCAGATTAAAACTGTGCTGGACCGAGACTCGAACTCTGGACCTCCATCACAGGAGAGCTTCTGTAAAGTTTGGGATGTAGGAGACGAGATACTTGCAGAAGTAAAGCTGTGAGGACGGGACCTGAGTCGCGCTTGGGTAGCTCAGTTGGTAGAGCACTTGTCCGCGAAAGGCAAAGGTCCCGAGATCGAGTCTCGGTCCGGCACACAGTTTTAATCTGCCAGAAAGTTTCTTACATGAAGTTTTTTGAGTCCTTCAGCATTTGTGGGCGATAATTCGTCGAGTTCGACCCGAATACCGAAAGCCAGTTTCCCGGTTGCTCTTCAGTGACGACACCCCAGCCCACAAAGGGAAGAATGTGCACGAATTTTTGATCACCAATAACAGCCTTGGATCACCCACCGTATTCGCCGGATTTGGCCCCGGCGGACTTCTGGTGTTCCTCAAATTGGAGTTTTCAGTGAACACGACTAATGATATCCAAGAAAACTGTACTGCAGTACCAAATGCAACTCCAAAAAAAGGACTACAGTACTGTTTCAAAACACTTTTAAAACCATCTCAGCTGTGTTCTGATCCAGGGGAGACAACTTTGAATAAATACAGTGATTTTGTGAAAGTAATCCATGATTTTTATTTTTCATAGCCACAGTCCTGACGGAACTGGGACACACAGCGTACGCGTGGTGCCACCCGACGGAGAAAAGCGAGCGATGGAAGAACGATGCTCGCCCCGGCGGAGCGCTGGCTGGAGGTCTGAAGTGCCGCCTCTTCTCTCGCCTGGCTGTGAGCGGCGCGTGGCACGGTGTGTGCTGCTGACGGAGACGCCGTCGATGCCGCACTTGGGTAGACACGCATCTGACATTTCTCTGTACTAATGCAAAATCCTTGAAGTCGCTCTAGCGGGGATCTTTAGTCCTAGTACTATGTTCATACATCGGACTACTTTTTTAGGAAATACACCCATGCTCATAAATTAAGGATAATGCTGAGACATGGTGAAACAACGTTCTCATGGGTTTAAATCACCTCGGGGTATGACCATGCGGTGCATTAGACCTACGGTCGTCGCACGGTGGCGCTGGCAGCAGTCCACATACGCAGAGGTGTGTTGGTGCATTCCAGAGTACGGTGCTGCGAGTATGTGTGCAGACGTTTTCAGACGTGCTAATGGTGACTGTGTGTTGAAAATGGCTCAAAGAACACATATTGATGACATTATGAGGGGTAGAATACTAGGGCGACTGGAGGCTGGTCAAACACAGCAGGTCGTAGCATGGGCCCACTGTGTGCCTCAGTGTGATCTCAAGATTATGGCAACTATTCCAACAGATAGGAAACGTGTCCAGGCGCTACAGTACGGGACGTCCACAGTGTACAACACCACAAGAAGACCGATATCTCACCACAGTGCCCGCAGACGGCCACGGTACTACAGGGACCTTACTGCAGACACTGGAACAGTTGTCTCCAGACACACAGTCCACAGGCGACTGAACAGACATGGTTTATTCGCCCGGAGACCTGCAAGATGCATTCCAATGACCTCTGTTTCACAGGAGAGCCCGTAAAGCCTGGTGTCAAGAACACAATAAATGGTCATTGCAACAGTGGTCCCAGGTTATGTTCACGTGCGAATTCAGGTATAGTCTGAACAGTGATTCTCGCCGGGTTTTCATCTGGCGTGAACCAGGAACCAGATACCAACCCCTTAATGTCCTCGAAAGGGACCTGTATGAGGTGGTTTGATGGTGTGGGGTGGGATTGATTGGTGCACGTACACCCCTGCATATCTTTGACAGAGGAATTCTAAAAGGTCAGGTGTATCGGGACGTCATTTTGCACCAGTATGTCCGCCTTTTCAGGGGTGCAGCGGGTCCCACCTTCCCCCTGATGGACTATAAAGCACGGCCTCACCGAGCTGCCATCGTGGAGGAGTACCTTGAAACAGAAGATATCAGGCGGATGGAGTGGCCTGCCTGTTCTCCAGAGCTAAACCCCATCGAGCACGTCTGGAATGCTCTCGGTCGACATATCGCTGCACGTCTTCAAATCCCTAGGACACTGCAGAAGCTCCGACAGGCACTGGTGCAAGAATGGGAGGCTATACCCCAGCAGCTGCTCGACCACCTGATCAAGAGTATATCAACCCGTTGTGGGGCCTTTGTACGTGTGCATGGTGTTCATATCCCATACTGATGTCGGTGTACATGCACAGGAAACAGTGGCGTTTTGTAGCACATGTGTTTCGGGACAGTTTTCTCAACTTATCACCAGTACCGTGGACTTACAGATCTGTGTCGTTTGTGTTCCCTATGTGACTATGCCATTAGCGCCAGTTCTGTGTAGTGCCACGTTGTGTGGCACCACATTCTGCAATTATCCTTAATTTATGAGCATGAGTGTAGAACAATTGGCAGTGACAAAGAGCGTCAGCTAGTATACTACTCGTAAGGTCTTCAGCCTGAAGACTGGTTCGATGCAGCTGTCGACGTTAGCTTGTCCTGTGCTAGCCTCTTCAACTACTGCTAACTACTGCAATTTCCATCATTCGAATGTGCTTATCGTAGCTAAGACTTGATCTCCTTTCTATAGTTTTTGTCTGCTTCCCTCTCTTACCAAACTGACGCTTTTTTCATGCCTCAGGAAGTTTTCTATCTACCGATTCCTTCTTTGAGGTAGGTTGTGCAATAAATTTATTTCCATCCCAATTCTGTTCAGTACCTCTTGATTACCGTTCGCCATTATCTGTTTAAAGTTCAGCTCTCTTCTGTAGCACAACATTTCGAAAGCTTCTGTACCCTTCTTGTCTGAAACGTTTATCGTCCACGTGTTGTGGAAAGATGAAGCTACGCTCCTAGCTGTGTCGGTTGCAAACAAGCAGCCAATATCCTACTTGCGGCCCCAACCGTGCCTAAGCCATCGAATTCGTCTCCTCCTACAGCCGTGATTCGACTTTGTTTAACGACAGAATGGGACGCCCCAACTCTAATAGAATAAGAGTCGATGACAGACTCTACTGTATAAAACTTGTATGTTTCGATCGAGAATCAAATAAATATTAACAATAAGCTCACAGATTTAAGAAGATACGAAGCCACAGAGATAAGTAGTAGTCTACTCAAGTATGAGTCGACGACAGTAGCAGAAAATAGATATTTTAGTAGAGTTGTACCATAAATTTCTGTCCTTAATCTGTCCACTGTGACTGCGAAAACAAAGTCGAATCACTGCTGTAATAGATGATGAATTCGATGCCTTAGGCACCGTCGGGACAGCAAGTAGGATGACGGCTACTTGTTTGCAACTCACACAGCCAGGGGACGTATCTTCACCTTTTTACAAAACGTGGGCAATAGACGATTCATGCATCAATGATACAGAAGCTTTTTAAATGTGGTGCTACAGAAGAGAGGTGAACATTAAACAGATAATGGCGAATGGTAATGAACAGGTACTGAACAGAATTGACGTGAAAATAAATTTATTGCACATCCTGCCTCAAAGAAGGGATCGTTAGATACAACACATCCTGAGCCATCAAGAAACCGTCAGTTTAGTAAGAGAGGGAAGTAGGCAAGTAAAAAACAGCAGGCGCAGGTCAAGGATTAGGTACAGGAAGCAGTTTCGAATGGATGTAGGTTACAGTAATTAGGACTTGAAAAGGCCAGCGCAGGATAGGCTTGCGTCGACAGCTACGACTTTCTACCATCATGTGACATCATTATACGGTATCTCTCTCACCCACTTCAGTTATCTGCTTTAGTTATTCTTTTTGAGTTCCGTGAATACATATGTGTGCGGTTTTCCTCCAGTGACCGAGCTCTGTCTACCGGACCTGGTTTCGTTGTTGAATCCGTGGCCTTCTGGTTAATGTGTTTGAGGGTCTTCATCGAAATATACATATTCTATACGGACGAGTTGGTTGACAACGCTTGGTCAGTCGAGAAAAACCATACATACAGGTACTGTATTCAGGGGAGTCAAAATGAATAAATAGAAAACTTAGTTGAAGATGAGTGAGACAGATACAGCCCAATGCCGGCACATGTAAGTAGAACGTTGCGTATCACCGTAGAGGCGACATGGAGCGTCGGTGGTCTCCTTGCGATCGCAGTTACTACATGCCATCGGAAATTCCGGATGATCTGACTGCCGCAATAGCGAACATCAAGATCATTGTCTGTTTTTCCGATTAACTGGCAATCTAATGTCGGCCCTTCTGGTGTTGCTGACACTCTGTCAAAATGACTCAACAAGGCGCGTAAACGGTAGTACAATGTGGTCTGGAGATTCACTGTACCAGTCACAGAAATTCATCTTGACGGTGACAGAAACCGGGTCCCGGTGAGACAGAGCTCTTTGTGTGGGCGTTACTTGACACCTCTGATTTCAGGGTAAACGACTGACTGCGCAGAGGGCACTGTTTTTTGCAGCCAGACTAACTGCACTCACTTGCACAGTTTTGGGTGGAATACTTATTTTAATTAGGTTGCCAAACAACGACTACTTCTGACGGCCAGAAATGCTTCTCTGGCGTATTCATGTGCGAAGAGCCGTTCGCACTAGTCACAAAGAGCCTCCTCGCAAGGGAAAGCGCCAGTTTGGTGAAAATTATTAATTTATGAATGAACTGCAATTACGACCAGCAAAAATGATGGGTAAAACTTCTTTACCGGGGTAGTATTACTAACTACTTAGTATCTCTCGTTCGACCTCGCAACTCACATAAAAGTCACAAATAAAATTATAATCAAAATCAAGTAATATCGTTGCTGGCGTCAAAGGCTTGTTAATTGCTATATAGGTAGGGAAGGCCGAAATGCACGCTATAAGCTCACGCAGGATGGCGTGAGGTCTGAAACAGGATACGTAATGAATGCTGTAAAGAAAAGTACGTAGCTGCTGGAATACTTAACTTTAATCCATCATTTGTATACATCGTTCTTGATGAGACATGCTTCATACGATAACTATCAATTGCTATGGCGCCTTGCTAGGTCGTAGCCATTGACTTAGCTGAAGGCTATTCTAACTATCTTCTCTGCAAATAAACGAGGCTTCGTCAGTGTTGCATCGCTAGCTAAGTCGTCCGTACAACTGGGGCGAGTGCTAGTAAGTCTCTCGAGACCTGCCGTGTGGTGGCGCTCGGTCTGCGATCACTGACAGTGGTGACACGCGGGTCCGACATGTACTAATGGACCGCGGCCGATTTAAAGCTGCCACCTAGCAAGTGTGGTGTCTGGCGGTGACACCACATTAATCTCTGATTACCCTCATTGTGATGTGGCGTTAACAGTTCGCAACACCTGGAGAGCGCGTCAGTACAGGCTGCACGCCAGACAAATCTTGTCAGAAAAGACTTCTTAACACAAATTTATGTTCGGCGCCAGCACATTTCGCTTTTTCAGAAAAACTTTTCTGTTGCCGAGTATGTGTGTTTTGAAATAGTGTTAAATTACCAAGCTTTTTAAACGAGTTTCTTCAGACAGAACAATCTGCCATTACCAGTGGATGCAAGTGTGCAAAACGTTTTTGTCTTTTAGAATTGTTAATATTCTTAATTTCTTCCCCCCATCGCCCAAAAAAGTCAAGTGGCATTAGAAAACATCTAGGAGCCAAGAAGATGAGCGTAGTTGAACTTCATAATGCATGAGAAAATCTACAGACGGTTTATATCCAGCAGTGAATGTCAAATGGACAATGATCATAGTGATGAAGACGACAATGATCTCATTTATGAATCCTAATATACAAATTAAATAATGATTTGGTTTGATTATTTATAATCACAAAAACTGGACAATATCTACTTAGAATAGATTAGACTTAAAGTTTTGGAGTTCTGAACTTAATGGAATATGCTGAACCTCCTCAAAACTTATCAACTAGCCATTTATTCGGAACAGTCTCTTGATATTTTCATTTATTTGATTAGTTTCCCTGTAAGTAAAGAGAATTATCAATATTTGCTATTCATATACTTATATCATCTGCAGAAAGAACAAAATTTATAAATTTGTAGCCCTTGTCGTCTTAAGATTTGTGTTCGAGCAGATCAAGAAAGATCGTGTTTCGCTTTTTTTGTGGAGGGGGTCAGGGGGTCAGGGAGACTTCCTCTTGATGTCTTAACACGTCCCTCATCTCGTCTCTTCTTCTTGTCAGAGTTTTCCAGATGTTCCTTTCCTCGCCGTTTCTGCGGAGAACCTCCTCATTTACTACTTTATGCATATACCCCCGATTCTTTAAAGAATCGAGCTCCTATGTACGAGGTGTGGCTAGAAAAAAACCGGACTAGTACTGGTGAAACAATAAAACGAATGCAATAAGGCTGAAAGTCGCGTGGCCTGTCACGTGACTCTCGCTCCGCCTACTGCTCGAGTTTCATCTGCCTCCTGCACTCAGTCTGCCCGTGGCGTCTGTTTTAAGTAGTTGACGTTTTGTCTGAGCGTCGGAAAATGTTGAGTGTACAGAAAGAACAGCGTGTTAACATCAAATTTTGTTTCAAATTAGGAAAATCTGCAAGTGAAACGTTTGTAATGTTACAACAAGTGTACGGCGATGATTGTTTATCGCGAACACAAGTGTTTGTTTGAGTGGTTTAAACGATTTAAAGATGGCCACGAAGACACCAGTGATGACACTCGCACTGGCAGACCATTGTCAGCAAAAACTGATGCAAACATTGAAAAAATCGGTAAACTTGTTCGACAAGATCGCCGTTTAACAATCAGAGCAGTGTCTGAGTTAACAGGAGTTGACAAGGAAAGTGTTAGGCAGATTCTTCATGAAAGTTTCAACATGAACAAAGTGTGTTCAAAAATGGTTCCAAAGTGTCTCACAATTGAACAGAAGGAACGCCGAAGAATGATTTGTTCTGACATCCTGGAAAACATTGAAAGTGATCCCACCTTCTTACAAAATGTTATTACTTGCGATGAATCGTGGTTTTTTACTTACGATCCCGAAACTAAACGCCAATCGATGCATTGGAAAACTCCTGGTTCTCCACGACAAAAAAAAGCACGAATGTCAAAATCGAAATTCAAGGCAATGATGATTGTTTTTTTTGACATCAAAGGGATTGTGCACATTGATTGGGTACCAGAGGGACAAACAGTGAATCAGCATTACTGCATTAGCATCCTGGCTACCCTACGTGAGCGAGTACGGAGAAAACGGAACGATTTGTGGAGAAAAAAGTCATGGATCCTTCACCAAGACAATGCCCAGCGTTGTCAGTGAAGACGTTTTTGGCAAAACACAACATTCCCATCTTAGATCATCCACCCTACTCACCTGATTTGGCCCCCTCTGACTTTTTTCTTTTCCCTAAAGTCAAGTCAGCTTTGAAAGGAACTAGATTTGAGACTGTTGAAGCAGTAAAAGAAAAAGCGACGGAAGTAATGTGTAGACTTACCGAAAATGATCTGCAGCATTGCTATGAACAGTGGAAAATTCGTATGGAGCGGTGTAGAGACCGAGGAGGAGAGTACATTGAAGGAGATAACATGAAATTGTAAATAATTGTAAATAAATGTTTTTTCCAGCATCAGTCCGGTTTTTTTCTAGCCGCACCTCGTATACAACACCTTCAAACTTCTGATTAATTCCTAATGAGTTAATGTTTTAAATATTTGGCATTAAGCATTTAAGCGGGAAAAGGTGTATAAAACGTTTGAAATGATGTTTAAAGTTTGTTGGGAGTCGTTGAATGCTCTCTTTATCAAACAGTGGATGTGTATCAATCACCCTGGGTAATTTGCACTAGCTAGGTTTTCACGCATCTCAATGTTTATGAAATCGTGGTTTGCAGGAAGAGCACATCGAAAAGGGGCTGTCTACCCGGGCGACGACGCCGTAGCAAATATCGCCGGCGTGGAAGCAGTCACGTTACTGGGAAGCCGTTGGTGTATTTCGCTTCCTGCATGTCTCCTGGCACCGGGATCTGCCGCGGCTGGCTTCAACGAACAAGCAAGAGGGTAAGGGCCTTGCTTGGGCAGTAAATTGTGGCCGGAATCGACTACTGGGTTCAGTGCTGTTAACTTCATTTTCTTGGCCGGCCGTTGCTACTCCTACTGAGTCTGTCCACAGATGTGTTAATTTCAACTTGCTTAGTACGCAGGGTTCTAGTGAGAGCCATATGTGATGTGACGATTAACATTTAATAGGGCCTGATACATTCTGTTTGTAGATTGCTACTGTCAGGATTAACCGCCATTGAAAACAGTTTGCCTGGTCCTGTCTAAGTGCCGCCTGGTTCTTGTATTTATATCACACGACGGAGTTAAGCTGGCCAGTTGCTATAAATATGCATGGGTAAAATTTTCCTTGGATATATTTTGCTGCGAATTGCAATAACATTATTGTGAAGTTTCTATCTGAAGCGATTGTGTGTCTGAGAGACACGTGTCTAACTCTAAATAAGTAGTTTCACAAATTTTTACAAGTTACTGAGAGACCAGTTGTTATTGTGTGTTTAAATAGTTTGAAACTGATTCTATTAATGAAAGTACAAGAATTCCTCCAATGAAAGTATGTGCATATGGTAATTAATTCTGATTTAATCAAAAATTTAAGTGTGGTTATTTGCTATAAGTCGCCTTGTGTTTTGCGTCGGGTGGTTGGGGGCGGGGGTATCTCGATATACCGTTAGCCTGCACGCTAGTTACTTGCATTTGATTTCGTTTTAACGGGGCTTCTGCTGCTTGTCTTGGTAGCGGGTGCGAGGTCCTGGGTTGCGTCCTGCTTGTGCTGTTGTGTATTTTCCGCCCCCTTTGCCCGCGCGTGGCCGTGTACCTACTTCGCTCGCGGCTTAATGTATAATTGGCCGTACGCACATAAGATAATAGATTTGTACTGCTTAGCTGATGTTCATTAATAGGTTGATTAATTCTACAGATGATGTGCTGTAATGAATTGTTGTGTATCTAGTTACTTAAGGCAGATGTCAGTCTGTTGTAGATACCCACTAGTTCGGGGATTATTCGTGCCTATTCGTGACCGTTGCTGCTCCCGTTTGGGGGTCCACGCCGAGTTTGTATTGGAAACAGCTGAGTGAGCAGGCGTCCGCTTCTGGGCATAGTTTGTTGAATCCCACGAAGTTCTTGGTGACATTAAATTTCATATTTTATATCCCACATTGTAGGGTGCCTGCTATTTAAGTAACGTGATCGTGTGTCATGATATCTGATTTGTTTTGCCTGTACTCTGAATTACTTTGGTAACACCAGTCACTGCAGTAACGAAAGACTACATTTCCTCGTTAAATTTTACTAAGTTGTTCTTCAGGTTGATCATAGTTTTTGCGTAAATAATTTTAACTCATTTCACAAAATGTGTAACACGCCATAAGTGCCGTGGTACATGAATGATTAAATTTTGAAGTAACTTGCTCTCATCTAAATGGTAATTTTAAGGATGTGTGGTAATTTTAAAAATGTGTTGATGGATTTATTTGTTATTTGTCTTGATTAAATGTGCCAAACAAATGTTCAGTGCAACTATCGATGTGTCACTTGGTCCAGTCTTACCACTCCACAGCCTTTTGTGCTGACCTTGTGTCGTTGTGTAAAACTTGATTTTCATGCTGTGCTGACACATCAGGTAGCAGTAAAGAAGTAATAAATTCAAATTTCACTCCTGACGCTGTAATTATACTGCGAGATCAGCGAGAATGTATAGGGTGGGGCAAATAAAACTGACCTAGAAAACAGAGTTTCCAGGTACAAAGAAACACAGCAGAGGAAAGGAAATACGGTACTAACCTGACTGTAGCAGATTTTGAAAGTGACCACCATTCATCCCTTGGCGCTTTTGGGCCCTGGTGAGCAAGTTACTGAAGACGGATCGAAGTACCGAAATTTTCTGCTCCAGTTCTCGAAGACTGTGAGGGTTGTTGCGGAACACCTTAGAGTTGGGGCTCCCCACACAAAGTAATCGCACCCTGGCAGATCAGGTGACCTGGGTGGCCAGCTAGGATAGCGACCAGATTGACCTCTGCTAACAACTCTGTTGAGCATGAAGATTCTGTAAATGTGCTCCAAGGTTCAGCCCGCTGTGTAGGCATTTACTCAATCCTGTTGCAAATAATCACACGCGGTGTGATTATATGCACACGTTCTGTCCAATCCTATCCACTTGTCCACGCCAGTTTTATTTGCCCCAAGCTGTAGTAAGCTATAAGCTTTCTCGTTTACACCACTTTTGTGGGGGCTGTCAACAAGAAAAAATTTCATCAAGGTTTGAAATTATGTGTAAAGTCTCTTCCAAGTCACTGTGTGTTCTCATCCTGAAATACCGCATTTGCGCACACTGATTGACCCTGCATCAAGACGTTTACCGTTCACCCTTTTTAACTCCAATACTTTTCTTCTTGTGTTAAACCCTAAACTTAATATTATACCTCTTAAAAAGCAAACTATGATAGCGCTTAAAAGTTTTGAATTCGGTCAGTAACTATATTAAATATTGAAAATTAAATCTCTGTACCCCTGGAAGCTTTACGTACGCAGCCTGCGACTGACAATCTGCACCGTGACCCATGAACAGGGTTAACTGTTCAGTATTATAAAGGAGTCCACGTAAATTTCAACATCCTTCTATAGCACCTCATCTAGCACTCTTCCACTCCCTTATTTTTCCTGTTTTCCCACAGTTGGTGATTCGCTTCCATATAATATTGTGTTGCAAACGTACATTCCCAGTTCCTCATCAAACTAAGGCTTATAAGTTGATGCAATGTGTGTGTCAGACAACTTAGCAGCAAAAATGTAAGTAAATACATAAATGAAATGATTTAAACGTACAACTCACATAAGTTAAACACTAAAATTCACTGAGGTGACAAGGTGGGATAATGATGTGAACATGTACAGATGACTAGAGTATCGTGTGCACAAGATATAAAAGGGGACGCATCCGCAGAGCTATGATTTGTACTCAGGTGATTCATTTGAAAAGGTTTCTGACGTGATTATAGTCGCACATTGGGGATTAACAGATTCTGAACGTGGATAGTAGTTAGAGCTAGATGCATGGGGCAATCCGTTTCGGAAATCGTTACGGAACTCAATATTCAGAGATCCACAGTGTCAAGAGTGTGACGAAAATACCAAGTTTCAGGCATTACCTCTCACCACGAACAATGCAGTGGCTGGTGGCCTTCACTTAACGACCGAGAGCAGCAGCGTTTGCGTAGAATCATCAGTGCTAACAGACAAGCAACACTGCGTGAAATAATCACAGAAATCAATGTGGGACATATGATGAACGAATCTGTTAGGACAGTGCGGAGAAATTTGCAGTTAACGGGCTATGGCAGCAGACGACATCCCCTGCAGAGCCTCTCATGGTCTCGTGATCATATCGGCTGGACGCTAGATTACTGGAAAACAATGGCCTGGATGGATGAGTCCCGATTTCAGTTGGTAAGAGCTGATTGTAGGGTTCGAGTATCACGCAGAACCCACGGCCATGGACCAAGTTGTCAACAAGGTACTGTGCAAGCCGGTTGTGGCTCCATAATGATGTGGACTGTGTTTACATGGAATGAATTGGGTCCTATGGATTTCGGCTACTTGGAGACCATTTGCAGCCATACTACGAAAATTTTATGGATGACAGTGCACCATGTCATTGCCCCCAATATTTGCCACTGGTCTCAAGAACAATCTGGTCAGTTTGAGCGAACGATTTGGCCACGCATATTGCCCAACAACAATTCCATCGAACATTTATGGGACAGAATCGAGACGTCAGTTCGTGCACAAAATCCAACAGTCGCAACACTTTCTGAGTTATGGACGGCTGTAGAGGCTGAGTATTTCTCCAGCGGACTTCCAACGACTTGTTGACTCCATGTCATGCAAAAGGAGGTCCCACACGATATTAGGAGGCATTCCATGACTTTTGTCACCTTAGTGTAATTGCATCTTTCTGCAGAGGTTAAAATTGCAGTGTGTAACACCACTGGCACATCCAGCAAATAATCCGTATCAAACTTCACAATAATGCACTGTGCCAGGTGGTTATAATTAAAGCGGAGCTTCTAATTGAGGTCCAGTGTGTGCTGTAAATATCGCATGGCAGCAAAACTTGGTAGATGTGTTAATGCGGAAGCGATTTACGCTGGGAAAAAATAGGTCCAGTTTTGGTCAAGGTTCAAATCTCGTTGTCGTCTCCGATGCTCATATTGAACAAACTGTGAAAGCAGCGATTAATAATGAAATTAACGTTATGCCTTTGTCTGGAACAGCGCGACCGCTACGACCGCAGGTTCGAATCCTGCCTCGTGCATGGATATGTGTGACGTCCCTGGGTTAGTTAGGTTTAAGTAGTTCTAAGTTCTAGGGGACTGATGACCTCAGATGTTAAGTCCCATAGTGCTCAGGGCCATTTGAACCAAGCCATTTGAACCATTATGCCTTTCTCACTTGTTTGACCTTTTCTGCCCACATCCAGTTCTTAATCCATTACATATGGAAACATTTCTACACGTCTTTCTTGCATTCACAGCGCCCGATTTTCAAATGGTGGCCAAAACTGGAACTAATTTTTTTTCAGCGTAAATCGATTGCGCATTAACGACTTAAAATATCTAGCAAGTTTCGCTGCCGTACGATAATTAATGCCCTCCCTGGACCTCTGTAAGTAGCTGCACTTTTATTATAGCCACCCAGTACATGCAACTGTAATGGACCTGTTGATGTAAGTATGCTGCCGAACCGCGCACACTAATAAATATTAGATAAAAGTTACCGGAGCGGTTCAAATTATTCCACAAATTTAAAGTACAGTCGCAGACCAACATGGGTCAAATTAAAATGTCTTTCACGAATGAAGACGTCCTACCCCGTGTTGCTAGCAAACAGAACGTGATGCGCGGGACTACCAGCTATTCTGCTGTTCTGTCGTCAGGGTATCTATCGGCCACGCGCCGTGTCGTCTGTAGAGGCAGGCCCAAGGCGATACGGCACGCGTGGCGGGACAGCAGCGTTGGTGAGCCCTAGCGGGCGTCGCGGCGTGACGTTCCCGATTTCCTTTGGAGGCGCAGCGGCGGACTGGGGCGCGCACAAAGCACAGACGCGGCAGCAGCCGGCGTTGAGTCACCGACAGCGAGCACGTGCTCCGCGGCGGTCACTCCGGTGCACGCAGCCCGGCTGGCGATGACGCCAGCCCGTTTCCCTGCTACGACTCGCGTGGGCGGATCCGTTGTCGCCGCACAGTGCTCCCTCACCGCTGCTGTCCCAGTTTTATGACCCCTAATGCCTTCGATCCACCACAGCTCTTATTCTGGAACAGGCCTAAAGCCGTCGGCATACGGACCGTGCTCTCGCACTCTAACGTTGAGCCTGCCGAGGTCAACGTGCTGCTGAACGCCCAGAAACGATGCGACTTGTGCGTACGGTACGTGTGCCTCAACATGGTATACGTGACCGCAGCGCTCTCCGGCGAAAGCTGGCATCTGTAACTGACTCGCAAATCACACTATTTACGAAATTAATGGGCGTAAAATTCGTACGTTAGCTCTATTAAAAAGCACATTTCCTTTCTTGTCCACGTGCTGGTCACGTTGCACTGTCTGTAGCATTTATAAATAAAAATTTCAATAACGATGAATATGTGTGACAGTATGTCACATAAATATTGACATTTTTATTGGTTGTAAGCAGTGGACAATAATTTGAATTGTTAAGGGTGAACTAAAAATTATTTGTAAACGCTTAACGTATTTTATGAATAATAAATGTATAAAAGATACAGTTCAAAAATGGTTCAAATGGCTCTGAGCACTATGCGACTTAACTTCTGAGGTCATCAGTCGCCTAGAACTTAGAACTAATTAAACCTAACTAACCTCAGGACATCACACACATCCATGCCCGAGGCAGGATTCGAACCTGCAACCGCAGCGGTCGCTCGGTTCCAGACTGTAGCGCCTTGGGAAAAAAAAAAAAACTGATATGCAGCGATAATTTAAAAGTAGCACCTTTATTTAAAACATGTCTATGAAAATAAAAAAGGATCGCTAAGAGACGCGACTGTACGGCCGAGGAGGACGGACGTACTTTATGATACACACACTGTTTTGTTTCGCCGTACGGAAGGCAGCCATTGAGCGGCTACACATATTTTATGTAAGTTATTCTGTAGTCTGCTAAAATAAACTAATTATTCTTATCACAAAATGAATTTCTTTGTAATAGTTGTCACCTCAAATGGTCGAAGAGGCTAATTATTTTTAATAAGCATTTTTTTCAGTAATTTGCGCTGCGGGAAGCTCATCTTCCGATGCAGCCTCTTGTCAGCCATTACGCGCCGACGTATTAATTTATATTTCATAGTGTTAACAGTAACTGTAAATGCGAGAGATTTCGTTGTAAGAACCTTTCTGAATTGCAACAGATAATTAATTTGAAGTTAAAGTTCATTTTTTAAATTATACAGGTTCCATGAGTTCAGTAAGTTTTATCTAGCCCGCTCCACGGCAACAATCGAAATTCTCTCGAGCCTTGCTTTGCAATCGGTAAATAGAAATTAACAAAATTACATATTATATTTTAGTCATCACGTTCAAAATCTAAAGTTGGTACATGAATAACAGCGGCCCTTTAAGAACCCGTTTCATATTTACCTATGCACTTCAGTAAAAGTGATAAGAAAAGATAATATCCCTGAGAGAAGGAATCATGCTCTAACAAAAAATATTCACCTGATAAATTAAAAATAAAAAAATAAATAATTTTTTTATGTATACACGTAACATATGGTATACGACAAAAAGGAAAATGCCATGTCCAGTCAATAATGACATCGGATTATACAAGTTCGATTACAAATAGTGCGATTCAGATTTAGAATAGTTGTCCAGATAAGATGAAAGTTATTTAATCATCCTCACTCTTTAGTAAAACCTCATTGCTCCTATTCAGTAGCCGAATCTTCACAACATCGAAATACAAAAGTTAAGTAGTGCAAGCTGTTTCGTAGATAAAGTTAATCGAACAAATTCACTCCTCAGAAAGAGCAAACTTATATTTACATAACATTGGATATTATAGAACATTCGTTTATTAAATTAATAAGGGAGTTACAGAACCCTTTAGGAAACGTGAAGGTTGGTAAAACAGTATTTGGAGCCAGCAACAAATTAACGTCCCCTTAGAAAAATTTTAAAATGACAGTGCTGGAAAACCTCTTACGTTATTTGATTTTCAAACAGCTGAGCAAAACTGAATGTACTCAGACATTTCTCTTTTTACTTATTCTGATCATCACTAAACTGACACACAATATTTTTTTTTAGCCCAACGCAATCTGACTTTCAACAATCCCTACAAAAGAATGGCCCTGACTAACAATAACCTATACCTTTCATGAATCACTTACCTCACAAAAATCTTCGTTGCTCGAACTACTGCAATACAGCGAGCGCCAATACTGCCAGCTAAATAAAAGATTCTAACTACTGAAGGCAATAACTACTGATAAGCATAGTTAGCAAATGAAAGATTTTGATAGAGAACAAACAATGTATTTACCTTCATAGTGTTCAAAAGTCATCATATATATATCTATCAATTCATGACATCCATCTTTACAAATTTCCTTTTTCTGGCGGACACACGTCCAGATCGTCCACTTACAGCAACCTCCAAACCTCTGGCATCTCTCTCTCCACATCCACCACTGCTGGCGGTTCACCTCCAACCGCCCAACGCTACCAGCTGTTCACATCCAACTGCCCAACACTACACAAGCCAATATTCCAACAATGAGTCCAACCAGCTACAGACTGCACACAGCACAGTCAGTTATTTTCATACAGAGTGCTATGTGGCGTTACCAACATAAAAACCTAAACAGCCTACTTACACACATCATATGTCTTATTACTAAATTGCGTCTCTACTCATTGCGATATATCGACCATATATAACTTACAACTATACTTTGCATCTTACCATCTCCTGAAAGCTTTAATTTTGGACATGTTAATAACTGACATGTAATTATAAGAAACTGTACGGAGAACAGTGCGTTTTTGATGGGCCCTCAGTATTCCGTTTCCTTGAAACGGGATACTTTCATAATAGGCACGTTACAACAATTCTTTACCCACCAATATGACGTACCCCGCCACTCTTGTTGCAACAAATCGTGCAGTTAACGACGAGTATTTATATGGGCTTCAACTGAAAGCCAAAATGGCCTCTCGTGAATCTGTATTGAAGAGAGATGGTGTCATTTACCGTCTTGTAACACACAAGGAAAACAAAACGAATTACAAAATGATCTAGAAAAGAGATTTGTATGGCGCAGAAAGTAGGAATTGATAATGTACAATAAAAGGAACAAGATCCTCCACATTAGTATTATAAAAATACCATTAATTTCGGCCACGCCGGCTTGTGTGGTCGAGCGGTTCTAGGTGCTTCAGTCTGGAACCGCGCGACCGCTACGGTCGCGGGTTCGAATCCTGCCTCTGGCATGGATATCTGTGATGTCCTTAGGTTAGTTAGGTTTAAGTAGTTCTAAGTTCTAGGGGACTGATGATCTCAGAAGTTAAGTCCCATAGTGTACAGAGTCATTTGAACCTCCAAACAAAACCAACACGCTGTTATTCTTTTCTTGGCTGCCGAAGAACAAAGGCCGGTGGACATCCATCGGAGAATGAAGGATGTGTATGTATCGAGAAGAAAGCCTTTAAGCCTCTCGAAAAATCTGCTTCAACGGGTGCTGCTGCTTCATGATAACGCACGTCCCCGCATCGCAACGCTACGGTCGCAGGTTCGAATCCTGCCTCTGGCATGGATGTGTGTGATGTCCTTAGGTCAGTTACGTTTAAGTAGTTCTAAGTTCTAGGGGACTAATGACCTCAGATTTTAAGTCACATAGTGCTCAGAGCCACTTGAACCATTTTTGAACCACATCGCAAATATCAAACGCAGAAGTTAATCCAACACAAGTGACAGACACGCAATCACCGCCCTATAAACGTGTGGTTCCTGAAGAGGGGCAGCAGCCTTTTCAGTAGTTGCAGGGGCAACAGTCTGGATGATTGACTGATCTGGCCTTGTAACACTAACCAAAACGGCCTTGCTGTGCTGGTACTGCGAACGGCCGAAAGCAAGGGGAAACTACAGCCGTAATTTTTCCCGAGGGCATGCAGCTTTACTGTATGGTTAAATGATGATGGCGTCCTCTTGGGTAAAATATTCCGGTGGTAAAATAATCCCACATTCGGATCTCCGGGCGGGGACTACTCAGAAAGACGTCGTTATCAGGAGAAAGAAAACTGGCGTTCTACGCATCGGAGCGTGGAATGTCAGATCCCTTAATCGAGCAGGTAGGTTAGAAAACTGAAAAGGGAAATGGATAGGTTAAATTTAGATATAGTAGGAATTAGTGAAATTCGCTCGCAGGAGGAACAAGACTTTTGGTCAGGCGAATACAGGGCTATAAATACAAAATCAAATAGGGGTAATGCAGGAGTCGGTTTAATAATGAATAAAAAAATAGAAGTGCGGGTAAGCTACTACAAACAGCATAGTGAACGCATTATTGTGGCCAAGATAGACACGAAGCCCACGTCTACTACAGTAGTACAAGTTTATATCCCAACTGGCTCTGCAGATGACGACGAAATTGAAGAAATGTATGATGAAATAAAAGAAATTATTCAGATAGTGAAGGGGGACGAAAATTTAATAGTCATGGGTGATTGGAATTCGGTAGTAGGAAACGGGAGAGAAGGAAACGTAGTAGGTGAATATGGATGGGGGCTAAGAAATGAAAGAGTAAACCGCCTGATAGAATTTTGCACAGAGCACAACTTAATCATAGCTAACACTTGGTTCAAGAATCATAAAAGAAGGTTGTATACATGAAAGAAGCCTGGAGATACTCTCTTTCAAATTTTGAAGGTGGCAAGAGTAAAATACAGCGACCGAAAGGACATTTACAATTTGTACAGGAACCAGATGGCAGTTATAAGAGTCGATGGACACGAAAGGGAAGCAGTGGTTGGGAAAGGAGTGAGATAGGGTTGTAGCCTCTCCCCGATGTTATTCAGTCTGTATATTGACAAGCACTAAAGGAAACAAAAGAAAATTTCGGAGTAGGAATTAAAATCCATGGAGAAGAAATAAAAACTTTGAGGTTCGCGCCGGTCGGAGTGGCCGAGCGGTTCTAGGCGCTACAGTCTGGAACTGCTCGACCACTGCGGACGCAGGTTCGAATCCTGCCTCGGGCATGGATGTGTGTGATGTCCTTAGGTTAGTTAGGTTAAATAGGGGACTGATGGCCTCAGATGTTAAGTCCTATAGTGCTCAGAGCCTTTTTTTTTTTTTTTTTTAGGTTCGCCGTGTGCGGAATGGACAGTGTCTTGAAAGGAGGGTATAAGATGAACATCAACAAAAGCAAAACGAGTGTTATGGAATGTAGTCGAATTAAATTGGGTGATTATGAGGGAATTAGATTAGGAAACGAGACGTTTAAAGTAGTAAATGAGTTTTGCTATTTGGGGATCAAAATAACTGATGATGGTCGAAGCAGAGAGGATATAAAATGTAGACTGGCAATGGCAAGGAAAGCATTTCTGAAGAAGAGAAATTTTTTAACATCAAGCATACATTTAAGTGTCATGAAGTCGTTTCTGAAAGTATTTGTATGGAGTTATGGAGTGTAGCGATGTATGGAAGTGAAACGTGGATGATAAATAGTTTAGAGAAGAAGAGAATAGAAGCTTTCGAAATGTGGTGCTACAGAAGAATGCTGAAGATTAGATGTGTAGATCACATAACTAATGAGGAGGTATTGAACAGATTACATTGGTAGATCACATAACTAAGAAGAAGGGATCGGTTTTGAGACATCAAAGGATCACCAATTTAGTATTGGAAGGCAGCGTGGAGGGTAAAAATCGTAGAGGGAGACCAAGAGATGAATACACTAAACAGATTCAGAATGATGTAGGTTGCAGTAGGTACTGGGAGTTGGAGCTTGCACTGGATAGAGTAGAATGGAGGGCTGCATCAAACCAATCTCTGGACTAAAGACCACAACAACAACAGAATCGTTCTCTAAATCTTCTGAGCAGTGTTTCGCGATCGCCGTTTGTGCCGAATGGAGGAATACTTAAGGAATTTAATTTCAAACTGCTCTGGATACACTTTCTACAAATCGATATCCATTACAGATTCGGACTTTCTTGGAACTGAAACAGATTTCATAAGTTTGCCTGCACAGCAGGCTAGATTGAGAGTTCGATTTGCGAATAACAAATGTTTTTCCAGTGGGAGGGGGAAGGAGGCAACTGCAGTCACCCGCCTTTTGGTGCGCACGCCCCTTCACTAAAGCACATTTTACCACACGGCCGTACAGTAGTCTGGGTGGTAGCATAAGACTGCACACAGCACTTTGGGCTGTCATTTCTTCACACAATGGCAGTTGGTTTCCTATCAGCTGCAGCATGACGAAACCGCCGTTTCCTGCTAAGGAAGCGACGGCTGCGTGGCTACTGTCCTCGTCTGCAAACGACTTCCTTCACCTCCTGCTGAAGCATCCTATTAATACCTCGCGTCGTGTTTGGCCTTGGCGTTGTTTGTTGTTTCGTCCTGTGTTGATCCCTCGTGCCTTTTAGGAATGTTTGACAGTTATGGCCGTTGAGCGTTTTATGGAGGAAAGCGGCTGTTTTGATCCTCGAAACGCACTCTCTTCCCTCTTGTTCCGCTTTTGATCGAAATACTTAACAACACGCCAGAGGCTCATCAATAAGGGTTACACTGGGTGTTTCACAATTCCTGTTACAGGCTTCTAGGGATTGTAGAAGGGACTTAGTAGGTAAAGATTTGATAAGGATTAGGAAATGTACCATTTGCGTATAAAATAAGTTTGAAGTTCGGATCACTTTCGGTCTTTTGCTTAACGGTGCGGCACATAATAGTAGAGTTCCACAAAAGAATTATTGACACCCGAGTTCGTCTCATACAATTTTCGTCCCGCTCCTAAAAAAAAACGGCTTCGAGAATCTGAAGTTTCGGCAACTAGGCGGGTTGACTGTGTTGGTCCTCCGACGCTCACCACGGTTTGCAGACCGCGTGTATGAGAGTATGAATCGCAGACACATCTTGTGCAACGAACGTGGGGCTGCTCCTGTACAATGCACAGGCCACAGCTGACTGACTCCTCTGTGTGAATTGGGACATTTGAAAGTGATACGATCTTCAGGCGTATTTTACATCCAAACGGTACGTTTCTGGTCTTTGGTTCCTTATCAAAGTGTAAGTGGGCTACTTCTGTGTTGGCAGCGCTGTGTAGCGCTTTGCATTGGATCTCTGACTGAGCTTTCTTTGTAAGAGACTCTGTGGGTGGTTGGAATCGTTGTTGGACGTTAATCGCCAGTAGTGTTGAGCAATTGGAAGTTAGTCGCCAGCAGTGTTGGAAGTACTGTCGGGCAGTTGGAGGAGAACAGCCAGCAGTGATGGATGTTAGATGTGAGAAGTTAGCATTGATGGATGGTAGAGGTCTGAAGTGTTAGCGTTAGGCTAACGATCTGTACATGTTCTTCGATGTCAATGACGAATGACGATTTATATTCGTATTTGGACTGGATGTCAAATTATTAAGGTAAGAAATACATTATTTGGTTTGCTACAAAATCTTTCCTTTGCTAACCACATGCCTATTAGTAGTTAGTGGCTTTTGTAGTTACAATCTTTTATTTAGCTGGCAGTATTGACACTAGCTGTATTGCAGTAGTTCGCGTAACGAAGATTTTTGTGAGATAAGTGCTTAATGAAATGTGTAGGTTATTGTTAAGATTTCTTTTTAGTCAGGGCTTTTCTTTTGAATTAATTATTTGAAGTCAGTTTGTAACTTTTTGAGCAGTCATATTGCCTTGCGCTAGAATATTGTGGGTCAGTGTTGACATGATAAGAAAAAGAAAAGAGAAAGTAGGCTCAGTACGTTCAGTTCTACTCAGCTGTTTCAGAATCAAATAACGTAGAAGTTTTATCTTCTCAGTCATTCAGCAATTTAAGTACATATTCACACATTTAAATATAGAAGTCTCAAAAGTTTCGTTCACTAGGCCTGCCTCAGAAACCTGTAATAGGAATTGTGAAACAACCTGTACAGCTGTCAAAATACCACCTAGGTGTTTTTTATTCCTGAAATATGTGCAACAGAACTGCAAATGTGTTATCACGTTTCCAAACAGTCTCTTTGCGTTCAGTGCACAAGTGTGTCAACAATATTCTAATGCCTGTACTCCATGTCAAAATAGTGCGCGATGCTGATAGCGCGATGTTTCACACAACACCCCCTCTCTTCATCATGACTTTGATACTACCTGTTAACTATTACATGCTTGAAGAGTCAAAACGTACGATTATCACTTAGGGCGATATCAGGTGAATATTCAGGATGTGGTAAATACACAAAACAAATATCCGACTTTTTTTGTCGTTGGCTGTGGTATTATTATGTTGCAACATCTTAATCGCTGATGAATTACTGCTGGTTTCTCGATCTCACGAGTAAAAGAAAACTTTCGTCAGCACGTAACTTTCACTTTATATGTCTCCAAGATGGCCATCATCTTGCTGCGACATACTCTTCGTAACATCAAACTTGCTGAACATACCACGGGAGAAATCCCGTATCTGTGCATAGTTCCACTTGGTGCTACAAGAAATTAAGTCCTCTTAAAAATAGTTGGGACTATTGACTTGTATATATTGCCAACAGTGACACTGAACGTAACTTGCACGAACCTTTCAGTATTACTGACATATTGCTAGCAGCACAAGGGGAAAACACACGTTCCTTCCTAGATATAGAGGACAATTATCTCAACTACCAACTAAGCAGCTACAAATCTTACGTTGTGAAAGTTCTCGTTCCATTCTAGCACGGGACTGGCTCGAAAAAGCAAGTGAAAGGCAGTTCTAGGATTCGCTTGGAAACCCCATGAAATTAAATTAGTTACAACTACGCATATTTTTGCATATATCACATCACATCATTGAACAGGAAGAATTGATGCAATGTATTTTCCACGCTTTATAAAGCCTACTTTCTGCCATTTAATGAATATATCTGAAAGAAAAGTAGATAAAATTACGAAACTGGCATGGTGTCTCTTTCAGTCGCCGGAGAGAATCGCCATTACCAATTTAAGGTATTTCATACACTTCACAGGCAGAGATGAATCGAACAGGAACTCTGTAACAAGTACAGGAGCTGGAAATGTCTCTGAAACTCTCCACTTATATAGTTAGTCGAAGTACTCCGTATCATCACATGCGCAGCTGACCAGAAGTGGGTAACAGCTTTGCACCTTATAGACCATTAAGACAGTTCTCAAGCTTATACGCCAGTCTTATGAGAGACGCCTAATTGGCAGTTAATTAACATGCAAATTACAGAAGAACCCCTTTCTGGCAACGATCCAGAACGTAAGCCAGCACCAGGGGATCGTTGAAGAACTATAAATTATGTCTAAATTAACGAAAACGCTGCCAGAGAAACGAAGGGTAAGAAATTACAAATAAGAGAATGAAGGTACTTTACTACTTGTTAATGGATTACTCTGCAGTATTTGTTATATCGTACATTAATTAACGGCATTCTTATTGAAGTAGACCATCTAAGAATTTAGCCATTTGCTAAAAATAGTTACATTTTTTGTTGTACTTACTACTTTATCATAGCAGCGATTTATTTTAACCCTCTAGTGTGTTAGCCTTCGTATTCTGCTCTTCAGTGCAGCGCAACATAAAGATTTTCCATTGTAGCCTGTAATGTCTCACTGTGCAACCTGAACTCTTCTGTATAATGAGTTCGAACTGCTCATACCCGTTCCGTTCTACCTGTTTTAGTGGAAGAAGTAAGAGATGTGACGGACGGTTTTTCGACGTAGTTCTTCTCGAAGCGTGACTATGGGCCAATCTCTCTGACGTACTGAGATGGTCCAAAGAGATCCGTTGGAGTAACTCAGCCTGGAGGACGATCCTCAACTGTTAGTCTGCAAACAGCTAACAACAACGACGTTGCTGCATTACGGAAACCAGTAGAATGTTGTAAATCTGTGCATCGAAAGCCACTGCGTGTCGCGTGGCAGGGGGTACACGTACATATTGTGTAATCAGTCTTCATGGTTCCTACGAGAGCAATATATAGGAGGCTCTAATACCTTCCTAGATTCTTCCGTTAATAATAGCTCTTGAAGCTTTGTGAGTAAACTCTCGCGGAATATTTGGCGTCTATCTTCACTCGTCTATCAGTTGTGTCAAACAACTTGTGGATAGTTGGCGTCTATCTTCAAGCGTCTATAAGTTGTTTCAAGCAGTTTGTGGCCATTCATGCTGACCTTCTTTGCATACATTCCTCATCCATTGCATGCTATAGGTTGAACACACTCTAGCAAGTCTCTGGCGTGGGACGGATGAGGTTTTGTAAGAAGTCTCCTTTCTTTGTAGATCGATTGTATTTTCCAGTATCCTGCCAATGAATTTAAGTCAACCACTGATTTACCTACGACTGAACTTACATCTACATCTACGTGATCACTCTGCTATTCACAATTAAGTGCCTGGCAGAAAGTTCAATGAACTACCTTCAAGCTGTTTCTCTACCGTTCCAGTTTCGAACTGCGCGCGGGAAAAACGAGCACTTCAATTTTTCTGTGTGAGCCCTGACTTCTCTTATTTTATCGTGATGATCATTTCTCCCTATGTAGGTGGGTGTCAACAGAATGTTTTCACAATCGGAGGGGAAAACTGGTGATCGAAATTTCATGAGAAGATCCCGTCGCAACCAAAAAGGCTTTTGTTTTAATGATTGACACTCCAGTTCACGTATCATGTCTGTGCCACTATTTCCCCTATTTCGCGATAATACAGCTTATATGATCTTTTCATTTCGTATCTCTCCCCCCTCACCCACCACACACACACGAATTGTTACACTCGGGTATATGTGTGATTTGACTGGCTCCATCTGTGAGTTATTGATGCTGTGGCATTTTTTTGCGTTTTATGAATGGCCAAATTTACATTCCTGTCACTTGAAGCGAGTTGTCTACCTTAGCCCCACTTTCAAATCTTATCCGACTGAATATTTGTGCATTTTTTTATATGGTGTCTCATTGTAGGTATCTGCACGACCTGCAAAAACTCCTGGATTACTAAAACTGTCCTATTTGCGGAAGCAAGGTGTATCTTGATCCATCTTGCAATTGGTTAGAATAAAGCTCTCCATGAAACTGCCTTTTGTTCAGCACTTCTATGACGCTCTCGTGTTGATGTAACAAATCCGTGGCGAATCACGGAGTTTTTCTCTTATTTTTTTTTTAAATTTTTTCCTTACATTGCTTTAATCCAACTTGGTGAGGATTCCACACGTACGACAGTACTCAAGAACTGGTTCTGCGAGCGTTTTCTGAGCATCTTTCCTCGTAGATTACTTATACTTCCTAAGGACTCCTACGAGAAATCTGTATGGCATCTGTACCACAAAAGCTTAAGTCGTACCATCTATATTTACTATTGAGCCACTGCATTTACAAGATGACCGGACGTGAAAGTAAAAGACTCAGGGGGAGCCTAAACTGCATTTGTTTGTATTGAGGGGGTATTAGTCTTCTGCTCAACGGCTGATCATTAACCAATTTAATAACAAATTTTAAATGAGTTCACCTTCCCGTACATAATGACGTCATCTGTGCCTCAGAGAGCTACAAACGTTGCCTGCCATATAACAGAAACCGCTTCAGATTTTAATCAAGCAAAAGAACAAGATGGGTTACGAACTCCTTATAGCACAACGGACTGTTGAACAGTTTTATAACGGAACAACGAATATGAATTACCAATCGGCCTTTTTTTTTTTTTTTTTTTTTTTGAATAAAGCTGTTTCCTCTCTTCAATAAAATCTGTGGCAACAGTCCTTCAGACACAAGCGGATCGATTTATCTTGTTGACTGAATGTACATTGCTATAGCCTACAGCAGATTGTATAAGCAAAATAGGAAATTAAGCATGTTTAAAAGTATGCCTAAATATGGATTGTTATAAGACTAAAGTAATGTATACTCAACATATCGAAAGGAAAATGGTACAAAATCCCAGTGGAGACTAATGTCACGATGATTAGCCTTTGCATTTAGAGAAGTCGCCGATTGATGGGGCAGTAAAAGAAATGTACAGAAGAAACGCCCTGGACTGATTTTGACAAACTATACAAAGGCTTCAAAACTAAACCGCAGAGCTATTCTAAATATAAAGTTGCCGATCATCGAGTATTATTACTAGTTTTGAATTATGACAGTAAATCATCGACTTTTAACAAAAATCGGCGGTTGTTCAGCGAGTAATGGAAAGCCGAAGGTGAAATCGGGCAACATACTAGGGTGGACGACATAATTACATCAACTATGAAAAAAAGCGTGAGCAAAACTTGTAGGCAGACGAAAGGATACGAGAGGGACAGTCGGGACACATCGCATTGCTCTATGAATAGGTCAAGATGATGACCAAATAGAAACTGTGTAGATGACATTGGTCATCCAGTACTAAGAGTAAGTAACAGAACTGCCCTTTCCTAAACCTAAACTTAGACGGCCGAAAGGGGATTTGAACGCCACGTGTCCCTAACGCGTGGGCGGTGTTCACCAGTGCGCCACATCACTTGGCATAGTAGCAGAAACGCTAGGGGTGGATTGGAAGTGTAGCGGCGAATTCAGCCAGCATGTCAGACAGAGGTGCCTACAAGTGCACTATACGTAACGTGAACACCTTTGACTCTCATATTTCACACGCAATGCATGACTCAGGTGCGGAAAGCGCAGTCTTATCTTGTCGTCGGCAGTCACCGACTTCAGGCGGCTACCGTAAGTCTTTGTCCTAAGCAGCGTATCTCGTCCACCTCCCGTGTGACTCATGCAGGTCCTTCTACCTCGGAGACAAGCTAGCAAACGTTCGGCTTCACTAAACGTCACATTTTACTAATGTTCATAAATGTTCATTAAGAGTAAGAGTGAGTTTTTCTCGGACTGCAATTAAATAGTCTTCAATTTCATTGTAAGAAGATCGGTTTGGGGGCTTCTTGCGTCATCTTCGTATATGCCAGTGAATAGTTCTCACATCTTGGCGGGGTATGTATATAATTTAAAGTTTTCATCGTTGACGGAACCATGTGCTGGTACATCTGAAGACGAGGTCAGAACCTTCAAAATTGTCACGTTACAATAAAATTAGTTCATTTTTAGTTGTTGAGACTCTCGTGGCCACTTGTTGAAATACTGTCTGCTGGCTCTCGTATCGGGATCTTGGGCCGAAGTTTGTTCAATGATTTTGCTGATGTTTCGCTAGCACCAGTGGCTGCCATTGTCGAAGATTCACTTTTCATTGTCCGCCTGCCCGCCAACTGATAGTCTTCGACAAAGCCAGTAACGGGCGTCACCGGCACTAAATTATTGTCGGGTGGGGGTAGGGGGGGGGGGGAGGGCGACGTGTTAGTAGACATGGTATAGGTCACAGTGGGGTCTAAATAGGAGATCCCCTTGAAAAAAGTTGAAAATATAAGGACCTAAAACCACTTTTTGGAGCATTCTGGATGTCTCAGACCGCATTTCAGTGAGTATTAAATATCCTAAGGCGTGCTAATTTCAGCCTGGATTGAAACGTAGTTTGCGATTAAAAGAGTATAAAAGTAACAGACGAAGACCTCCACATTTATAAATACTGTATTAATTTGATTATTAAAACCTGGAAAAACATTGTACTTCGTAGTTTAAAGAGCAGGCTATGCTTTTAAAACATACTCTCCAAAAATACACACTGAATAATTTTCTCTTGCTGAGTTACCAGGGCGAAGCCGCTACGGGTAAATGTAATGGGCTACATGATACGTTTGGATTAGTTAAAAGAACAGTTGATAATTTCCTATAAATTAGGTTTTCTACTATAGTTGAGTAAATTGGAATACATTTTGTAGTAAATATTCCTTTTCCTTTATAGAAAAAAAGCTGCTCTTGACACACGCACTGACAGTAACTTTATTTTTTTTCTCAACACCGCACTGTAAGTGACTGTTTCGTGGGGCTACCGCCTTCTGGTCACCACTCCTACAAACTTACAGCAAAACCAAGCAGATTGGTGCGTATCTAGCCCGCTTCTTCATCGCTTGCAGTCGTAGGAACACAATTCATTAAAACTTGAAATACTGCATTTTTGTGAATAATATCAGTGGATTTGATTTACTGGCACGTTAGTAGCGCCGGCCGCTGTGGCCGACCGCTACGGTCGCAGGTTCGAATCCTGCCTCGGGCACGGATGTGTGTGATGTCCTTAGGTTAGTTAGGTTTAAGTAGTTCTAAGTTATAGGGGTCTGATGACCTCAGATGCTAAGTCCCATAGTGCTCAGAGCCATTTGAACCATTTGAGCACGTTAGTAACTCCTGCAAACCACTAATTCTCAGTGCACAAGAGCTCTTTGTGTGTACAGTTAGTTAAGCCTGGCTATATTTGTTTTTCTCAACTAAATTCAAAAAATTGAAATTACTTTCAAAAAATATTGTAAGGGCGGGGCTCGACCCTTCGTGCGTATTAACAGTGTTCGCTTCTGTATCACCTCTCATGCAAAATCACACTTGCTTGCGGAAAAAGGTGAAATTCAAACAATAATCTTTACTTGTTGAGGTTGCTAAAATTTTCAAAGTATTTTAAACAACACTTCTGAGTATCGCTGACAGACTGTTAAACAATAAGATTGTGAAATTCGTGGTAATAGCTATTTCTCTCATTCGGTGTCGATGTTGAAGAGATAACGACGACTTCAACAATATCAGCCATTGCCAGAGTGGACTACTCAAAGCAGACAACACATTAATATGCCACCTTATTCACAACAATGGTGCAGATGCCAACATAAACTGTCCAAATTATTTTACACATTCGAACCCGTTTTCAATTTTTCCATGACGCTTTCTTCTCTTTGAATTTTATTACTATCCATCCTTAATTTTGTTGTTATACAGGCTCATTAATAATCATCAATTTGAAACCCAATTTCTTCGAAGTCAATTGAAAGATCTCTCTTAGTTCTGTCGTAAGGTACTGTAATTAAATTATACTTTTATAAACACATCTCTCTCTCTCTCTCTCTTTTCCAGAGCTGGCATAATTTTTAAATATCCTTATACACCGAAAATCTTGCTTGACAATGAACATAAAACGTTATTCTTACATCATACTTTAGTTTTCTTTTGGTTCCGCTTATAATTTGTCAGTTTTATTTTTTCGATGAATGTTAGTTATTCATTTAGTTGTTTCCAGAAAAAGGAATTTATTAGAGTAATAATTACTAATCAGAACTATACAGTCACTAACACACCGACTTTCCGAAATACTAGTAATTTATTATTATTAAGAGCTTTCTGACCTGTCTGCGAGGTAAAATACTTATTGCACACACGTCTCGGTCTGGCTACTCCATAGACAGCCACCAAATGTACGTAAGTAAAACTTTACAAGGTTTACATATAACTACAGATACGTTCCACAAGCCACTGAACATTTCAGAATGACGGGTACTTCACGCTGATATTAGCGATGTTCTTTCCTACTCCATTCTCAAATGGAGCGAGGGGAAAACTATCTGTAAGCCACTGTATGCATCAAAATCCCTCTTATCTTTTTATCAGTATTTCAACACGAGATATACGTAGGGGCAGGAGGGCTATTGATTTTCCTCGAATACTCATTATCTAAATTCATCCAACTCGTTTTGGGGTGAACTTGGTCACGTATTACGAACCCAAATAGTCCTCAATACGTCGGCCGGCAATGTTGACTTCAGAGTGGACTGTCCGATTTCCATCCATTGCACATTTGTCGCGCCTGCTGTGCAAGGCTTTTGTCTCCTTGCACTGTAAGTTAAGGCGGGGACATTACAGCCTCGAGCAACCTCATTACAACAGACACTTCCGGTAAATGTAACGGCGTCCAATTCGTAACAGGTATGAGAAACTAGGACACGTTCTCTATAAATAAAAGCAGTATTCTGACTGACTGACTCATCATCGCCCAGCCCAAACCGCTAAAGAGAGAAACTTGAAATTAGGAGAAGGTATAGATCTTATACAGTCGGCATCGTTTGAGAAGGGATTTTTCGAAATTTCAACTCTAAGTGGTTGAAACGGGTATGAATTTAAAAAAAAAACATCGCTATTAAGGCAATTGTGAAGCTAGAACTACGAAAACTTGTATTTGGTTTCTTGGTCAGAAATAAAGAAACACGTGTTTTAGCATGTTTGGAAATTTAACCCTATGGGGGTGAAATGGTTTTTTTTTAAATATATCGTTATTAAAGAACTACTAAAGTATTTTTAAAGCTTCGTCTATGAACATTGGTATTTCATTTCTCGGTTACAAATAAAAAAATTGATGTTTCAGAATTTTTGTAAATTGAGCCCTTAAGGGGATGAAATAGGGGATGAGATTTTTTATGAAAATATTTTGTTATGAAAGCATTTATAAAGCTAAATTTATGAATTAGAGATAAAAAAACGTGTTTCACTGTTTTTGGAAACTCAACCCCTGTGGGCGTGAAATAGGGCATGAGAGTTTTTGTGGAAATATTTCATTATGCACGCATTTTTGAAGCTAATCTATGAAAATTTGTATTTGGCTTTTCTGTTCGAAATAAAAAATACGCCATTTCACTGTTTTTGGAAATTAAACCCCTAAGGGGGTGAAGTAGGGGTGAAACGTTTTATGAAAATATTTCATTGCGAAAGCATTTTTAAAGCTAAATCTTTGAAAATCGGTGTTTGGCTTCTCGGTTAGAAATGAAAAACACGTGTTTCACTGTTTTTGGAAATTCCATCTCTTAAGGAGATGAAACAGCGCCAGACTGACCTACTGACTCACCTTCGCCCAACCGAAATCGATAAGGATAGAAACTTGAATAATGGAGAGGGTTTGGATCGTATACTATAGGCGTCTGTTTAAGAAGGGATTGTTCGGAATTACATACCTAAGGGGAGTGAAATAGGAGGTGAAAGGGTTTTTGAAAGTATGTCGCTATTAAGACAATTTTAAAGCTAGAACTACGAAAACCGATATTTGGTTTCTCCAAAATAAAAAATTCGTCTTCAGCATTTTTGGAAATACAACCACTAAGGGGTAAGCTAGTGTAGTTGAAAGTCTTTTTTGAAAATAAATCATTATTGGAGAAGTACTAAAGCATTTTTAAAGTTTCATTTATGAAAATTTGCTTTTCACTTATCAGTTAGAAATAAAAATAAAAATACGAATTTCAGTGTCTTTGTAAATTCAACCGCTAAGGGGTGAAATATGGAATGAAAATTTTTAAGAAAATACTTTGTTACATTAAAAAAATTAAAGCTAAATCTATGAACGTGGTATTCCAGTTTGCGGTAAGAAACACGTGTTAGGGGATGAAATTTTCCATGGAAATATCGCCACAAGAACGCAAAACGCATCGGTGACAAATAGGTTGCACTCCAGATACCTGAATCGGTTTTTGATTAGAACTACATTCGGAAAAGACCATGTTTCTATGATCTTAATTAGCGTCATAAATTTAAAAGGTGTTGCAATCTGTGAACAACATAAAACCTTGATTTAAAAAAAAAAAAAAAACAGACAAAAAATTATGCAGACCATAGAGTGGGTAGAGTTACACATGAGAAAATGGCTTAATAACATAAAAATTCCATTACAAAAAAAGGAAAATGTCTTTGCAGGCCATACAATCTAAGCGAGTGAAGCAGCGGGCGTTAAGGTAGTAAGGATCGAAGTGTAAACTTCTGTAGCTGTGGATCTCCACACATACAAAGTTTTTTACGAAATGACTATAGTTTCATCGAAGTTTTGCTGCAATTAGGAATTTTAATGTGCACTGAAGTTTTATAAAACACACTAATGTTCGTGAACGTTGCAGTACCGGGAAGGAATGGTCCTAATCACTCCAGAATCGGAAGACGTGTAAAACAGTGGAGTCATAATAAGTGGTTAAGTTCGCAACCCATGATCAGCTGTTTTCAGCCGCCGGCTGGTGTGACCGAGCAGTTCTAGGTGCTTCAGTCTGGAACCGAGCGACCGCTACGATCAAAGGGTGTAATATCTGCAGGTGAGTGAGTATGAGGGGCCAGAGAGGAAGAATGACTGACCTCCGGGAAACGGATCTCTCGTAACGTCGTACTGTGCCTCGCACAGGGTCCGCTGTTACGACAGTGAAGCGTGTGTGCAACCGGTGGATAGACGAGGGTCGTACACGGGATCACACAATGTGACCACTGCGCGGTATAACCGCCATCTTGTCCACATGGCCGTAAACGACAGAACAGAGTCGTCCATGGTGATAGCTCGATTTCGGAGCACTACAAAGAGTATTGACATATTTATGTCGACGGTTTGACGTCGCCTGCTGAGAACTGGACTGGTTTTGTGCATGACCGGAAACCTCCAACACCTCAGACTGTAATGAGCAGGTGATCGACGTCACTCACATGCTAAATGGCAAAATTTAGTGTTTCCAAACGAGTCCCGCTTCAACATGTCCTCCACTGATGGCCGCGTACGTGTTAGATGGAACCGTGGTGAAGGCAATCGGGCAGATTGCATTGTTGAGTGACATAGCGGTCAAATGCTGAATGTGACGGTCTGAGGGACGGGCGGCCGGGAAGGGGGCAGGGGGACCATTGGCTATAACAAGCGATCTCACCTCCTACATACTGAAAGCAATCTGCCCAGCAGCCGCTACATGAGGGAGGCACCGGCCATTCTGCAGGAGCTCTCATGCCATACTTCAGCAGGACAGTGGCCAGTCACAGGGGGCGAGGGATGTGTGTTTTATAGTTGATGCATTACGTTGTTCTGAAAGCGGTGCTGATATTCAAGATAATAAAAGCGGGTTAAAAGCTGTGAGCTGTCTGGGTAAGTTATACTTGCATTACTGAGCAACTGTTTCACTAGGTAGTTAGTCTAGTTTAACAAATTGCCAACCAGACTAACATTAATTATAACCTTTTAATAATCATCTTACGACAACCGGTGGATATATATATATGGAGCCGAGATTGGGAGATTGCTTACAACACTGCATTCATAAAATAAGACACGAAGAACGTTGAAACGTATGCAAGAAGAAATTAACTACAACCAACCGATTCAATTTTCACCCAAAGAAGTTACGATCGTAGCGCAATCCTGTCCGTCATGAAATTGTCACACACTGTTATACTAAATTCATACTAATTGTCTGTGAAATCTTCTCGAAAAGAATAGCTGAGGGCTACTTTGATGATTACACGACATGCTTCACGTGGTCAACTTGGTTTTCACAAAGAGTGTAACTCCACGATATTGACAATTAAAATAAATTACATCGAAAAGCAATTTACAAAAGAAAAGCCTCGAACTGGTTACTATCGTCATACTATTAACCTGATGGGTCAAACAATTATATAAGCGCGTGGTACTGGTCTCACAAAGTACACCCCACGTGGATTGAACATAAAGAAAAGTTGCTATATTGAAAAATATTGTCAAGACGAGACTCTGGTGGGGAAAACGTAAGGACAGAGGCAACTTCCGCATGTCGTGCCACTGCCAAGGAACACTAAACCATGAAACTGGACCATACTGGTACAGAATAATAAAGTAGTTAAACGAAATACGCAATGAGACGAATAGAAATGACACTGAAGTTACTGCAATTGGTGACGGGCCCTTGGATATTACGGGACACGCTTCTTAATAGGGCGCGTGATCAGTATAGACGACAATGCGTGCTGTGCAACATACTCGCATATCGCCCACAAGGTTAGGAACCAGCTCTTGCGGTAGGGCGTTCGATTCCTCCACCAGCGTCGTTGACAGCTGCTCGATCGTCGTTGCTGTGAACGCATCCTGCACGTGATCTATGGGAATCAAGTCGGGGGAATGGATAAGCCAGTCCATTCGCCGAATACCCTCTCGTTCCAAGAGCATCTCCACCTGCGCTGTTCGATGCGGCCGCACATTATCATCCGTTAAAAGACGCACGTGGGGAAAGAGTGTAGTGTGATAATAGCGATGACCGGTTACTGTACCATCTTCAAAGATTTCGAAGTCAGTACGCCAACACCATTAACACCTGGACCAAGGAAACCATCAAGTTCGACAATGGTCGTGGGGGCATTACGTGTTCCCGCCTCTCGCTACATGAGGATACGTCCAAAATCACTACTCAGACTGGGTCTGCTCTCATCCGAGAACAGCACACTACCCCACACATCGTTGGCACAGTCCCTACGCTGTTAGCACCATAGCAAACGGTGTCACAGATGTGCGGGTGACTACGAAACACATCATACTGGTCGTCGTGTAAAGAGACCACCCTCTATGCTACCGCCGTGGCGCTGTGAACTGTGAGATTGCATGCTTTGCAGTCCTGTTACATATGGTTTTAATGGCACCGGCTGTTTGACTGGGTCGCTTATTGCTTGTTGCAGTAAGTAGCATTCATCTCCTCGTGTAGCTGACCATGGTCAGCCACCTGCTCTGCTTCGAGCAGCAGTGTCAGTGGATCTCCTTCGGGCAGCAGTTTCTGTGACGCGGAACACTCCCCACGCACGTCAAACAATGCTGTGGCGATACCAAACTCCTAGGCTACACTCATGACACTTCCTCTTTCTTTCAGTTTCCCGATGACTCTACCCCGTGTGAAGTTATCCAGATGATGTCTCCGGGCGATGTTATAACGAAGAACACCATCACAGAGCAACGTAATTGCTCGCTCATTGCCACATACACTGTCTTTTCCGTTCCTTCAACTGTCTCGTGTTGCGGGGCCAGCCGCACTTGGCGCTGCAGTCACGCTGACCTCGCCTCACGTGACGTCCAGCTTTCTGCGCACGACTGGGAGACCTATGGTAGCTCCAGGCCCCCACAACAGCACCAGTGGTCGACTGTGAAGAGCGGACAAATTGAATAGCTGGCCGGCGGCCATTAGAGTGGTAAACTGACGCGCGGATTTCGAATGTTTATACATCGCTTTTGGTTATAAAATGCCTTCTCTAGAGTTAGGTCACAAACATAATGCCTCGTTTAAATACGTTACTACAATACAGTTCTTAATTTATGAACAAACAGCAACTAGTCACTGTTTATGAATTTATGTTACGTAATACATGGAATCTGCTATAGCTAAAAGTTATGCACTGGACCCCTAGCATTTTTCGTAGTACATTTACGACAGATGTACGCAAAATGCATCAAAATACTCGAAGTTTTGCCCACTATGCTAATAGATATTTTCTGACTGTACCTTGCTTTAGATTTTATGACGAAAAGTGCGTTATATATGGCGTAGTGCTTTGGCAACTCACGACCAAATTATCAAGTTTCAACCTAACCTAGACCATGAAAACACTACCGATCAGCCAGCTACAACAAACAAGACTTTAGGCAGGCATCCAGTATCGCATTAGTCACAATATTTACTTTCGAAGATGTACACTTCAGTTTATATGTATGGTTTTTTCATATAATAAATGAAACTCAACAACTGTTCCATCGAGAGAAAACTTTTATAATTAAAATAAAATGTGATTCACAAAGAAAAATTTATCTTCTGCTGTATATGGTCTGGAAAACGAAAGATGGATGGAACAGCATCATCTTTCAGCTTTCTGCGGTTTACGTAATTTTCAAAGTAACAACTTTCTTCAAAATGATCGGAACTTATAAAATGGTATTCTGTCGGTCGGAAATCTTGCCTCCTGACAGCGTGCAACCATTTTTCTAACAGCTGTGGTTTTGAGAAAGGAAACCTGCAAATATACGCACAGGCATTATGCTAATACCGGGTTACAAAAACATTTACTAAGCAAGTGCACTGACATACAAAACAACTTAAAATATCCACATACCTGTGAAATGCAATATTCGTTCCTTTCTCGAATTTATTTGTACAATTAATCGCTGCACAACTCTTGACCATTGTACTTCTTTTGATTGGAACGTACAGACAGTAGAATTACGAGTAAGAAATACTGTATGTACGCCCAAACAAATATACAACGTCGAATCAGGGTCTTCATAAACAACAGTACTACACAACACATTAGACTACAACCACTATAATGGCGTCCAGCCGAAGGTTCAAATTATCCCGCGACTGCAGCGCCATCAGTGAGTCTAGTTATTTTTTACAAGGTCTTTGGGTAGCTCACTCCCGCACTTTCATTCATTTCCACGGAGTTAGTATGTTTTTATCTCTCTCGTGCTTAAGTTTTACAGAGCAATGTAGTTGGAAGCTCCATTGTCGGCATGCCTCTCTCTGCGGCCCCGTCGTGGGAAGCCGCAGCAGCGACTGCCTTGATAACAGTCCATGCCACTCTAGACGTTGTCACACCGTCCGCGTTGTTAGTTTCCTTGCGGCAGAAAAACTCATTTCCTGATTCTGACCAGCTCGAGCAGCAATACCGTGAAACGATACATCGCAGTATCGATAGGCCACTGTCCTACCCCTGTCGAATTCCGACTCGTGCTGTAGGACTTCGTTACACGAGGCATACAAAAGCTGGCGGTTGGCGCAGTGGTAAGACGGGGGACTCGTTCGGGAGGAGAGCCGTGCAGATCGCCGTCCGGCCATTCAGATTTAGATTTCCCGCGATTTCCCTAAATCGCTTAGTGCGAATACCGGGATAGTTCCTTCGAAAAGGTACGGCCGGTTTCCTTCCCTATCCTTCCCTTTCAGAAATTGCTCTCCGTCTCTAATGACCTCGTCGTCGACTGGATGTCAAGCCCTAATCTTCCTTCGAATTCTTTCTTACGAGATATACCGCGATCTTCTTACAACTGACCAACATGCACATTCGATTTCTGAATGAGAAATCGCTGTTTAATATTTCTTATATATCGACGTTTGATGTAATTAATCCTACAGAATTTACGGTGTTCCAGTTTTAATGCCCAGCAGTGTATTGGTCTTTCTAAACCGAAAAGAACCTAAACGGGTGTGCATAATACACTCCTGGAAATGGAAAAAAGAACACATTGACACCGGTGTGTCAGACCCACCATACTTGCTCCGGACACTGCGAGAGGGCTGTACAAGCAATGATCACACGCACGGCACAGCGGACACACCAGGAACCGCGGTGTTGGCCGTCGAATGGCGCTAGCTGCGCAGCATTTGTGCACCGCCGCCGTCAGTGTCAGCCAGTTTGCCGTGGCATACGGAGCTCCATCGCAGTCTTTAACACTGGTAGCATGCCGCGACAGCGTGGACGTGAACCGTATGTGCAGTTGACGGACTTTGAGCGAGGGCGTATAGTGGGCATGCGGGAGGCCGGGTGGACGTACCGCCGAATTGCTCAACACGTGGGGCGTGAGGTCTCCACAGTACATCGATGTTGTCGCCAGTGGTCGGCGGAAGGTGCACGTGCCCGTCGACCTGGGACCGGACCGCAGCGACGCACGGATGCACGCCAAGACCGTAGGATCCTACGCAGTGCCGTAGGGGACCGCACCGCCACTTCCCAGCAAATTAGGGACACTGTTGCTCCTGGGGTATCGGCGAGGACCATTCGCAACCGTCTCCATGAAGCTGGGCTACGGTCCCGCACACCGTTAGGCCGTCTTCCGCTCACGCCCCAACATCGTGCAGCCCGCCTCCAGTGGTGTCGCGACAGGCGTGAATGGAGGGACGAATGGAGACGTGTCGTCTTCAGCGATGAGAGTCGCTTCTGCCTTGGTGCCAATGATGGTCGTATGCATGTTTGGCGCTGTGCAGGTGAGCTCCACAATCAGGGCTGCATACGACCGAGGCACACAGGGCCAACACCCGGCATCATGGTGTGGGGAGCGATCTCCTACACTGGCCGTACACCACTGGTGATCGTCGAGAGGACACTGAATAGTGCACGGTACATCCAAACCGTCATCGAACCCATCGTTCTACCATTCCTAGACCGGCAAGGGAACTTGCTGTTCCAACAGGACAATGCACGTCCGCATGTATCCCGTGCCACCCAACGTGCTCTAGAAGGTGTAAGTCAACTACCCTGGCCAGCAAGATCTCCGGATCTGTCCCCCAGTGAGCATGTTTGGGACTGGATGAAGCGTCGTCTCACGCGGTCTGCACGTCCAGCACGAACGCTGGTCCAACTGAGGCGCCAGGTGGAAATGGCATGGCAAGCCGTTCCACAGGACTACATCCAGCATCTCTACGATCGTCTCCATGGGAGAATAGCAGCCTGCATTGCTGCGAAAGGTGGATATACACTGTACTAGTGCCGACATTGTGCATGCTCTGTTGCCTGTGTCTATGTGCCTGTGGTTCTGTCAGTGTGATCATGTGATGTATCTGACCCCAGGAATGTGTCAATAAAGTTTCCCCTTCCTGGGACAATGAATTCACGGTGTTCTTATTTCAATTTCCAGGAGTGTAAATACAAGTTGTTAAAAATGACTTACGCTGTTTCATTAATCTACCGTATCTGTGTTTTTGATACAGTATTGCGAAGATTTACAGAAACTTGTAAAGTATTTCTTACAAGTGTTTAACGTATTTTTCTTGGTCACTGTACACATATCGCCAGTGTAATACTGCACTTGACACATAAATGTGTACGAAGGCATTGCTGAGCGAGGTCGTTGTTCTCCTAGGGCTACCGCTAAAACACACAGCAACACTGGCACATTCAAATAATACCATAGCAAAAATGTTGTATGTGATGGCCAGCAACTGCAAGAAACTCCTGAATAAAAAGTATGTTTCGCAGCTAAGCTTTTCAACCTAGATTTGAAAAACTGGCTGTTACCAGTCACAGTTTCAGGTCTGCTGAGACCATATTGAAAACGATGCCTGCAAATAGTGCACATCTGTCTGTACATGGGTTAGAGAACTGCGACACAAGTGAAATTCATTTATTCGTGTCGCGTATCCTATGTGAATGTGTCAGTTTGTTTTGAATGTGTCCATTAACCACACATCCTGCGAGAAAATATATGTACAAAAATGCAAAGTAAAGAAATTTTTACATTTATGTTCCAGAACAGTGGAGATAATTCTGATAGTAAACATAGCAGCATTTAGTTTCCGCAACGTATAACGTGATACTCCCAAAAGAGCTTTTCGTCAGTCTTCAGTCCTAAGATTGTCTGATCATCTTGTGACAACAAGACCTCTGACAGAGGGAGCCGCGTGAACTGTGGCAAGGAGCCCTAGACCTCGCGGCTACCCCGTGTGGCTGCTATTTGTACATCATGATCTGACAGACTATGTTTTATGTGTCACCGTCTTGAGCATAGCAACGGAATAGTTACAGCAAGCATATAAGCAAGTGGAAGCTGCCGACCAATTGCATTGGACTTGCTGGTAATGTTCTGGACTCCTTCCAGATTATCTGCGTACATGGTTTCTCACCGTGGATGTGTATCACAACACAGCAGTTGCCATACTGTTTTTCGCCCTAAGTTCCGCCAGGTCTCGATTAAAAATAATTATTTCAAGAGTACAAGATCAAGAATCTGTAATCTTGTTCCGGGAACACCGTCTCCCAAGCAGTTACTGTATTACCAAACAGATATACAATGGTTCGTGAAAATTGCAACACCAAGAGGAAGATATGCGATTACATGAAATTTATTCCGCAATTAGAAACGTGACAACACACAAATTGTTAGAATTACGGAACTATAAATAGACTTCGACGTGAGAATTCACTATGGCGTGAAGCAGCCACGCGCTGCAATCAGATCCTCTGGACTTTGTGAAACGGAATCAAAGGGAGTCTAAATGTGCTGCAGGATAACAGACTGCCTCGCAATCTGCAGGCATGTCCAAGGAGCATCTGTAGTGGTTGCTGGAGGATCAGTTGCCGGCCGGCCATATCCCAGACTTGCTCGATTGGCGACATGTTAAGCGAACGTACAAAACAGGGTCGCAGTGATACCCTTTGTTCCTTGAAGAAGGCTTGCACATCCCTCGCCCCCTGTGACTGGCCACTGTCCTGCTGAAGTATAGCAAGAGAGCTCCTACAGAATGGCCGGTGCCTCCCTCATGTAGCGGCTGCTGGGCAGATTGCTTTCAGTATGTAGGAGGTGAGATCGCCCCCCTGCCCCCTTCCCGGCCGCCCGTCCCTCAGAGCCTCACATTCAGCATTTGACCGCTATGTCACTCAACAATGCAATCTTCCATCTAACACGTACGCGGCCATCAGTGGAGGACATGTTGAAGCGGGACTCGTTTGGAAACACTACATTTTGCCATTTAGCATGTGAGTGACGTCGATCACCTGCTCATTACAGTCTGAGGTGTTGGAGGTTTCCGGTCATGCACAAAACCAGTCCAGTTCTCAGCAGGCAACGTCAAACCGTCGACATAAATATGTCAATACTCTTTGTAGTGCTCCGAAATCGAGCTATCACCATGGACGACTCTGTTCTGTCGTTTACGGCCATGCGGACAAGAAGGCGGTTATACCGCGCAGTGGTCACATTGTGTGGTCCCGTGTACGACCCTCGTCTATCCACCGGTTGCACACACGCTTCACTGTCGTAACAGCGGACCCTGTGCGAGGCACAATACGACGTTACGAGAAATTCGTTTCCCGGAGGTCAGTCATTCTTCCTCTTTGGCCCCTCATACTCACTCACCTGCAGATATTACACCCTTTGATCGTAGCGTTCGCTCGGTTCCAGACTGAAGCACCTAGAACTGCTCGGCCACACCAGCCGGCGGCTGAAAACAGCTGATCATGTGTTGCCTAGCGTCTGGCTCGGCACCAATCGTCAGCCACTATGACAAACTGTTGAAGCAGCATGGAATGACATATCCGTATGCGTCACCCATGCTCAATTCGAGTCGATACCCGCCCTGGTTAGGGCCATTGATGATGGAAGAGGACGCAATTCTGTGTACTGGGTTTCGCACCCAGTATGCCACTAAACATCTCAAAATTTAATCCTTCTATACTGTATACTCAATATAACTAAAATTGTTGGGTCTGCTATCCTTCCCGACATCCCCCTTTTAGTGGGCAACGGTGTACCCCTCAATCCAAAAAGTTTCAGGTCTGAATTAATAAAAATACGGTAGTTTTAAGGGTTAGACTCTCTACATAGTCACCCAGCGCCTCCCCGCACTTTATTACACTTTATTACAACGCACAGACCGTGAAACTCTCAGAGAAATCTTTCTTTGCGATGTTGTTCGCCTTCTACGTCATATTAGCTCAAATTCCCGTTACGTCGTCAAAGCGGTGACCCTGCACTTTGTCGCTTCCTGGCCATTGTTTTTGTTGGGGAGTCGAGGTGCGCAGGACAAACTTTGCACACATTATTCTCCTCTTCAAAATATTTTGGAGAATGTCTTGAACATTTGATTTAGAGTGTAGCTCCATTGCGATTTGTGTCATAACAACGTTGACACATTACGGCTGCACGCCACTAAATACGCCTGCTCACAATTGACAGGTCGAATGGCTTTACTCATTTGTAATAACTAAAATTTGATACAGATCCAAGTGTAGAGTCTTTTCGGTTTAGAATAATATTAAAAAAATTCTAAGGAATTTTAAGATTTGGTAGTAACTTACTAACCTTCTCGGAGGTGCTGCTTTCGTCAGCAAAGTTAGAGTCGTTGTTGAAAATGCGTAGGCAGGCATAAGCCACCGTATCGCGAGTGCTAAGAAGTCGCTCTCCTCGAATGGTAAGGGAAAAGCTTGCGTGAGCGAAGTCTGAGTGCGCGCCGCTCCGTATCGATTCCGGCTGTAGAGCCGTCCCCTAAGAGCTCCCAAGTGCGTCCTACTCAGCCGGCTAGCCTCCTCGCCGCTCGCCGAAAATCGTTTGCGAGGCAAGTAGGTAACACGTCTGCCCTACCTCCCGGCAGGCACTGTGACGGAAGCAGCACCTCGCAACGCTTCATCACGTAGTCATGGCGCTCACAGAGCCCTGATCCGAATGGTGCGAAAAGTGGCAGTTGACCCTAAATAAGGAAAAGTGTGTGGCCATCCACGTGAGTGCTAAAAGGAACTCGTTAAACTTCGGTTACACTATAAATCAGTGTAATGTAAAAGCCGTAAATTCAACTAAATATCTAGATATTACAATTACGAACAACTTAAATTGGAAGTAACACATAGAAAATGTTGTGGGGAAGGCTAACCAAATACTGCGTTTTATTGGCAGGACACTTAGAAAATGTAACAGACCTACTAAGGAGACTGTCTACACTACGCTTGTCCGTCCTGTTTTAGAATACTGCTGCGCGGTGTGGGATTCTTACTAGATACGACTGACGCAGTACATCGAAAATGTTCAAAGAAGGGCAGCACGTTTTGTATTATAGCGAAATATGGGAGAGAGTGTCACTGAAATGATACAAGATTTGGGCTGGACATCATTAAAATTCCAATCAGCACCTTTCTCCTCCGAATGCGAAAATATTTTGTTGACACCGACCTACATAGGGAGAAACGATCACCATTATAAAATAAAGGAAATTAGAGCTCGTACGGAAAAATATAGGTGTTCATTCTTTCCGCGCGCTGTACGAGATTGGTATAATACTGAATTGTGAAGGTGGTTCGATGAACCCTCTGCCAGGCACTTAAATGTGATTTGCAGAGTAGCCATGTTGATGTAGATGTAGAAGACTACAGAAACACAGTTTCGGTCAAAGCCTCGTACAAATTAGTGGCTGTCGATCTCAACATACACAACATAGAGCATATTTGTAGGCAGAATTGGTTCACATAAAATTACGGTTGAGCAGTGGGATTAAAATTTCGGGGTGAAAGGATAGCAATGATATGATTCGCAGATGACATTGCTATCCTGAGTGAAAGTGAAAAAGAAGAATTACATGATATGCTGAATAGAATGAACGATCTAATGGGTACAGAATATGGACTGAGAGTAAATCGAAGAAAGACGAAAGTAATGAGAAGTAGCAGGAATGAGAACAGCGAGAAACTTAACATCATAATCGATGGTCCCGAAGTAGATGAAGTTAAGGAAGTCTGCTACCCAGGCAGCAAAATAACCAATGACGGAAGGACCAAGGAGGACATCAAAAGCAGACTGACACTGGCAAAAAGGGCATTCCTGGGCAAGAGAAGTCTACTACTATCAGACATAGTCCTTAATTTGAGGAAAAAATTTCTGAGAATATACGTCTGGATCACAGCACTGCATGGTAGTGAAACATGGACTGTGGGAAAACAGGAACAGAAGAGAATCGAAGCATTTGAGATGTGGTGCTGTAGGTGAATGTTGAGAATTAGGGACTGATAAGGAAAGGAATGAGGTAATTCTGCGGAGAATGACTTCCTTGGTACTAGTGGGAGCTGTAGAGGGCAAAAACTGTGAGGAAGATAGAGATTGGAATACATCAAACAAATAATTGAGGACGTAGGTTGCAAGTGCTACTCTGAGATGAAGAGTTTGGCACAGGAGGGGACTTTGCGACGGGCAGCATCAAAACAGTCAGAAGACTGATGACCCAAAAAAATTTAAAAATATATTAATAAAATATTTTAATAGTCGAGATCCCAAGTGAATAACATTAAATGATGACTACTTTTAGCTAATTACACAGTAGTCGAAATCAGTATAAAGGCAGGGTTCCACGAAAGTAATAGTACAATATCTGACGCATACTTGTATCGAATTTACTATGAAAGTAGTAGATACACATAAGAAATAACCAATCACGGCGGAATTACATAGTTTCTTCCATAACACAAGTAACAAAATAAAGCATTTGCATTCCGTAGATGGAAACTGGTATAAAGGCACTCACTGTCCTGTTGTGCTATTGTATTGTTAGTACTTTGTCCAATCCCTATTCTTCCTAATCACTTCGGAAATTCTCTTCGGCATTGATTTTGTTAGTGTTTGAAATCCTTCCAGTCAAATTGTCGCCCACTCTTCTCGTATCGCTCTTTTCAACTCACATACGTCCTCATATTGCCTTCCATTGCGATAAACACGTCTCCCAAGCATTCCCCAAAGGTTTTCCACGGGATTCAAATCCGGGATACTGCAGGCCAGGGAAGACATCGATATCTTTATCATTAAACCACTTTTTGGCTGATAGCAGAGCCGTATACCGATGCATTATCTTGTTCAAACATCAAACTTCTGTCCTTTAGGTACTGATACATTTTAATCATTTCTATCTCTAGCACCTCAGTGTACACGTTGGAGTTCATTGTAGAGTTCAGCCAAGCAATGCGTGACTTACGTTTTAGCACAGACGTCTCCCCTGACCATAATGCTTCCAACACAAAAGTTTCATCTCATTCTTACGTGCTCCTCTGCGCTCAGATCTTGCCAGCAATACTGAAATCCACCCGTCACATCTAAATTAAACTTCTTCTTATCACTGAAGATCACTTTATCCTATTCTTAAATCCATGACATATGTTTTTCAGCAAACATCAGTCTAGCCTTTTTGTGTTTTGGTGTTAGTGGGCTTCTGCAATCGTTTCTTGAATGCAAGATGTCATATGACAAAATTTATCGTACATGACTGTTAATTAGTGGCAACTGTAAATCAGCACCAAGATGAGAGGAATAACGGGTTGTCGCCCTTACTTTGTGCAACGTAACCCTTTCTATGCCTCAGATAATTTTCTACTTCGATCATATTCTCCGTTCTGACCATATCGTGCACGCAGTCTGCACGTGCAGATGTGACGGGTGGATTTCAGTATTGCTGGCAAGATCTGAGCGCAGAGGAGCACGTAAGAATGAGATGAAACTTTTGTGTTGGAAGCATTATGGTCAGGGGAGACGTCTGTGCTAAAACGTAAGTCACGCATTGCTTGGCTGAACTCTACAATGAACTCCAGTCTACCGAGCGAGGTGGCGCAGTGGTTAGCACACTGGAGTCGCATTCGGGAGGACGACGGTTCAATCCCATGTCCGGCCATCCTGATTTAGGTTTTCCGTGATTTCCCTGAATCGCTCCAGGCAAATGCCGGGATGGTTCCTTTGTAAGGGCATGGCCGACTTCCTTCCATAATCCGATGAGACCGATGACCTCGCTGTTTGGTCTCTTCCCCCAAACAACCGAACCGAAATTATCTATCATTTTACTTGAACAGTTCAACCTCCTGATGATGTGACGATTAGAGAGTCCAGCTTCGCACTTTCATCTAATAGTAAAAGTTTTCCGTGTGGCATTGTCACAATCGTAGTTTATGTGCACAACACTGTCACTAATGGCGTATATTTCGTATCTGCAGCAAAAGGCACGTGCGCACTCACCGACATCGCACAGAGCCAACTGCCTTTATACCGAATTCCACCCTCTACCACACGAATCGTTGATGACTTGTTATAGAATATACTACTGACATCAAATGCGATACCATTTGACTGCGTTTGTCGGTATAAAGGATTTTATGCTGCTGGATATACAATATGCACGTCTATTCCAACCGACAAGGTTAATTTTTCTGCAAAAGTCCTCTTTATACTGATTTCTAGTGCTGCAGAGCCAGCTACAGATCGATTATAAAACTTGTACAATATCTGCACGTAAAGTGAGGCTAAGAGAAATCATCTGCACCACACTGAACGCTCATGTAAGAGACAGATTTCAGTAAGATAATGGGATATACCACTGAGATAAAATGTTAGGTATTCAGAATTGATTCAGTTTGTAGATCAGAATATCTGGTGCTGTCTGTTTCTTTACCTTACGCACGGCTCACTTTGAGAAGTAATTCCCACTGTCACGCGTTTTTTAGATTTCCGTGCCACAATCTATAACATTGTTGTCCGTCTGTCTGTCTGTCTCTTACGACCCCTTTTTCTCAGGGACGGGTAGACGTATCGAGCCGAAATCTATGTCAAATACCAGGGTTTATAGTCACTTGTCGGTGTAAAAAAAAATGTCAGTACACAAAAGATGTAGCCGTTTATGTCATATTTTGGTACTCGATAACCCACTCATCGAAACTATCTGTGTATGTAATTAATTTTGCACGAAAGCCTCAGAATGAGAGGGCTACTCGCACTTATCCTTTTTTTCCCACTATATTTGACTACTGAATTGTTAAGAGAGTTGTGTTTGACCTGCTTCAGCTTTCCGAAACGACTGTTGCAATGTCAACACACCGAATAGCATAAATGTTGGTAGGGAATCAAGAAGGATGGAAGATTAGGGTTTAACGTCCCGTCACCAGGGACGGAGCACAGCGTCGGATTACGAAAGGATAGGGAAAGAAATTAGCCGTGTCGTTTTCAAAGGAATAATCCCGGTATTCGCCTGAAGCGATTTAGGGAAATCACAGAAAACACCAACTGGATGTACGGACGAGGATTTGAACCGTCATCTTGGCGAATGAGGCAGTCAATAGGCAGGTTCACGTTTTCTACAGGATGTAAACAATAACTGTTTACAACTAACCTCAGTGGTGCATGGGAAGTCGAGACGACCAATATAATGCAGGGCACTAGTGATCTATCAAACCGAGGAAACAGCCTCAGATTGGACAACAAAAGCCATTTAAACTGAAGCGCATGCGCGCCACGTTAGATTTTGAATAACGTCTCACTCTCTTAAGCCAACAGCTTAGTCCGCTATTTCATTAAAATTATTAGTTAAAATTTTCCCTTGAGGGCAAAGAATGAAATAGGACTTTCGTAAACATTATGCAAAAACTGTTTACGTTTATAATTCACATAAGCTTAATCCTTACAAGCGATAAAATTCTTTTTGATTTGGGGCCGCATTGTAAACTATAAAATTCCGACGTTTCAGCGACTATTGCAAGACGCCTTCCTCAAGATGTACTGCTAACCCAGAAGAATTTTATCGACTGTGACAACGTCCGCGGAGGCCTACGTTTACAATTAACCCTTACAGGCTCATTGAAAACTGACCTTGCAGAAAAGTGCACATGTTCTGTACAGTGGTTTAGCAAGTGTTTTCCAAGTGCAATTCGTATCTGTTTTGGATATTCTCTTAGTGAATGCCGCATTTCATTTGGAATAGACGCATGTTATTAACCACAACTTCCATGAGGAAGTACGCACTGGCCCTTAAAATTGCTACACCAAGAAGAAATGCAGATGATAAACGGGTATTCAGTGGAAAAATATATTATACTAGAACTGACGTGTGATTACATTTTCACGCAATTAGGGTGCACAGATCCTGAGAAACCAGTACCCATAACAACCGCCTCTGGCCGTAATAACGGCCTTGATACGCGTAGCCATTGAGTCAAACAGAGCTTGGATGGCGTGTACAGTTACAGCTGCCCATGCAGCTTCAACACGATACCACAGTTCATCAAGAGTAGCAACTGGCGTATTGTGAAGAGCCAGTTGCTCGGCCACCATTGACCAGACGTTTTCAATTAGTCAGAGATCTGGAGAATGTGCTGGCCAGGGCAGCAGTCGAACATTTTCCGTATCCAGAAAGGCCCGTACAGGACCTGCAACATGCGGTCGTGCATTACGCTGCTGAAATGTAGGGTTTCGCAGGGATCGAATGAAGGGTAGAGCCACGGGTCGTAACACATCTAAAATGTAACGTCCATTGTTCAAAGTGCCGTCAGTGCTAACAAGAGGTGACCGAGACGTGTAACCAATGGCACCCCATACCATCACGCCGGGTGATACGCCAGTATGACGATGACGAATACACGCTTCCAATGTGCGTTTACCGCGATGTCGCCAAACACGGATGCGACCATCACGATGCTGTAAACAGAACTTGGATTCATCCGAAAAAATGACGTTTTGCCATTCGTGCACCAAGGTTCGTCGTTGAGTACACCATGGCAGGCGCTCCTGTCTGTGATGCAGCGTCAAGGGTAACCGCAGCCGTAGTCTCCGAGCTGATAGATCGTGCTGCTGCGAACGTCATCGAACTGTTCGTGCAGATGGTTGTTGTCTTGCAAACGTCCCCATCTGTAGACTCAGGGATCGAGACGTGGCTGCACGATCCGTTACAGCCATGTGGATAAGATACCTGTCATCTCGACTGCTAGTGATACGAGGCCGTTGGGATACAGCACTGCATTACGTATTACCCTCCTGAACCCACCGATTCCATATTCTGCTAACAGTCATTGGATCTCGACCAACGCGAGCAGCAATATCGCGATAGGATAAACCGCAATCGCGATAGGCTACAGTCCGACCTTTATCAAAGTCGGAAACGTGATGGTACGTATGTCTCCTCCTTACACGAGACATCACAACAACGTTTCACCAAGCAACACCGGTCAACTGCTGTTTGTGTATGAGAAATCGGTTGGAAACTTTCCTCATGTGAGCACGTTGTAGGTGTCGCCACCGGCGTCAACCTTGCGTGTATGCTCTGAAAAGGTAATCATTTGCGTATTACAGCATCTGCTTCCTGTCGGTTAAATTTCGCGTCTGTAGCACGTCATCTTCGTGGTGTAGCAATTTTAATGGCCAGTAGTGTATATGTACGGGAAAGGCAGAGTTATAATTTAGAAACGCTTGAGCAGCAGCCTGCTTGAAATTCGCGAAATGGAGTCCCAGATCGTCCTCACCTTCCTTTTCTGGGCTAAGGATATTCTTTGTGAACGCACATGGTTTCCCGAAATATGACACCAAATGAAACAACATAGGTAAGGCAAGCAAAATACATGACTTTCAGCATTTCAGTGCCACTAACAGTGAAAATTATTCTCATGGAGAAGAGTGCAGTTTAAATTCCGAATATCCTGAATCTTGTACTACCGAGAAAGTGTTTCATCCATCCTCAGTAATAAATGTCGTGTGACTAGGGCCTCCCGTCGGGTAGGCCTTTCACCGGGTGCAAGTCTTTCGAGTCGACGCCACTTCGGCAACTTGCGCGTCGATGGGGATGAAATGAGGATGATCAGGACAACACAACACCCAGTCTCTGAGCGGAGAAAATCTCCGACCCAGCCGGGAATCGAACCCGGGCCCTTAGGATTGACATTCTGTCTCGCTGACCACATTTTTTTCTTCTTTGCATCTTGTTCGTTGTTGATCGTTGTGCTTGGTCGTTGTGGACATCACATCCGTTCAAGTTCTTTTGTTGATCCTTCCACTCAATTTTTTATTACAGAGGCCAACCAGCACTCTGACAGGACATGCTGAGCTACCGTGCCGGCCCACTCAGCTACCGGGGGCGGACATCCATTCTTGGCGCTAAGAATATAAAATACGCGATTTCATTGTCTGATGGGGTTACAATAGGGACATTTAGCTCTTACGGGAGTCCTACGCCAGAAACTGTGCGCACATCGTCTCGTTGCCGATAAGCGACAATCTATTGTTCATAAGCCGCAACTGATGGTACTAAACCATTGATATTACCTTTCACACTTTTCATACGGGCATTTCTGTCATGTTCAAAACTGTGTTTTTATTCGTTTTCTTAATTCATTGACGTATATTTAAGACAGCAGCAGGGCAAGAACAGAACCTTAAGTCACGCCACTCGCTTTTGCCCTTCGCATTCACACCAGATTAAAAACAAACCCAGTTTTTAATATTTTGAACATTTGTTATTGAATGTGTGTATTCGCTGATGACATTGCTATTCTCAGTGAGAGCTGAAAACAGTAACAGGACCTACTAAATGGGACGAACAGTTTTATGAACGGAGAATATGGACTAAGAGCAAACCGGAGAAAGACAGAATTGAGTAGCAGAAATGGCACTAACGATAAACTCAATGTTAAAACTGTGTGCTACGACGTAGACGAAGTGAAGGAATTCTGTTACATTGAAGTAAAACTATGCTGACGATGGAAGCAAGGAGGCTATAAAAAGCAGGCTGGTGTAGGCTAAGAGACTGTTGCTCACTGAAACTGTCTCCTGGTACCACAGGGACAATTTTGCTGATACTGTAAGTTTTGGAGCACAGCACTGTGTGGAAATTATTCATGGACTGTGGTAACACCAGGAAAGAAAATAATGGAAGATTTTGAGATGTGATGCTATAGAAGGAAGTCGAATATTAGGTGGACTGATAAGATAAGGAGGCTCTGCTCTGAATCGGTGTGGAAAAGGTATATGGAAGTCACTGACTAGGAGAAAAGACGGGATGACAGGAAATGTGTTAAGACGTCACGGGATAACTTCCGTGCTTCCAGAAGGAGTTGTAAAGCTACAAATTGTAGGGGAAGGTAGAGAAAAAACAATCGAAAACGTTGCGTGTAAATGCTACTGCGAGATGAAGAAGTTGGCACAGGAGAGAGAGACGTTGATGGCTGTTTCACAACAGTCAGAAGATTGAAGACCCCCCCCCAAAAATGTAAAGCTTTCTTAAATTTTACGAAGACAGTGAGTGAAAATGTACGAGTATGCTAAAGAACAACCAGTATTACAAAGTAAGAAAACTAAATAATATGACGGAACAACAAAACAATGTCCGATGTGATGTGACATACAACTAAATGTTAGAAACAGTTTTCATGTGTATGTGAAGCTTTCAGAATGGCAGCGGTAAGCAATCCCAGGCTCTATGGGTTTGGTGCAAAGGGCTAAACAAATACGAAATGGCAGCCGTAATCGCTGACCGGCAAATTCTTGTCATTTGTGAGAGAGGGTTTGTTTGCAAAGTACGAGTATTTGCAAAAGATGATCTCTGTCCCAGCCAATTCTACCTAGAAACTGAAATGGGCTTTGTAAGCTGTTGTAAGTATCTGTAAGAAGAGTTTCTGATAGTGAGCGAGGCTTTTCGCGACTTATTAAAGCTTTAATGGTTGATGGAACACATATCATACTAAAGTAATACGCAGTTTAGATTGCTGAAAAGTCCCATATCTGTCTAGCTGTTCTGTTTCAAAAAAATCAGATAAAGTCAGCATGTTCTCTGTTCCAAGGTTTCTGAAGTGAGTAATTACTAGATTTATTCAATTAAATGTGTTTATGTAGTGGTGGCTCGGCCAACTGAATGGTTATTAATCTTACTCCTTGAATGCACTATTGTTTTTGAACTGGCCAATTTAACATCTGTTAATATCATGACATTTCTGTCTGATTACTTGTACCATTATTTTCATTATACGTATTATAGACATTGTTTTTAAACATTGCTACACACCTCAATAATTCTGCTAATTTGTATGTCATTTGTAGTTTATAGAACGTATATGTCTCACAAAAATTCAAAGGATGTAAGAAGATACTGGTACGGTATATGGTATGTCAAAGAATTCTTAAAATTTTATGAAAATTTGCATGTGATGTTTCAGCTTTTGATCGTTATGAGAATAATTATATTTTGGTATTCGCTACATTTTTTCCGTATTTAGCTTATTCATACAGTCAATCTACAAAAGATAGTTTAACTTTGAATGCTAAGTTCAAATGAAAACTTGGACTTAGTTAGGTTCGCAGAACCCACACGTCCCACCTAAATGATTTTCAAAATAATTTGTTGTTAGTAAAAGTGTAATATTGTTGATAATGGAAGACGATTTTTGATCTTTCGTTTTTTTAATACGTCTAAAACGAGTTTTATTATGGAAAAGATTGACGACAAGCCGAATCGAATTAGGACTTAACCTATGGGCCTTCATAAAGGACGCGGGTGATCCTATGAGTGAACACCTATACAAGGTGTTTCACAATTCATGACACAGGCTTGCAGGTGTTGTAGAGTGGGATTTGGTAAGTAAAGTTAGGATGGGGAACGCGGGCCCAGAAATGCACCGTTGTGGATGTAGAATAAACTTGAAGGTGGTATCACTTTCACATCTCCCGTTACACGGTACGCACGCATCTGGGACAATGAGCTCAGGTCTGTTGGCTTTGCAGGAGCCTTTGGCGTGGTCAGTGTTCCGAGTACTCATCGGGTTCTCTTCTACGTTACGAAGAACGTCCTCTTCAAAGAGAGAGGTCGATCGAGGTGGCAGAGTGGTTAGCACACTGGACTCGCATTCGGGAGGACGACGGTTCAGATCCCCGTCCGGCCATCCAGATTTATGTTTTCCATGATAAAGACAAACGTCGGGCTGATTCCTTTGAAAAAGGAACGGCCAAATTCCTTGCATCCTTCCCTAACGCCATATACACTACTAGCCATTAAATTTGTAACACCACGAAGATGACGTGCAACGGACGAGAAATTTAACCGACAGCAAGAAGATGCTGTGATATGCAAATAATTAGCTTTTCACAGTATTCACACAAGTTTGGCGCCGGTGGCGATACCTACAACGTGCTGACATGAGGAAAGTTTCATACCGATTTCTCATACACAAACTGCTGTTGACCGGCGTTGTCTGGTGAAACGTTGATGTGATGCCTCGTGTAAGGAGGAGAAATGCGTACCATCACGTTTCCGACTTTGATAAAAGTCGGATTGTAGCCTATCGCGATTGCGGTTTATCCTATCGCGACATTGCTGCTCGCGTTGGTCGAGATCCAATGACTGTTAGCAGAATATGGAATCGGTGGGTTCAGGAGGGTAATACGGAACGCCGTGCTGGATCCCACCGGCCCCGTATCACTAGCAGTCGAGATGACAGGCATCTTATCCGCATGGCTGTAACGGATCGTGCAGCCACGTCTCGATCCCTGAGTCAACAGATGGGGACGTTTACCAGACAACAACCATCTGCACGAACACTTCAACGACGTTTGCAGCAGCATGGACTATCAGCTCGGAGACCATGGCTGCGGTTAGCCTTGACGCTGCATCAGAGACAGGAGCGCCTGCGATGGTGTACTCAACGACGAACCTTGGTGCACGAATGGCAAAACGTCATTTTTTCGGATGAATCCATTTTCTGTTTACAGCATTATGATGGTCGCATCCGTGTTTGGAGACATCGCGGTGAACGCACATTGGAAGCGCGTGTTCGTCATTGCCATACTGGCGTATGACCCGGCGTGATGGTGTTGGGTGCCATTGGTTACACGTCTCGGTCACCTCTTGTTCGCATTGACGGTACTTTGAACAGTGGACGTTACATTTCAGATGTGTTACGACCCGTGGCTCTACCCTTCATTCGATCCCTGCGAAACCCTACATTTCAGCAGCATAATGCACGACCGCATGTTGCAGGTCTTGTACGGGCCTTTCTGGATACAGAAAATGTTCGACTGCTGCCCTGGCCAGCACATTCTCCAGATCTCTCACCAATTGAAAACGTCTGGTCAATGGTGGCCGAGCAACTGGCTCGTCACAATACGCCAGTCACTACCCCTTGATGAACTGTGGTATGGTGTTGAAGCTGCATGTGTAGCTGTACCTGTACATGCCATCCAAGCTCTGTTTGACTCAATGCCCAGGCGTATCAACGCCGTTATTGTGGCCAGAGATGGTTGTTCTGGGTACTGGTTTGTCAGGATCTATGCACCCAAATTGCGTGAAAATGTAATCGCGTGTCAGTTCTAGTATAATATATTTGTCCAGTGAATACCCGTTCATCATCTGCATTTCTTCTTGGTGTAGCAATTTTAATGGCCAGCAGTGTAGATAGCATTCTGTCCCTAATGACCTTATTGTCGACGGGACGTTGAACTGTGATCTTCCCTGCTTCAGAGGGTGCTGGGCGTCCGTGGAGCACCATAGTCATGAGTCTTCCTACTTGTGAACGAACAAGTTTTTCGCAGCCATTATAGTCGTCGTGCGAAAATGGTATATGATGTCATAATTACGAACAGGGACTGGCAGTCGCGCCCTCTTCTCAGTTTGTGTGCGAATCAGAAGTGGGAGATTTGAAAGTAATGTCAAAATTTATTCTATATCCGAACGGTATTTCTTCGGACGTGGATCCGTTATGAAAACTTCATCTTTCAAGTCCCCTCTATCAACCCTTACAATCTGTAACAGGAACGGTGAAACGCCCTATATTGCCCGGTAAGGAACGAGAGTGTTGGCTGCGGGCGGCTCGCCTCGTGGCTCGCGACCACAGCGTGACTCAAATCACGGCTGCTGTTGGCCGCGGTGGACGCCGCATTTCAGCACAGCACAGCACGTCACACCACAGCGGGCCTTTGCCCTGAGGGCGGCGTCTGCCTTCTTCTGAACACAGTGGTACGCAATACCTCCGTAAGGCTCTCTGTGGAAGGAAGGACTGGGCCAAAGGGAGACTGAACATCATTCGTGCTGTGAGCTTTACCTTTGTTTTAACAGAGGACACTAAGTTGGATATAATAAACGTCTGTTGGAAAAACACCTCCTGTGATATTGACTGCTAAGGAAATAGAATAGTTTACAATCATAAAACTATACCAAATTTATAACTAGGAAACAGATTAAATACAATATTAAAAACTGTAGCAATGCGGTAAAAGAGCTACTAATTCTTTCTCGAAAGAAACTTTAAAATTTACAATCCAAAATATAAGTACACTTCGCAGGCAAGCGCTTTATAAGAAAATTATTATATCGTCATAGCGGGGGTGCACAGGGCACACAAGAGGAATATCCACACCTAATTGATGATAAATATTGGGTCCTGAATGGTACAAGTAGTCCGCGAGAACAAATGGTTCAAATGGTTTTCAGCACTATGGGACTTAACATCTGAGGTTATCAGTCCCCTAGACTTAGAGATACCCGAACCTAACTAACCTATGGAACATCACACACATCTATGCCCGAGGCGGGATTCGAACCTGCGACCATAGTAGCAGCGCGGCTCCGGACTGAAGCGCCTAGAACCGCTCGGCCACAACGGCCGGCCACTGGCTCAGCAAGAACCTTCATGAAATTAACAGATCTTAAATTGGCCAGTTCAAAACAACAGTGCATTCAAGTAGTAAGATTAATAACCATTCAGTTGGCCGAGCCACACTTGCATAAACACATTTAATTAAATAAATCTAGTAATTCCTTAATCAGCAAATTAGCTGGTTAACACTTCGACAATTTACATGAGCTAGAAATAAAAAGAAATTGAAAGGAGAGCTGCAGTAGGCGCGCTGTAAGATACAAGTAAATACGTCGACATGCTATACAACCCTGTCTTGGCAACGCATAGTGAGCTAGGAAAGATTAAGTGGTGCAGCACCACCAGCACCAGGCTGGCTGAACGGTCGGGCGCGGACTTTGGCTCCACTTTCGGACGCTGCGCCTGCCTTGTCAACCAGGCAGATTCCACCCAAGTCCCACAAACAATACACAGATCTTACCTAAATTAACAGAGGAATACAGAATTGAGTACAGGAAATGGGCCAGGTGTCTACTATAGACGGAACTCTGCCGCACGACAGTCAAAATCAAAGGAACAAGATAAAACAAGTAAAAAATTCTTCAGTGAACAAAAAAAAAAAAAAAAAGAAACAGTGTCAGACTTGATAATATAAACATCCAGTAAGGCAACAAACGAAATTGTGCTCTCCAGTAGTAGAACGTGCAGGGCCTGGGACATGAAACGAACCCAGTTAAGATACAAATGCGCACCGCCACAAATACGACGCCTTGCTGCAGCCATGTAGGCAGCTGAGATCGAACTTCGCAAATAACACTCAGACTGAAGCATTAAATAAAGAAATAAGTACAATAGTTTTATAGGAGTGTCTACGCAACTTTCCTGCCTAGAGACACAAGCTGGATCAATTACGAGAAGTCTGATATGAACCAGACGTGAACCTAGAACAAACAACCAGAAAACTACCGCACTAAACCGTCACAGTACTCGTACAGCAAATGGCAATTATAGCTCTATGTAATTCTGCAGGCTTTCGTGGCCGTTGTCACTGAAGTTAAAATCTTCTGGGTTATTAGGCCGCGTCATTTTTCTACTAAAATGATCGACGTTTCGACCCCTCTGCTGGGATCTTCCTCAGGATCTCATGGTGTCCACTTCTGCTAGAGGTACACGAGTGAGCCTTTGGCTCCGAAAGCCCATATCGATGATGTTTCATTGAACGGTTCGCACGCTGACATTTGTTGATGGTCCAGCTACTTGCTAGTGTTCTAGCAGTAGTGGACACCATAAGATCCTGAGGAAGATCCCAGCAGCGGGGTCGAAACGTCGATCATTTTAGTAGAAATATGACGCGGCCTAATAACCCAGAAAATTTTAACTTCAATTATAGCTGTGTTTACTGCCGATGCTCGGCTCGCTCGCATCGATAAACCAAACTGGAAGCTCACCAGACATATCCGTACAGCGATCCAGGAAGGACAGCGTGGAGCCGGCACACAACTTCAACACAGCGAGGGTCCGCCGTCCGTCTGCAGGTCCGGTCGGTCGCTGAAGCACACAACACGCTCCTGCCCTCCGAACGCGCCCCACACGTACAAAGGTTTGCAGCCGGCCGCAACAAAGGTAATTGCTGTGTCGTCCCCAAGAAGACGCGGCCAGGGCAAAAGCTCCACAGGCGTAAAGATGCGAGCTGGTGCCAGTGCCACAGAGACTCGCTACTTGCGCGAGTTCCACCAGGGCCACGGGCGGCACTGAGGATGAAGATACGCATACAATCCGCCAATGTGTAAGGTGTCAGGCAAATCCAACACCTTCCATGAAAACCCTGACATGATAAGCAAATCCGGCAGCATGTCACATAGCTCCGAATAAATCCTCACATTAAATTAACCAAAGTAATACGATCAACGAGTGAGCAAATGGAATACCACAGACTAACACAAGAACACCTAAATGCATGTCATACCTTCCCACCGTGAAACAGACGCAGTTCCGAGGGAAGAAACGAGAACAGAAGCCGAGAGGAGAACCGTGTTAAGCTAGAAGGCCCTACAATAAGGGACGGACACCCACGTTGCCAGCCAACCACCAGGACCACCCCCCAGCCCATGTTAAAAGATAGAGCCCTCCAGAAGAACAGTATAGATCTTACGATAACACTAAAAGGGCCACACCAGCTGCAAGTTTTAGCGTGAGACTTTTTCGCGTCTCTGTTACGTTGCAAACGTTAAAAACATTGCCCCACAACGAAAAGTATAACGTTTCTCATTGGATAGACAGAATTTTTGTAGGCGGAGCTTAAGGTTAACATTGAGACCCTGATTGGTCAAGATGAAAACACAGCCAGATAGTTTTTTTTAAACCAACTTCGGAAAATTGTAATAAGGAGAAGTTAGGAGAGAGTTGGTTCCGAGACGACGAGGTGCGTGGAGCTGTGCCGCCCGTCGCCCCCTGACGAACACCGACAAGGTAATGAACGCATGCGTTGCCGCATTTTTAAGCGCATAAAGCTTCACTCAGAACTGCAGAAGTCTCATCTGTTACATCCCCTTTTTACGTAATACTAGTGTCGATCGTCAATTGAAGCTCATGGTATTCACATTTGCTACGTAAGTTAAAATCTGAAACGCGATGATTGTTCTGTTATATAATTATTGAGAAGCCACATCAGGCACTGTAATTTACGACAAGTTAGATAAGTAATTAAAGATAATTGGGGTCACTGTAGACCATTTTGATAGTTTTCTCTTTTGTGAAACCTAATTTAAACCTAGATTATAGATGTGATATGGCATAGGTCATCCTTCGATCCATTGTAGAACTTGGAAACCCACTCAGGGAATATTCGTTCACATTTTTGTTGAACGCAGTTGGTTTTTATCATCCTGTATTAAAATATTTCCTTTTATCAATAGTGCAATTTATAAACAATGTGTGTGGTCTGGCGTCTCCTTACCAGCAACAGGTCCCAGGTTCAAACTAGTCAATTCCCTAAAAAACACGCTCAGAGCGTCGTTGCCCGAAAGTGGTAGGGAGACACGACTTAGAACAAACAGACACCACGCAGAATGTTAGAAATGATCGGACGACAACGGACAGAAGCCTACTCGGAAGATAGAAGAGCAACTCTCTCCCACTTGGTCAAAGCCGACTTGGACAGGGAACGTCGTTTAGTGAACTCTTAGAAATGAACAGACAGTTGTTGTAAATTGCATTTGCTATGTACTGTGAAGTTTACTTAAATGTCTCAGGGAAAAACATAATTACCTACGATTATTTGCTATTAGCCACGAGGGCCTTCTTTGTGTTGTATTACAAGCAGTGTTGTAGATTTATTTATTCAACAAGTCACAAAAATAAGTAAACGTTTTTAACTCATTCGGGTGACTTTGTTACTAATTTGTTGGAGTGTTGTACAACCTTCGTTCTCCTATCCTGTTACCTGACCCCAGGGAATAGCTGTGTAATAGTGGCAGGGAGAAACTGTCTTAGCAGCGTACTCCACCAGAAGCCGTTTCACGAACTCACAAACTTTGCCTACCGTAACAACAGTGGCAACTCGGTCTCGCCAGCAGTAGCGGCGAGAAAAATGGTTCAAATGGCTCTGAGCACTATGGGACTTAACATCTATGGTCATCAGTCCCCTAGAACTTAGAACTACTTAAACCTAACTAACCTAAGGACATCACACAACACCCAGTCATCACGAGGCAGAGAATATCGCTGACTCCGCCGGGAATCGAACCCGGGAACCCGGGCGCTGGAAGCGAGAACGCTACCGCACGACCACGAGCTGCGGACAGTAGCAGCGAAGCATTTACAAAACTCGCGACGAGGGTTTACGATATTGGCGACGAGGATTTACAAAAGTAATAATGTATCGCAATCCAGGAAACCGCCTGAGTGTGCATTCCTGGTATGGCTGGAACGCTGAGAGCCGGCGACTGTTAATTGCCGAATTTGTGCTGACCGTCAACTGCCGCACACTACTCGCCTCGACGCTAGGTTTCAACTCGGTCGCTTGATCTCGAGCGAACTGTTTCACACCGGGCTCTGTGGCCGAGCGGTTCCAGGCGCTACAGTCTGGAACCGCGCCACCGCTACGGTCGCAGGTTCGAATCCTGCCTCGGGCATGGATGTGTGTGATGTCTTAGGTTAGTTAGGTTTAAGTAGTTCTAAGTTCGAGGGGACTGATGACCTCAGAAGTTAAGTCCCATAGTGCTCAGAGCCATTTGAACCATTTTGAACTGTTTCACATTCCCGGTCTCGCTGCCACTGCTAAGGCAAAGATGTTCTACTAGAGACCTATCGGTCGCGCAACGGTTTATACACATAAACACATACACACACACGCACGCACGCACACACACACACACACACACACACACACACACACACACACAAAGTGAAGGAAAGGTGATCTGTCGTTCCTCAGTACTGCAAGATTTTTGCCCGATCACTCTCCCACATTTATATTAGATTCGTCTCTCATACAGCCAGTGGACAACAAAAAAGAAACAGTGTCCATACTTAGTTGGGAAGGAACTTCTACGCAATATTCTCCACAATACGAGATGTGTACTAAACATAGCGAGACTTGCAACAAAGTAATCAACAGATATCGCTGTTGCTTCTCTCTCCGTATGGCAGCTAATTTGATCGTGTGTTTGTTGTAGTACCAGTTTGAACTTGCTGCAGGTAGTAAACGATTGTTGAGGGCGTCTGAAGTGAAGTGCAACATGAACTCGTGCCAGCAAAAGTACGAAAAACGCTCAGGTATCAAATCTGGGAATAAGCAACAGCTGTTGTGACATACGAGAAGTTCAAAGGGCTTATGAAGAATATTCCCTATCCAGGTCAGAGGTTTCATATGGTACATGTTCTGTGTAGCAGGCCGAGGAGAAGAGGAACACGAGGCTCTTTGGATGTCTAAAAGATGATCAAATGTATCCGGTCGTCTTCTAATGGACATTAATATGCGGTGTGTCCATCCATCGTTTTCATGATGCCTTGAACTCTGTTGGGAACATTTTCAGTGATGTGTCTGAAAATGCCTGTGTAGGAACGGCAGTCCATTCTTCCTCACGAGCCGAAAGCAGAGAAGGTAGTGATGTTGGACGCTGGGGTCTGGAGTTATAACGCGTTCCAAGGCTGTTCCATTGAGTTCAGATCGGGACTCTAGGAAGGCCAGTCAGTTTCAGCAACGTCGCAGCCTACAAACCAGATACTATTTTATGACGAGGTGTGTTATCACGTTGACACATACAGTCGTCATCTCCGAACTATTCCTCTACTGTACACAGCATACAATGCTGTAAGATAGGTTCTTATCCTTCCGCACTAGCAGTTTTTATGCGCCGCACTGGGACCTCATCCTAACCATGAGAAACCCTCTCATTGTGTAACACCGCCTCCGCTGTACTTCAGTGTCGGCATTACACGTGGCGACAGGTAACGTTCTCCAGGCACGTTCCAAATGTAAACTCTTCTGTCAGATTGCCACGACGTACAGCGTGATTCGTTCCTCCAAATCGCTCTTTTCCTGTCATACGTAGCTCAGTGACGTCGCTCTTCACATCTCTGAGCGTCGCTTAGTATTGGAGACAGAAATGTCTGGCTTGTGAGGAGCTTTTTGACCATTGTTCCCGATTATTTTACTGCCTACGCATTGTCGTTGTGCTAGCTGGATCGCTGATAGCACTTCGGAAGTCACGGCTGATTATATCCGCTGATTTCACGCATTTTTTTACGGTCGCCCTCCGTAATGCTCGACGGTCTCTATCCGTCAGTAGACAGGATTTTCCTGGTCTCCACAAGAGCATCACCAACAGTCGACTTGGGCAGTTTTAGAAAGGCAGAAATGTCCCTGACGGGTTTGTTACTCAGGTAACATCCAATGACTAGCCTACGTTCGAAGTTACTGAGCTGTCCTGACACATCCATTCTCCTGTTACTGCTGTATCTAATGACGATACGATACTCTCCGCCTCCTTTTATAACGCCGAGTACGCCTCTCGTGACATGTAGTGGCCAAATCCGCATTACGTAGGGATGTCCGGATACTTTTGACTATATACTTACATGCATATGTCCGAAAGAACAGACACCATATCCATTTAAGTATATGGTTCTGGCAATACCGACCTTGGCCTTCTTCTTCTGTGCGGATGCACACATATTCCCCGAACTCTTACGGGACTTGGTAAGAATGTCTTCCACGAGTAATGAGTGTGTTGGGGTGGGACACTACGAATGTAGTGTGTGGACATACAAGGCGAGAATGTGGGTCTCGCGGGAGGCGTGCGCGAGATAGTCCCTGCAGGCGCACTGTCCTCTGTGCCGTCGGTGTCTCAGATGGATAGAGTGTCTGCCATGTAAGCAGGAGATCCCGGGTTCAAAATATATAAAATAAATATAACCCAACTAGTAATAAGTAAAAAGACCTCAAAATAACTTTTATTTCTCAATTATTCCGTGTAACTAACTAGATCTAGCAATCAATGCTTTCTTCCAAATTCCTTCTGCCACATGTACAGATGTAGTGTATCAAGACCCAGAAAACGCTAAACTGAAATAAACAGAGTAAGAAACCACTAACGAACTCAGTCTAACAGACACTCGAAAAAATATAGAGGACCAATGAAATAATTACCTGGACAGTAACGGAAAAAAAGCACAGAACGGATTGTCTTATCGGAACAAGTAAAATGCAAACGGTTTTTTTAAAACGGAATTTGTTACTTTGTAAATAAAAGTTTATAAACGTTAAAAAAAAAGTTTTGCGTCCCGGTCGGGACACACATTTTCACCTGACCCCGTTGACACGTACCAAGGCCCGTCAGCAGCTGCAGCAGCTTAAGGTATTAATATAATTCTAACTTTTGACCATATCATATATGAAAAACGCTGCGCCATCAAATTTTAGAAGCAGCAACGGCTGTTGTGATTTAAAAAACTGTAAAGGGCTTATGGAAAAAATTCCCTATCCGTGACGCTTCAAACACGACAACTCGCTTTTAGCAGTTCGAGAAGAAGCGAGAGACGAACCTCATGCGGATAATTATGTGGAAAGAGTGAGGTGTCTTGTTAAGCAAGACTGCTAGGATGTCAAAGTTGTCGGATCCTCGATTTACGCTGACAGTAGGCAGTAGCGAATAAAATTTTAACACAGGATTTCGACACGGGAATAGCGTGCACAAAGATGGTTCCAATAAAACGTGACAGACTGATCTAAAGAGTAATCGGAAAGAAGCATGTCTAGACCTTCTTGACTACATTCATAGTGAGTCAGAATTTTTCAGTCGCGTTATCACTTGTGACGAATCATGAATTTTCTAGCACGATCTCGAGACAAAACTCCAAAATCGGAAGCGGCACTCGGCAAACTTCCTCCTTCTTAAGAAGAGGAACTTCCACAAAGAAGTTGCGAAGCAGTCAATCAAACTTCTTATCGGGATGTCCTTGAGCTATGCAGGAGAATGCAGGCGCATACTACGATGCTACATCAATGAATTTTGGCCTAGAAGTAGCGTTCCTATGCCTCTTCAGCTATCACCTTTCATCGGATCTCATTACTTGTGATTTATTTCACTTTCAAGGCTTACGACAGTATCCAAAACAACGTATCGATCAAGCTGAAATGTTCTGCAGCAGATAAATTCCAGAGCTGCTATAAAGATTGCAAACCACTACGTAACTGTCAAAGGAAACTATTTACAACGGGGTAGCTTTATTGTGAAAAAGGAATTTAAATTGAAGGTTGAAGAAAACAGTTTCTTCCATTTTGTAACGTACTTAGTATGTGGAAAACGTGCTGAAACTAACAGATACTTTCATTGGTAAACTACACTCATGCTCGTAAATTAAGGATAATTGTGGAAAGTGGTGCCACACAACGTGGCACTACACAAAACTGGCGCTAATAGCATAGGCACATAGGGAACACACTCATCTATAAGTCCACGGTATTGGTGTTAAGTTGCTAAAACCGTCCCGAAACACATGTGCTACAGAACGCCAGTGCTTCCTGCGCATGTACCCCGACATCAATATGGGATATGATTACCATGCACATGTACACAGGCCGCACAATGGGTTGGCATACTCTGGATCAGGTGGTCGAGCAGCTGCTATGGTATAGCCTCCCATTCTTACATCACGGCCTGTCGGAGCTCCTGAAGTGTCGTAGGGGTTTGAAGAAGTGCAGCGATACGTCGACCGAGAGCATCCCAGACGTGCTCGATGGGGTTTAGGTCTGGAGAATAGGCAGGCCACTCCATTCGCCTGATATCTACTGTTTGAAGGTACTCCTCCACGATGGCAGCTCGGTGCGTTATCATCCATCAGGAGAAAGGTGGGACCCACCGCACCCTTGAAAAGGCGGATATACTGGTGCAAAATGACGTCCCGATACACCTGACCTGTTACAGTTCCTCTGTCAAAGACATGCAGGAGTGTACGTGCACCAATCATAATGCCATCCCACACCATCAAACCACGACCTCCATACAGGTCCCTTTCAAGGACATAAAGGGGTTGATATCTGATTCCTGGTTCACGCAAGATGAAAACCCGGCGAGAATCACTTTTAAGATTATACCTGGACCCGTCCGTGAACATAACCTGGGACCACTGTTCCAATGACCACGTACTGTGTTCTTGACACCAGGCTTTACGGGCTCTCCTGTGACCAGGGGCCAGTGGAATGCACTTTGCAGGTTTCTGGGCGAAAAAACCATGTCTGTTCAGTAGTCTGTAGACTGTGTGTCTGGAGACAACTGTTCCAGTGGCTGCAGTAAGGTCCCGAGCAATGCTACATGCATTACTCCATTGCCGTCTGCGGGCAATGGTGGTGAGATATCGGTCATCTTGTGGTGTTGTACACTGTGGACGTCCCGTATTGTAGCGCCTGAACACGTTTCCTGTCTGCTGGAATCGTTGCCATAATCTTGAGATCACACTCTGTAGCACACGGAGGGCCCGTGCTGCAATCTACTGTGTTTGACCAGCCTCCAGTTGCCCTAGTATTCTACCCCTCATAACGTCATCAATATGTGTTCTTTGAGCCGTTTTCAACACACAGTCACCATTAGCATGTCTGGAAACGTCTGCACACCTACTCGCCACACTATACTGTGACATTCACCAACACACCTCTGCGTACGTGGACTGCTGCCAGCGCCATCGCGTGATGACCGCAGGTCAAATGAACCGCATGGTCATAGCCCGAGGTGACGCGCAAACCGCCCACCAGAGCGTTGTTTCACCACGTATCAGCATTATCCTTAATTTATGAGCATGAGTGTAGGTTACCATGCTCTCACGCTGAAATCAGTAAGAAAAACTGTCAGCAACAGTAAGGGTTTGAAGCACCGTTAGCATGGTGTTGCTGTTGATTCTCATCCGAATTGTGAAGCAGCTACGGAAGCCATAACAGTTTAGTGTGGAATCCAAATGACAATGAAATTTACAATTAAAAATGTCGTTAAGTGCCAGAAACATATCACTGGATCAAATGGCTCTGAGCACTATGTGATTTAACATCTGAGGTGATCAGTCCCCTAGAACTTAGAACTACCTAAACCTAACTAACCTAAGGACATCACACACATCCATGCCTGAGGCAGGATTCGAACCTGCGACCGTAGCAGTCGCGCGGTTCCGGACTGAAGCGCCTAGAACCGCTTGGCCGCCGCTGCCGGCCATATCACTGGTTCGAGCGAGCCTGAACGTAGGCATTTAATTTTCTAATCAGACACTTAGACAAGTGAGCCGTTAAGCTAAGTCACGCACGTTTGTTACCGGGAACACTTTTTCAAGATCCTGCGTGCAATGTCCTAATGACTATAAACATAGTATTTCGGACGAGAAAAGTACAACCTGAACGGGTGAGAGTAGATCGAATCGATGGCTTTTGTGGTGTCGTTCCACAATCGATATCAAACAGGGGCCGTCATCGTCGAAGTCTCCGAAGTAGGCTACACAAGTGCAGCGGCCGTACACCAGCGGTCCCTACAGCAACGGGCGTCTTTCAACCCCGAGCTGCTACAGATCCGCGCCCCTGCGCGGCAGCGCCACCTGGGCCCGAGACACGACCCTAAATGGAGGCGCCGTTTGCAGAGGCAATTCCAGTTAGTCTTCGGAGGCCCAGCCAGCCTAGTCCCAGTAGTTGTCACTCTTCGAGTCATGGTCCAAAGTCGCGACGAGGCCAGCGGAAACACTTCGCACTACAGTGACGTACATTGCCAGTGGTTGCTCGTCTCAGAGACACCAGCTCACAGCTAGGACAGTTAGCTATGTGGAACTTCGACTTCAGTCAGGCGCAAACAGAACAATTGTACACAGTCCCACAATTGTACGTGTCAACGCCATCCGTAGACTTTGCGCTGCACCACATGCACATCTACAACATATAAGTTGAGTATATACAGTACGAGTATAGCTGTTTTACAGTGATTTTATCCCTTGTTTGATTTATGCTTGAGTTCCCGAGCACCTTCCTGAACAGAACTGTATTTTGTACGTCTTTCTACCACTCAGGCACATGTCGTTTGACCCCGAAGCTAAGCGCCATAACAACTTTCTGCAGGAAAACACTGCCCCAGGCAACCGGCTGCAGATTCTATGTTTCCCGCCAAGCATGTGCTTAAGCGATACATGAACTACTGTCCCATGTACCCACTTCCTTCCCAGGACTCTTCACTTCCGACAGTCCAATTATTTCCTAGACAGTGTCGTTGGTAGTCGCATGGCAAGCGAATTCATACACAATATGCAGGGTGTTTCAGTACTCCACTGACAATCTTGATGGGACCATTGCTTACATAGAGACGATCTTTTTTGTTCAGGAACATATACTTTTAGCTCGCCGCTAACGATTTAAGAGGATGACTCACCCATAAGATTCTGAGAGTGATTCATTATAACTGCACATAACACACATTTATTAACAAATGTACCACAGAATTCCTAGAGTCTCATTACATGTCTGAAACTTTCGAGCAGCAACCGTCCACCTGTGATGGTTCAAATGGCTCTGAGCACTGTGCGACTTAACTTCTGAGGTCATCAGTCGCCTAGAACTTAGAACTAATTAAACCTAACTAACCTAAGGACATCACACACATCAATGCCCGAGGCAGGATTCGAACCTGCGACCGTAGTGGTTGCTCGGCCCCAGACTGTAGCGCCTAGAACCGCACGGCCACTACGACCGGCTGTGATGAGCAAGGCAGTATTCCATTTCATATCACGAAACACATCACTTGTTCAAGAAATCAACTAAGCGATGGTAGCAATTGGAGTAATGATCACTGTTGTGTTTAGCAATCCTTCACACTCGGTTCGCTATACAAACAATCAAACAACTCGTATTAATGAGTTTTATTACAAGTTGTTGTTGTTGTGGTCTTCAGTCCAGAGACTGGTTTGATGCAGCTCTCCATGCTACTCTATCCTGTGCAAGCTTCTTCATCTCCCAGTACCTACTGCAACCTACATCTTTCTGAATCTGTTTAGTGTATTCATCTCTTGGTCTCTCTCTACGATTTTTACCCTCCACGCTGCCCTCCAATACAAATTTGGTGATCCCTTGATGCCTCAGAATATGCCGTACCAACCGATCGCTTCTTCTAGTAAAGTTGTGCCACAAATTTCTCTTCTCTCCAATTCTATTCAATACCTCCTCATTAGTTATGTGATCTACCCATCTAATCTTCAGCATTCTTCTGTAGCACCACATTTCGAAAGCTTCTACCCTCTTCTTGTCTAAACTATTTATCGTCCACGTTTCACTTCCATACATGGCTACACTCCATACAAATGCTTTCAGAAACGATTGCCTGACGCTTAAATCTATACTCGATGTTAACAAATATCTCCTGTTGAGAAATGCTTTCCTTGCCATTGCCAGTCTACATTTTGTATCCTCTCCACTTCGACCATCATCAGTTATTTTGCTCCCCAAACAGATTCAAATGGCTCTGAGCACTATGGGACTCAACTGCTGAGGTCATTAGTCCCCTAGAACTTAGAACTAGTTAAACCTAACTAACCTAAGGACATCACAAACATCCATGCCCGAGGCAGGATTCGAACCTGCGACCGTAGCGGTCTTGCGGTTCCAGACTGCAGCGCCTTTAACCGCACGGCCACTTCGGCCGGCCTCCCCAAACAGAAAAACTCATTTACTACTGTAAGTGTTTCATTTCCTAATCTAATTCCGGCAGTATCACCTGATTTAATTCGACTACATTCCATTATCCTCATTTTGCTTTTGTTGGTGTTCATCTTATATCCTCCTTTCAAGACACTTATTACAAGTAGACTAATACAATTCCTTAAGTTTGATAGATGTGTCGCAAACAAAGGGCGATATACAAAATAATCAGTTTTCTCCAGAATAGACAGACACAAGTCTGTGCTACGAAGAGAGTAGTAATGAAGCTGGTATCGAAGTGGGCCGCCATCAGTCGCGCGCGGCCCTTATGTCCTCTTCACCCAGGGGCCACTGCTGTCACGTTGTCAGCGTGCTATTGGCTGCCTCTTCTCACAGCCGTCTCTTCTCTGTCATTCCCGGTTGGCGTGCCGGAGCTGACTTTACGTCGTGACAACTACCACACTCTCGACAGGCCCGCAAAAAAATCTATGAGAGTTAAATCAGAAGAATGTGATGGCCATGCAATAGGTGTTGTTCACATAATACAATGTTTCCCAAAGTCAATACCTATCTGTGCTAGCGTATCAGCAGATAAATAAGCTGCGGGTCCGCCACGCCGAAACCAAAGGTTACTGTTGCGGGCTTTCAATATAAAAATGAGGTGGTGTGGTAATGGCCCTCAACTACGTACCCTCCGACTCAGAGCTGAAATATTAAAAGTTTTGGCTGGTTTCGTTGTCTAGGGGCTGGGATACGTAGTTGCCGCATTACAAGCCATACTGCTGAGTCTACAGTATGCAATATGAATGTACACATGAATCGAATGGTCGAAGGTTCCTGTCACTCGGCAATTGCGAATTTTGAAAGTGACACACAATGTCATAAATGAAAGATTGCAATTAAATAAAATCTGCAGGTACTATTTTAACGACTTTAAATGGTGAGTACGATAGCAGAAGTACCTATAAGAATGCCAATTATAACTGCAAAACACTTATTGGTGTCGATGATCCAGCAATTAAATAAAATATAAGTTGAATAACAGGGAAACAATAGATTCCTACTTCACGTAATTAGTTATGAGCAACTCACGACATATTCACTTCTAAGTGCATATTACATCTTCACTGCAGAAGCCACGAAAATCTCACAAGTGCACAGGTCGGCACTACGAAATATTTCTATCTCTTGTGACCACGCGCAAACTGCTCCACTCTCCAAGTCTTTCCCGCAACCGTGCGTCCGTCGTTCCATACTGTCCAGGACCCCCTCCTGTCCTCTCCCGTACTCCTCCACTTCTATACAGTCTCCCCATTAACGAACGCTGTGATTGGCTAGAGCACTCCCGCCATGTCTTGAAGCTATTGCACACTCAGAAACATATTGAAATACATACGAAATACTGGATTTACATTTAAATAACTTGAAATTAAATAAATATTCCTGTGGCTGGACCATAAACACGCTCTAACACACATTATTAAATACATAAACATATCAAATAAACGTATATCAAAGGAATAGAAACAAAAGATAGGCCAGTAGCCTAATGTCTTTGTGCTTTCTAAAATACATTAAATATTTAACCAATTTCTTCATGAATAGTATATATCGGATGTAAACAAAGACATAGACGAATAAATATATTTATAAGCATGCTGCTACCGTTTTTTTGTGTAACTGTGGAGTACTTATGGCCTGACGTAAGATAATAATCGGCCACTTTGACCTCCAATAACTCATGTACTATTCAAGTTACATGCCTGTAATTTACACCAACTTAGGTTTACGCTAATAGCCTTCTAAAGAAACGTCGATCGACAAAATCGGATGAACCGTTTAGATTTAGGAAATTCGTTGCTGGGTGTTACTTGTATAATTTATCATCAGATACTAAATTTTAAACCAATAAAGATATTGAAAATTGATTACACCATCAGAATCGCGCCGGCCGCGGTGGTCTCGCGGTTCTAGGCGCGCAGTCCGGAACCGCGCGATTGCTACGGTCGCAGGTTCGAATCCTGCCTCGGGCATGGATGTGTGTGATGTCCTTAGGTTAGTTAGGTTTAAGTAGTTCTAAGTTCTACGGGACTGATGACCACAGCTGTTAAGTCCCATAGTGCTCAGAACCATTTGAACCATTTTTGAACCATCAGAATCGCTGTGCAAATAATGGTAATGTACATGTTTCTTTTTGAGGTATCATGATTCCTCTGGCTACTATCGATTTCTATATGAACTGTGAAATGTGTGCCATTAAGGTTTCACAAATCCGCCGTCTTTCACTCCTGGTATGTCTCCTTCATCGACACAGTGTCACCATGGAATTCCCAGCCACGCAGTCCCTGGACCACGTGGTCCGGCCGTTGTGCGGCATCACGCCGTTGCCAACGAGCCGCGGCTCGCCGAGCGGCCCGGGTGGTGGCTGCCAACTCTGAACTTAGAATATTTTCAGGGTGCCATAGCTCGCCCGTTACCTCACATTGTGCATAAGAAGTGTCACACTGAGCAGCATTTATGCGAGCTTGTCATACAAAAACTGCAGCTCTAGTAAAGAGTACTTGCAGAGGTTCAGATTCTAAACGAAAACTCCTTGTACAATTCTCAGTGATTTGTTAATATTAAAACTGACAAGTTGCAATGCAGTTCGGGATCCACGTTAACCGACAGACACCTTTTTGTGTAAGTCAATTCAAATACCAGAGGAAGCCAAAGAAACACTGTTTCCAATAGGATTATGAATAGTCTGGTAAAGGACTGCGATGTCCAAAGAAACCTTCTCGTTGAGAACAATTTTAATTTAATCAGTTAAAGCGATTCTGTAAACGGTATCATCAGAACGTGTGCTAAAACCATCATCCATGATTGTAAGTTGCTTTTATTGATGGTACGTCGAAGTACTCATCCTATAGTAATAATAAAATGCATCGTATCTACTATATCTATTTTTGATATGTATAACCCATGGTACATGAAGTCATCAGGTTAGGTATCCGCTCCTCACTCTTAAACACAGGTTCTGGTGACGGCGTTAGCCGAAGTGCATTAACTGTTTTAGGCAATTAATATACTGCGACCCAGACTGAACTTCGATTACAATTTACCTACATTTCCAGCCTGATTGTGTGCGGAAATACATTTAAGTGAGATGTAACAAATTGCATATGGAGTCTCTTGGTCCCAGATGTGACCATTCATCTGTTGAAACAACGGCAACGTTTAAAATGGGCCTTACTTGCGATAAACATGTGTATTTGGAAGACAGTATCATTAACTTCTTCATAAAAAGACAGCGCAGATTTCATAATAAGTGCAAAGGTGGGTGGTACAAATTCTTAAACTTTCTAAAGGAGGTACACGTGGAAGTTAAACTGTAGCCTCTCCTCTTCGCTGATAACAGCAATATTATAGTCACTGAGAAAACAAAAGAACTCCTAGCCGAGAAAGCAAATGAAACTCTCAATGAAGTTTATGATTGGTCAATAAGTAATAAAGTGACATTGAACATAGAGAAAACTAATGCTATGAATTGCAGTTTGAAAAGGAAAAATGACAATGTTAAATAAAATGCTGATGGCACCAATATAGACTGTGTAACAAATGCAAAATTTCTAGGAATGAATATTGATTCTCAGTTGAAGTGGTGTGAACTCACAAAGGTACTTGCAAACAGAATGTCATCAGCATGTTATGTCCTTAGAATCCTATAATCAGTGTGTAACATGCAATGTCTTTTAGTTACATATTATTCATACGTACACTCAGTTCTTAGCTATGGAATTCTTTTTTAGGGGAACAAATGCACAAAATATGAACACAGTTTTCAAACTCCAGAAAAGAGTCATAAGAATAATAACCAAAAATACTAGTCGAGCTCTTTGTAACGATCCGTTCAGAACACTGGAGATGTTAACTGCTAAATGTGAATACATTTACCAGTCAGCTGTACACACCAAAAATAACTTTGGTAATTACTGCACAAACAGCTCTGTCCATGACCATGCAACAAGAGATAGACTCAACTTACATTTACCAAGGAATAAAAGAGATTAAAGAAATTATTTAAAAAGGCAGCTAAAAAGTACCTATTGTGCACTACATTTTATACATTGAAGGATTACTTAGCTAAAATAGAGTAGGGATTGGTAAAAAATGTTATACAAATAATTAATAATAATAATAATGATTATAAAATATCCAACATAACACCTTCACTTTATGTTTTTTTCCTTTCTAGAAATACTTACCCCCAAGCTATGCATAGCACAATACCAACACGTCTTCCTCTTTCTGAGCTCAACATCTCACACATTATGGAGGGATGCTGACTTAGTTTTTCAGGATAGCAAATGGGAATTTGCGGAACAGAAAATGGCCCAGAGATCAGCAGTGTGTGTGTGTGTGTGTGTGTGTGTGTGTGTGTGTGTGTGTGTTTGTAGTGAGTGAAGTGTTATGAAACAATGTGAGTATAGTGTGTGCAGTGACTGATAGAGAGATATGAGTGAATAATGTGGCATTACATTATTTAACAAGTTATTTGTAAAAAAAAAGTATTGTATACCAGGAGTAAATCTAATGATTGTCTCTAACTAGAAGTCTGTAAATATATGTGTATACGAATTAGCTCATTTTAAATTGATCTAAATTTGTAAATACTTTGACATGTCCTATATCCTTGTAAAAAGAGATCTACGAATGAATAAAGCTACTACTACAACTACTACTCCCCTAGTCGGTTGCGTGATCTGTGCCAATATCACGCGCCACAGTAGATGTACTGGTTGAGGGTCAAGGCATTCTCAAAATATGGTATTCTCACATCAAGCTTTCCACAAATAACATGCGCACAACGAAACCACCCTGTACCTCGAAGATGTCGACGAAGTGCAGCGAAGGTACAACCGGGCGTAGACGCAACAAGCGTCTCTCCCACTGCCTACCGACTCACTACAGTACAAAACATGTCAGCGATCTCAAAAATTTTGAAGGATATGTTCCTTCTGAAATAAATCACGTCCGTGTTACCTACCTGACGTCCTGAAACACCTCGAATGGGGACATTACTTTGAGAACCTAGCAAATCGTCTTCTCGAAGAAGACGTGCGCATTTCAGTCGAAATATCGATTACCATTTTATAGCTTCTTTTTATTTCATTTTACAAGAAGATACGACGCAGTGCCCAAAGGGATCGTAAACAAGTTGACACTGGCCCAGAAGTCAAAGCACTTATTGCACAACATATTTACCTCATTCCTTCTATTTCGAGAAAGGACTAAGTTCATATGATAAGATTGCCGGGTTGGTGCGCCGTTGTAAAATTCATACATGATACTCTATCACGTGTGTAAGGTGAATGTCATCTCTTCTCTATGTATGCCCTACCTTGAGCTTCTTGGAGTGAATTGCTTACGACAATTTCAAGTAGTGCTCAACGATCTGCAGTTCGCATTGTCGAAAAATTACTTGCGATTTCTTGTAATCATTCCCACTCTCTCCCAATGACATTTTCTCTAAATACTCTAACGGCAGACCGATTTTCTGACTTATATTTAAAACCTGGAATCTTAAAAAAATAAATAAATAAATAAAAAAACAGAAATTATACGGTGAGAGACAACGCAAGTCAAGAACCTTCCGAAAGAAGAAAGAACTGAACAAAGGGATCTGTACTTTTGTTTTCGGCGTTTTAGACTCTATAGACACCTTCGGTCTACCCATTATTTTTCCTGACATGATATTTCTCGAATGCGTGAGGCGGATGCATGGAATTACATGATCCGTAACAGCCTTAAGACAACAATAACATTTTATGCTGAGTCCTTTGTAATCAAATATATTTGCAAACACGAGCAGTAAGATACAATGTAAAGGTGTTTTTTAATTAGTGAGACGTATTTACTTTGATGCCTGATTTCAGACATAACTACTTACTAAAACTGAATTAAACGTCGAGGGAAGAAACGCGATTACTGGAAAGTGGTCTTCAAGTTGTACTAGCGAGCGAGGTAGCGCAGTGGTTAGCACACTGGACTCGCATTCGGGAGGACGACGGTTCAAAGCCGTCTCCGGCCATCCTGATTTAGGTTTTCCGTGATTTCCCTAAATCGCTTCAGGCAAATACCGGGATGGTTCCTTTGAAAGGACACGGCCGATTTCCTTCCTCATCCTTCCCTAATCCGAGCATGTACTCCGTCTCTAATGACCTCGTTGTCGACGGGACGTTAAACACTGGTCTCCTCCATCCAAGTTGTACCCTACAACTTCTATGTGAAATAATGTTGTGTATAACCACTACAAAGCTACTAAAGTCTTTGACGTTTTGCGACTACGAGAGACGTTCAATAAGTAATGCAAAACATTCTTTTCTCGGCCAATTTCGGTTGAAAACAATGCGAAATTTGTTGTGAGACATGGAATATTCACGCTTCAGCCCCTATACTTTCATGAACTTCCGACAGGTAGCGGCGCTGTATGTAGTCTTCAAAATGGCGTCTGTAAGGGAGGTGCGTCTCAAGCAGAGAGCTGTCATTGAGATTATTTTGACGGAAAACCAGAGCATCGGAAATGTTCACAGGCTCCTGCAGAACGTCCTTGGAGACCTGGCATGTACAAAAGCATGGTCAGTCATTGGGCGAGGCGTCTGTCATCATTGGAACAAGATCGCGAAAACTTGTCCGATCTCTCGCGTGCCGGCCGGTCACATACAGCTGTCACTCCTGCGGACACCCCCATTCGAGGTGATAGACGGATCGCAATCAAACACTCGTCCACCAGTTGGGGTACTCAAATGCATGTACCCGCTGGATTCCTCGCCACCTAACAGAAGATCATAAAGAACAAAGAAGAACCATTTGTGCGAAACTGCTTGCGAACTATGAGGTTGATTCCCGAGCGAGGTGGCGCAGTGGTTAGACACTGGGCTCGCATTCGGAAGGACGACGGTTCAATCCCGCGTCCGCCCATCCTGATTTAGGTTTTCTGTGATTTCCCTAAATCACTCCAGGCAAATGCCGGGATGGTTCCTCTGAAAGGGCACGGCCGAATTCCTTCCCCATCCTTCCCTAATCCGATGAGACCGATGACCACGCTGTCTGGTCTCCTTCCCCAAACCAACCAACCAACCTATGAGGTTGATTGTAATAATTTTTTGTCGAATAACGTCACAGCGCGACGTTGGCTCCGTTGTCAACCAGCAGAGTGGTAAAAAAATGGAAATGTGCGTTAGGCGTCATTGGCCGAGAGGCCCCTTACGGGGCAGGTCCGGCAGCCTTGGTGCAGGGCATATTACATTCGACGCCACATTGGGCGACCTGCGCGTCGGATGGGGATGAAATGATGATGAAGACAACACAACACCCAGTCCCTGAGCGGAGAAAATACCCGAACCAGCCGGGAATCGAACCCGGGCCCCTTAGGACGGCAGTCCGTCGCGCTATTTTTTTTTTTGCCTCGACAGTTTTTTTATTCCACAAAAACAGTAACAAAAATGGCTAGCTTACAATGAAATGGCATAAATAAGGTGACAGATAATTGCAGTCATAAATTACGGCATTCAAAGAATGAGGAACGATATGCAGTCTTTAGCAGTAGCACAATTTAGCACCTCCACTGTCACCTTCAACTTGTGGGAGTTCATCATGCACATTTCCTTCTTCTGCAGCCTGAGGTTCCTCATCATCATTTCCCAGACCCTTCCAGGGTAAATTACGTGGACAGAAGAGCAGTCCCGAACAGCGACATCGCAAAGTTCTTCACCGCCTTGCTATTTTTTGTCATTTCCAGCCTTCTAAACGCATCCTTAGGGAGTTCAAGATCTTCCTTTGTAACGGACACCAGAAGTTTGCCGTCATATTCTTGTATTCTGCTGTACTACTGATTTATTTTTCATGTGTGACTTGCAGGTGAGGTTAGGGTCGGGAACGTGACGCAACCCACCCCCTCTCCACGAGGAATCCAGTTCCTAACCTATACCCATTCTGCTGAAGACAATTCGGTGCATGCTACCATATTCCTTATTGTGATTCTGATATTTAAGTGTTTTATCGAATTCATTTTCCATATACATCTTGTATTCAATTGTTCATTGCTCCCAATATTGTTAAAAATGTTACTTGTTTATTTGTCCATTAACCAAATCACTGCGTTATTTTTTGCCTGAGGGTAGTAACTTTCTTCTGGTCTGAAGAAAATGTTAGTCGGTACATTGTTTGCTGAAGTTCTTGTTATCTGAGCAATTTTCTCCCTGGTCCACCCCTAGTAGATATTTAAAAATTTACTTTTATTTTCACCATTCAGCTATCGGGGCGGACAGGAGAGTGGTACCATGCGGCGATATATTTCCTTCCAGGAAGGTGGTGGGGTAAGGCCGTCGCATTGAACGGAGATTATGTTGCAAAATACAATTTTGTAGCCAAAGTTGTGGGAATAATATGGCGTATTGGAATCCTGAATAAAAACAGTCTGCTCTCAGAAAAAAAATTTGGTGCGTTACCTATTGAACACTCCTCGTAAGCCTACAATATGTTACCGTCTGGCAGACTTCAAAATTTTAAAATCATGTATGAAAGTTTGCCAGATGACGAAATACTGTTAAAATTAGTTGTGGGCAGCTGGCGCGGTGAGGAAAGTATTTGAGCGGAGCAGAGGCGACTGGGCAATTATTCTCCTGACGATACGGGCCGCTAATCCGAAAATCCACCGTTATAAGCGATTCTGAAAAAGGGCACACTATTATGGTCCGCCGTCTGGGAATGAGCATCTTGCAAACAGAGAAGCTGGTCGGCTATTCGCTTGGTACTTTCTTGAGCATCTACGGAAGTTAATGGAGGGATGATGAAACGACGAGTAGGCGACAACGTGTGGGACATCTACGCTTTATAACTGAACGTGGAGGTCGGACCGAGGCTTTCCTCCTCTCCTCCCGAACAGGCCATGAAGGCCCAAAGGCACCGACCGGCCGCCGCGTCATCCTCAGCCCATAGGCGTCACTGGATGCAGATATGGAGGGGCATGAGGTCAGCACACCGCTCTCCCGGTCGTATGTCAGTTTCCGAGACCCTAGCCGCTACTTCTCAATCAAGTAGCCTCTCAGTTTGCCTCACAATGGCTGAGTGCACCCCGCTTGCCAACAGCGCTCTCGGCAGACCGGGTGGTCACCCATCCGAGTGCTAACCCAGCTCAACAGCGCTTCACTTCGGTGATCTGACGGGAACCGGTGTTACCACTGCGGCAAGGCCTTGGCAACGGACCGAGGCTTTGCCATTCTATAAACCAGGATCCATGGTGGATCTGACGAGAGACTATAATGATGGCACAGTTACCGGCCGCGCGGTTCCAGACTGTAGCGCCTAGAACCGCTCGGCCAACCCGGCCGGCGGCGCACCGTTCACTGTACATTGTTGAACATGGTATTCCGCAGCAGACAACCCTTAAGTACTCTCTTGTCGACCCAACGACACCGTTAGTTACGACTGCACTTGGGCACGGTATCATATAGACTAGTCAGTGGATGATAAATTGAAACGTGTCGTCCGATCGAATGACTCACGTTCCTTGTCACACCGGGTCGATGGTCTTGTACAGATACGCAGTCATCTAGGCGAATAGCTACGATGCTGGCCGGCAAGAGCAGTATTATGTTATTGGCAACATTCAGCAGGGCTTCCTTGGGAACTGTGAGAGTAATCGAAGGCACCTTGACAGCTGTGGACTACGAGAACATTAATGCAGCCTACCTGCATCTTTTCACTAAGCTTGTCTTCCCCGACGACTGCTGCATCTTCTAGAAGTATAACTGCCGGCTTCACAAGGCCAGAATCATGCTGCAGTTGTTTCCGGAGCATGAGAGTGGACTCATGTTGATGTGTTGTCCACCAAATTCCCCTAATCTGGACCCGATGGAACATATCTGGGACTATCGGATGCCAGCCTCGCGCCCACAATCCAACGTCTTGTAATTTGAGTGAACTCCGTGACCTGTGCGTAGACATCTGATGCGACAAATCTCGGGAAATCTAGCAAGGACTACTCGAATCCATAATACGCGGAATTGCTGTTGTAATGCTTTATAGCTGGGCCAGTAGGGTATGTAACAGATTATAAACTTACATTGATAAGCCGAAATATTATAACCACTACCTACGGCGAGGCTGAGTGCCACCTGGTGGCGTTGCGGGCACGTGATGTGATAACAAAGATACGTAAGCGGAGCAGACACGGACGGAGGATCACTCTAGCGAAGATATGGGCTGCAGATGGGGAAATGCATTGAGATAAGTTACTTTGACAATGGGCACATTATTATTACCCAGAGACTGTGAACGAGTGTCTCGAAAACGGCGAAGGTGGTCGAATGTTCACGTGCTGTTGTCGTGAGCATCTGCGGAAAGCGGTAGAAGGACAGTGAAATTACCATTAGGCGCTAAATGATTGGACGTCTACGACCCTTCACAGAACGTGGGGTTCGGAGGCTTGTCTGTTCTGTAAAGCAGGACAGATGGTGATCTGTGGCATCTCTGCCGAAAGAACGGAATTGTCCGTGTCTCTGAGCCAGAACGGGGCTGCAGTGGATTGTAGAGCATTATAATGAACTCACGTTTATGTATAGGCGAACAAATTCAACTGGTGTAAATCCTATGGAACCCATCAGGGTCGCAATCGGGCGCCATCACCAAATGAAGTTAACAAAACTGAAAAAACAGCTTCATTGTGAAATAAAAATAAAGCAATAACCAAAATGAAGTCAGTCTGCTCCATAGTGCGCGTAAGTGAAATCAAAATCTGTTGCTGGGTAACTTTCAATAGCATATTGCTTCACGCCGTGCAATGTAATATAACTGAATGCTCCTTGGCTTGCTGTGTACAAAATGGTCAAGGAGTTGCTACTCAAGCCTACCTCGCTCATCGATGGCAGCCCTGCTGCGGTCATCCAGTAAGAAGGGTTCTTGCGACAGTGCAATGCAGGCATTAACTGCTCCCAATCATGCTCTGTTAGGTTCATGTCAGCAGACATCACAGGCCATTGGATTCGGTTGATTCCTGCCTCCCTGTCACCAGGTGGGCACGTCGTGCTAGTGTGTTACTGTCTTAAAAACTAATTCATCTACGAAATTTGGATTTTACGGTTGACTAACACACTGGGAGATCAGATCCTGATACTCCACCGTCCTCAACTTAAACTCGACAACGTTGCGTTGAGAAGCGTCCAAAATCAGTACATGATACTGGCCTAAAACATGACGCCCCATCTCTTTGCAGTTCCCACGATATTTTATACCTGAGATGTGTATTCTAACATGGGTGCATCCAAATCGTTCTATGACAGTTAACAGGCATCAGACCAGTCCTTCACTCGTCGGTGTGCTGCGCCACTCTTTTTAAACTGACATCCGTAACCTGCGGCCGACTTATCAGAAAACTATCAACTCATTTCTCAACCAGAAGTTGAAAGAAGCCGATCTGACACGATGAAAGTCTTCGCCCTAGTGGGAGTCTGGTTGACACATCTAGCCATGCTGCCTGCTACCAGGGCTGGAACCGTCTTCGCAGCATAGCACGGTGACCAGAACGTCGATATGGTGCCCCGTTTGCACCAAGTCACAGTCTGAAAGTGGCCTCTTCTGTGGCCTGTGCAGTGAAAAATGATGTCCCTACACAATATGATGGGTCAAGTTGAAACGTCCCCTTAGAAAAATTTATGAATGACTGTGCTGATAATTGATTTTCAAACAGCTGAGCAAAACTGAACGTACTCAGACATTTCTCTCTTTACTTATTCTGATCATCACTAAACTGACACACAATATTTTTAGCGCAACGCAATCTGACTTTTAATAATCCCTACAAAAGAATGGCCCTGACTAAGATTAACCTATACCTTTCATGAATCACTTATCTCACAAAAATCTTCGTTACTCAAACTACTGCAATACAGCGAGCGCCACTACTGCCAGCTAAATAAAAGATTCAAACTACTGAAGGCACTAACTACTGATAGGCATAGTTAGCAAATGAAAGATTTTGATAGAGAACAAACAATGTATTTACCTTAATAGTGTTCAAAAGTCATAATACATATAGCAGTTCATGACATCCAGTCTTACAAATGTACTGTCTCTGATGGACACACGTCCAGATCATCCGCTCTCAAAACTCCGCCATCTCTCTCCCCACATCCACCACTGTTGGCGGCTCACCTCCAACTGCGCACCGAGCGAGGTGGCGCAGTGGTTAGCACACTGGACTCGCATTCGGGAGGACGACGGTTCAATCCCGTCTCCAACCATCCTGATTTAGGTTTTCCGTGATTTCCCTAAATCGTTTCAGGCAAATGCCGGGATGGTTCCTTTGAAAGGGCACGGCCGATTTCCTTCCCAATCCTTCCCTAACCCGAGCTTGCGCTCCGTCTCTAATGACCTCGTTGTCGACGGGACGTTAAACACTAACTACCTACCTACCCTACCAACTGCGCAACGCTACGCGCTGTTAACAGCCAACTGCCCAACGCTACAATAGCGACTATTGCAACAATGCCGACCAGCCTCAGACTGCACACAGCACAGCCAGTGATTTTCATACAGAGCGCTACGTGGCGTTACGCTACCTGGCGTTACCAACATAAAAACCTAAACAGCCTACTTACAAAGTGCACCAGCTACGCAGTATGTGTCATCGTCTGCAGCCAGCTCCGAGAAGTACTCCACGCCAGTTGCCGACATGATGAGGGCCATCCTGCCTAACTACTACTAAACGATGCCTCCACCAGCTCTAGGTCGATGGGTTGTGACTAATGCCAATGCTGCTGGCAGCTGAACTAATGCCTTCTGGCTGGGGGCCATCTGCTGGTTGACTTCGGCCGACATCAGGATGTCTACACTGAGGTTCATGCTTCACAGCCCATGCTTGGGTGCACCCGTCTCTGACTTCCTGCCAAGCAGCCGTGTGCCCTGTGAGTAAGCACCCTGCTATCGCAGGCTTGCGCCTGCTGGTCGGTGGCACTGCAGGCTACGCTGCAGTCCTTGGTCTGCAGCCGTACTCTGATGCTTCCTGAACAGGGACATCACAGGCTGCTAGCTGGACGTGCATTGGCACGGGTGTGTTTGGCTTGCATCGGAGCTGCTGCCGCGGCGTGCCTGCCGCCTGCCCAGCTCTTATGCAGCTCCACGACCACGCTGACGTAGCTCTTTCACTGCAGCGCGCCTGTGCGGGCTGGCGACTCCGTACCGTGGCTATCTGCTGCCTGCTGAAGTAAGCCAACACTGCCGCCCAGGACCGCGCGCTCCTCAGGGGCGCTGACAGCAGCGAGACGATACCTTCGACTGCTGTATTGATTGTGATAAATGCACTTATTGTTATTCTCTCAGTGCCTCCGCTTTTCTACGACGGCCGACCAGCTGGTCCACATACCTGCTGCCCTGTGCCCTGGCAACTATTCTGCATTGTGTTCGCGACTTGTAATCGGGTCAATATAGACTCGAGCCTTCCTGACCTCGCTACCGTGAAGAGACGGCAACGCCATTGAACCAGGTTCTATCAGAGGTGTTCCCTTGAGCACGTTCTTCGCGCACCACGGTGTTCATTAGTTCTTCTGCTGTTCATAAAGGATGCCTAGAGGCTGTGTAGTCACGCTTGCGTACTGTCTGGATGGACACCGGCCTACTACACTCATGCTCATAAATTAAGGATAATGCTGATACATGGTGAAACAGCGCTCTGGTGGGCGGTGTGCGGGTTTAAATCACCTCGGGGTATGACCATGCGGTGTATTTGACCTGCGGTCGTCGCACGGTGGAGCTGTCAGCAGTCCACATACGCAGAGGTGCATTGGTGCAAGTCAGAGTACACTGCAGCGAGTAAGTGTGCAGACTTTTCAGACTTGTTAATGGTAACTGTGTGTTCAAAATGGCTCAAAGAACACATATTGATGACGTTATGAGGGTTAGAATACTAGGGCGACTGGAGGCTGGTCAAGCACAGCAGGTGTGCCACAAAGTGTGATCTCAAGATTATGGCAACGATTCCAGCAGACAGGAAACGTGTCCAGATGCTACAGTACGGGACGTCCACAGTGTACAACACCACAAAAAGACCGATATCTCGCCATCAGGGCCCGCAGACGGCCACGGAGTACTGCAGGTATCCTTGCTCGGGACATTACCGCAGCCACTGGAACAGTTGTCTCCAGACATACAGTCGACTGAATAGACATGGTTTATTCGGCCGGAGACATGCAAGGTGGATTCGACTGACTCCTGGTCACAGGAGAGTCCGTAAAGCCTGGTGTCAAGAACACAGTCATAGTCTGAATAGTGATTCTCGCGGGATTTTCATCTGGTGTGAACCAGGAACCAGATACCAACTCATTGATTTCCTTGAAAGGGACCAGTATGGAGGTCGTGGTTTGATGGTGTGTGGTGGGATTATGATTGGTGAACGTACACCCCTGCGTATCTTTGACAGAGGAACTGTAACAGGTCAGGTGTAACAGTAAATCATTTTGCACCAGTATGTCCACATATTCAGGGGTGCAGTGGGTCCCACCATCCTCCTGACAGATGATAACGCACAACCTCACCGAGCTGCCATCGTGGAGGAGCACCATGAAACAGAAGATATCAGGCGGATGGAGTGGCCTGCCTGTTCTCCAGACCTAAACCCCATCGAGCACGTCTGGGATGCTCTCGGTCGACATATCGCTGCACGTCTTCAAACCCCTAGGACACTTCAGATGCTCCGACAGGCACTAGTTCAAGAATGGGAGACTATACCCCAGCAGCTGCTCGACCACCTGATCCAGAGTATGCCAACCCGTTGTGCAACCTGTGTACGAGTGCATGGTGCTCATTTCCCACATTGATGTCGGAGTACATGCGCAGGAAACAGTGGCGTTTTGGAGCACATGTGTTTCGGGACGGTTTTCTCAACGTATCACTAATACTGTGGACTTACAGATCTGTGTCGTGTGTGTTCCCTATGCACCTATGCTATTAACGCCAGTTTTGTGTAGTGCCACGTTCTGTGGCATAAAATTCTGCAATTATCCTTAATTTATGAGCATGAGTTCAGTTGCCTTCAAAACGGCAGGAAGCAGTTTTTGTGTATTCTCTTCGGGGTACTTACCAGCCATAATTTGTAGACAACGGTCATGAGAAGGCGTCAGTAATCACAGGCGAGCAGTATGAAGCAGATCTTCGATGTTCCGTGTCTCACAACAGCGTTTACTTGTTCGAGTGGCGGTGTTGTACGCCAGTTCGACGTGCAACTTCCCGTGCTAACAACGCTTCTTGTCGCAAAATGATTATGTGCACATTGTCTAAGCTTGAAATGAACCATCGAAACATGTTGTCGACTGAGTGGTGTACACAAGCCGCTTTCTGTCATTTACGATTGCAGACACAGTGAGATCTAACGAATTGTACCGAGAATGCACTGAGAATTACCTTCATTACGCAAGTGAGTGTAGGTATCGATTTAATGTGGTCAAAATAATGGTGAAAATGGAATGTCCGATAAAAAGCCAGACAACTGCGAGTAGGACTCGCGTTCTGAAAGTTCTGTACAAAGTTAACTATGTTCATAAATAATAATAATGATATTACAGCAAGCATACTAGTAAAGATCCCAATACCACAACAGATAAATGCAGACTTTGCAAACAATAAATAGAAACAGTAGATCACATCACAAGCGGATGTACAATACTAGCAAATACAGAATACACCAGAAGACATGACAATGTAGCAAAAATAATACATCAACAACCTGCCATACAACATAAACTAATAAAACAACACGTTCCCACATACAAGTATGCACCACAAAATGTACTGGAGAATGATGAATACAAATTATACTGGAACAGAACCATTATAACAGATAAAACAACACCACATAACAAACCTGACATCATACTCACCAATAAAAAGAAGAAATTAACACAACTAATCGAAATATCCATATCCAATACAACAAACATACAGAAGAAAACAGGAGAAAAAATTGAAAAATACATCCAACTGGCTGAGGAAGTCAAGGACATGTGGCATCAGGATAAAGTTGACATTATACCAATTATACTATCAACTACAGGAGTCATACCACACAATATCCACCAGTACATCAACGCAATACAGCTACATCCAAACGTATATATACAACTACACAAATCTGTAATTATTGATACATGCAATGTAACATATACCGTACAGTTAAAAGAAAGTCACTCTTGATCAAGGTTCGCGTCACTTTCCATTTTTAACCAGACATAACGTCTGAGACAGGAAAGAAATAATAATAATAATAATAATTACGTGTGTCTCAAAGGCCTGTTGTATGTCTTACTATTGAATGCCACTTCGGTGAATTGCGTGTCCCCAACCTACCCAGTTATTGAAGAGGGGAAAGTGGACCTACAACTCAACGTGTAATCCGAATCACGTATTGTTTCTGGTAATTCCTCACATCGTTGAGAGGTGAAGGCTAGGTTGAAACGAAGACTGGAAAATCCGTGGTCCGTCCGAGATTTGATCCCGTGACCTCTCGGACTACGCGCTTTGCCGTCTTTTTAAATAATTTTACTGGATAAAGCAATGAGGAACACTAAAGATACGTATTTACAGCATAATGTACATTATAAGGGAAGGGGGGGGGGGCGAGGAGAACAACTGGGGGTATAAATCCGTCCATCGGCGAAGCCCGAAGCAGTGAGGGCAGATATCGTAACTGAGACCTAACTAAAGTGGTTCTGGACCTCTCCACGCATAGGAGGAGAGTGCTTCTCGTTGTCAAAGTGGCGTTGCGGCGAATTCCTTTTATTCAATCCGAATTCGGGTAACATGAGGGGACCAAAGTAAAGAGTCATGGTGCTACATTATTGCTTTGTTCGGCAGGTAAAATGCCTTCTGCCTTGTGACGTCGTCGTAAAAGAGCGGGAGGCGTAATTCATAGGTAGGAAAATGGGAATAAGTCCCGTAAGGTCCAACTGTGCTGGGAGATATGAATACTCAATGCAAGTAGTTAGCGAACACGGTCCAGTAATTGGGTCGTTGCTCCAAGGTGGCGTGGGCTTTGTGTAACTTGCACCAAAAGCCAAGGCCTGATTTATCGCCATCGCCATAGAGGTAGCTGAGCACCAACCTTTTAATCCAGAGTATGGAGTTAGTCTTGGCATCAGGCTAGTATGTTTCCTCAGAAAAAGTATATGCCTTAGGTTCATCCATGGTCAGAGGAGTGCAGAGAAAGTGGGCAACCATCTTGGAACTGAGCTCCCAGACGTCGAGGGTTGATGAGCATGTGACACACTGGGTGTCCTCATCAAGGTGTTGGCAGCGGCACACAGCGAGGTGTCAGCTAATTCAGCTGCATGTAACTTCTGCCGTGTCGCACTTCTGCCATTGGAAACCAAGTACCTTGTTGCTCGAACGTATATTGGGAGGTAAACTTGGTGAATTTGACCAACGGATCGTCAGATACTTCTGTTGGACGATTTTACGTGACACTCCATGTAGCAGAGTGAGATAGATGTCTTTGGCTGTAGGAGGATGCACGGTCGGGAGTGTGAGATGACATAACTATTATCCACAATAACTATATGACAAGGAGGTATGAATGTGAACAACCGGCACCAGTGGAGGAGTGGACGCCGGCATGAGGACGTCCACCGAACTGCATGTAATGGATGCTCCCCGTCCAGTCCATTGTTTTTGCATCGTTCACATATACAGGGCGTCAGCCCTGTGCTGTATGGTGATTAGACCAAGTCCTCTCTCACCCTGGGAGGAGGATAAGCCTTTCATACTGGACTTTAAAGATCATTCCCACCGTCAGATATTAGTCGAAAGCCGCTTGCAGACCAAGTCCAGTCGTTTGCATAACATGCACCAGTTTTGAAGCAACATGGCGACTGAGGCAGATGACCCACTGAAGGGGGCGAGACGACAGAGCAGATTGTTGTAGATCTCAACGCACACCGAAAATTAGTGGCTGTCATATTGGATGTATTGGGAGTGAACAATGCCCAAGTACTTGATGGTATGCACCAATCGAAAGGGTTCTAGTTCAGTTTTGGGTAGGCTGCATCCTATTGGTAGTTGATTAAGCTGCCTGCCACTTCACCGTATGGAACAACTACTTCAATGGCCTGAGCGAAACAGGAGGAGCAGATCGTCGACGTATGCTCGAAAACTGAAAGTGTGTTGTCATTGTATGACTCCTGTGAACGTGGATTTGAGGTTCCAATAGAAGGGTTCCAAAGCGAAGGTGTGTAGCAGAGTCGATAGCAGACAGCCTTTTATGTACGACGTTGAGAAGGGAGTGGGAAGCCCATCTCAGCCATCACAGAGAATAGGAAATTGTGATGCACATTGTCATATGCATCGTCGAAGTCGATTACGACCATAGCTATCCAGATCCGGCACGTAGTGTCCAGTGCTATCTAATCGCCACATTCGCCAGTTGCTGCCTGCCTAGTTACCTGGCCTCCTGGGGTCAACAGTTCCAGTGAAAGAATGCTAGCAGGTAGGGGACGAGGGCGTGCCACCAAAATGCGGGTAGTGGTTTTGTAGTCCACATTATGGAGGTTTATCAGACGGTAATCAGTGGTCGCTGCACTGTGGAGTGGCTTGTGTATAGGAATGATGATGCCTGTGATAAAGCCGGGTGGGGATTGCGTGAGAAGTTCTTGAAATTTGCTGGTCCATTTCAGAGCCATTAACGTCTAGAAGGCACGATAGAACTCTATAGGCAACCTGTCTATACTGGGGAATTTGTTAATGGCGCCCTTGTCGATGGCAGCCTCCACTTCATCCCCAGTGATCTGTTCCACCAGTTGGGTATCCTCTCGGTCAGATCAGCAACCCCAGCACCATAGATGTTCCGGTAGTGACTGGTAAAAGTGGTGACTACTTTAGACTGTTGAGTGAGCGTTTGTCAATGTGGCATGAATAGTTGGTTATGGGTGTCGTTGTCGACGTCGTCGTCGTTGTCGTCGTCGTATTTGTCGTCGTTGTTGTAGCCGTCAGTCATTGGTTGCGGTATAACGCATGCATTCTCACGAGGACTCCCTGTAAATGGCGTCAGGCCATCGCCACTACGCGCGCCTTAAGTCGCTATCACTCCTTCATGATTGCCAGGTCGGTTGCTTGGGTTTGTTTCGGAGGTGTTGTATTGGCGCCATTCCTCCATATCCCCCCTGTATTGCACCAGGGTTTCCCAGAAGGAAGGCGTGCCACATCCTAACCACAATCTTCAAATTGATCTGTAGGTGGGGAGCTGTCGTTCACAAGTTTTTCAAGTCACTGTTGGGCACTGTTCACATTCTGCCTCCTGGAAAAGTGTGATGTTCGTTTTCCACGGTGTACAAACACACCGGACTGGTTGCGATTTGAGGAGAATCGTGCAGATGTATGCACTGTGGTCAGAGAAAGCCAGCGGCTACAGCGCACTATCTCGCAGGAGACTTAATCCTATCAAGTTAACTTTCTGAATGGGTCGTTTGATATTCAGGGCCGTGGGCATTGGCAAACTCCTCGTATGTCACTGATCCAGAAGTCATGGATGATCGTATGGGGTTCATGACTGGTATTAAAGTGACGCACCAGATCCTTCTATTGCAAGACACTTTTGAAGTCGCTCCAAATATGCAACTAGCATAATGTTCAAAGAATAGCAGGCCAATACCTTCAGAGCAAAATGTGGCTCTCTACAGCTGACAGGTGGAACTGGGCAAGGTGTAGATGTTGGTGATTCATGTGCACAGTCGTGCTCAAAAGTATCCGAACGACCTGAACTGCACATTGCCTGATTCGCATGCAACTCGCATAACGCAGCTGTCTAACAGGTCCTCTATTCACTCCTTGGTAAAGTCGTTTGACTATTGAAAATGGTTCCAACAAGTCACCACTAGGAAACACTGCTCTGTATCGCAATAACTCAATATGTAAAGTAACACCACGATACTACAAATATCAGGGAACACCTTATCACAGATAAGACTGTCCTTAAGGCTGTTAAGCTCACATTTATTACAATAAATGACATACCTGAAATGTTACCACTCTCACTATTACGGCAGATAGGTAATGCACGCAGTAATTTCGTCGTATTCATGATTTCCTCTTCAAAGTAACATACATTTTGTGTCATTAACACAAAATGACATTAAAAATATAAGTTATTCACGAGCAGCTAGTTGAGAATATGTATGAACTTCAAATGACACGACGAACCGTCTCGTTCGGCACATGGATTCAAACTCAGGTCATGCAGACTAAGCAAAGATTTCGTGACTGACGGAAACTGTCATTCCTGACTAGGCGTACAGAGAGTGATACATCTCGATTTTAGACAGTATCAGTTTGCAAATATCAACTTTAAATTACATAACGTAAACATTTGTAACGGACGCGAATTCCTACCCATCATCTATTGTCCCTGTTAACGAACTACGAAAGATGTTAAATGTTGCTTCTTCACAAGTAACTTACTTGAAATGCCACGACGTAAAGCTTTGTGTTGGACAAGAATTCGAACCCAGAACCTAATCGGAGTGTTATCGAAGCACAATCAACTGTGACATATCGGATTTTCTCGGAAGTGGCTAGATGTTTTAACTGAAATTACGAGACGAAACATTAATTTTTTCCTTCCCAGGACTCCAACACGGCACCTATCGCTGTTATATTCTAGAGAAAACGAACGTTAAATAAGGGTTTGTTAAACAGCAGCGACATGTGAGCATGTTTGAACTAGAAATAATATGACGAAGATTTCAGTGCTGACTGGGAATCGAACCTCACACACATCGTTGTTGACTACACAGAAAGAGACGTCAGCTACCGAAATTTTCTCCACCAGCAGCTCGGAATAACATCCTTGAACTTACAGTGATCTCGCAAATAGTTCTGTGTCTCACTGGGAGTCAAAAAGTCAGATATCGTCAGTGTTGACAACGAATGAAAATACATTAAAAATCAAAATTATTATCCACCAGCAGATAGGTGTTCTCATACTAGAGCTTGATAATCCATAATGAAAGCTCTAATGCCGGGCCAGGATTCGAACCCATTCACGCGCAATATGTGGAGATGTTGAGGAATCTGCAGTTTTGAACAAACAAGAAATTGTAGTACAGCTGTATTGTCACGAAGAGATCAAATTCCGCGTTAAGGGCGGTCTGAGTTGCATTCCCAGTTCAGAACCAGTTTTATCGACATACAGAAGCTCAAATAAAAGATGGAATAAGTGTCCTGTGACCCTACATAGCGGTTGTTTCGTCACTAGAAATAAATAACTAGTACATGAAAGGTTACTGGTGATAGAGTTTCTACATTTCGGCACTGCTGACTTTATTGTGGTTCAACCTAACGTCTACTTGGTAGAGAAGGAATATCATGTTTAATGTGAATTTCAGACCAAAATGCCATTATACCTTCTTCACTTGGCGTAGCCAGAAGAAAACATAATCTGTTTCTCCCTATCAAAAATCATCGGCAGAAGTTGGAATCGAACCCACACCATATGGATATGAACCTATCATCAATCCAACAGACCACCAAATCCTCTTTCCTGTGACTCATTTTTCTATTGCAACGCCGTTGCGCCACCCTGGATGAGAATTCTGACATACAGGCTCCCTGTAGTGGTTTGCAGCATGTTCAGTACATTCATTAACTAGGTTGACCGAATCGCCATGAACTAGCTGCCTCGGCTACCCAGTGCATACATTCGACTCTATTTTGTAATGACCGAAATAAAATCACGTAACTGCCACCTACACAGAACAGCCAATAGTGTAGGATGCAGAAATTTAATAGGAAGTGTTCCTTTCCACTTGAGCTACTCTACTGCGCTATCTGTTTGTTGAAAACGTCGTACAGTGCAAAAGAAAAGTTGCAACTGTCTGTCTCTCAGAAGTCTAGATCCGGCCATATACATGATCTTAAAGCACCGTGGAATGCGGAATTTCTGAAAGAATTGTTGATGACTTCTGGAGCTGCTGTAGCTAAGTGTCAGTAGCGTAACGGTAAGTCATACACCGTACATAAGATGTTGCGGGTTTGGGTACGTTCACTGCTACATTTTCTAAAACGCAATTCTGCTGTCCGCTGAAGTTATCAATCTAATGGAACTTTGAACATAATTCCCTTCACTACTCAACCCAAAATAGTCGCATGTGGAAAAAGGGCTAACTTCTGCGACATTTTGTTCTGTTCAGGTTTAATAGATGGCCAGGCAGCAGATGCATCTCGAAACTTTTGTATGATGTATGGGGAGTATGTATCGTGCCAAAATACGTCAGAAAAGTGTTTCTTACATTAGCTGTCGTGTGGTAGCGATATTTTATTCTTCTTCAAACCACTGACACTATTGGTCTCGTAAGAGGAAGCCAACCTCTTCGCTAGCCATTTTGAAACGTGCTGACCTATAAAAAAGCGTCTGTTATAGTTTGCGGTTTCAGTCTCGCTGAATGTAAATTTTTTATTCCTTCTGTGAAAGAGCTATAACCAGTCAGATCAAACATCGATAAGGAAATCGCAAGGAAATACTTTTGGCTCATAGTGCAATGGTAAAAAACGTACAAGGCTGCACAACAGGTAACACCTCTTTCCGTTCCTGAAGCGAATTTTTGGTTTCTATGAGTACATGCCACATTTGCATACCTCTTGAGTATGACACAGCATACCAATTAAACACAGACCCAATCGAAATCTAAGTGAGCAGTATTTTTCTAACTCGTGCCGATATAGGCACCCTTGTGTACAGATACTCTGTTTTATTAAACCAGACTTTTGTCGTAAGGTTATCGAGGGTAGCTTTATTTCATTTCATATAATACACTGCACAATTTTCGTAAGATTTATTTTAGTGTTGTAATAATGTCGGGTAGACCGTTTGCCAGGTGCAGGTCTTTCGAGTTGACGCCACTTTGGCGACCTGCGCGTCGATGGGGAAGAAATGATGAAGATTAGGACAACACAACACCCAGTCCCAGAGCAGACAAAATCTCCGACCCAGCCAGGAATCGAACCCGGGCCCTTAGGATTGACATTCTCTCATGCTGACCACTCAGCTACTGGGGACGGACTTTTAGTGTTGTTACAACAATAGTAAACATGAGAGAGAAATTAATCATCAACAATATATGCGAATTCTCTGATGTTATCTATAACAGTCTGACAATACACATGCAGTTTATTGATTGCATGCATGTAGAAAACTTGTTCTGAGTTAAAGCTGTCAAACAAGGTTTGAAGAAGAATAAAATGTAACTACCACACGACAGCTAATGTAGGAAACACTTTTCTGACGTATTTTGGCACGATACATACTCCCCATACATCATACAAAAGTTTCGAGATGCATCTGCTGCCTGGCCATCTATTAAACCTGAACAGAACAAAATGTCGCAGAAGTTAGCCCTTTTTCCACATGCGACTATTTTGGGTTGAGTAGTGAAGGGAATTATGTTCAAAGTTCCATTAGATTGATAACTTCAGCGGACAGCAGAATTGCGTTTTAGAAAATGTAGCAGTGAACGTACCCAAACCCGCAACATCTTATGTACGGTGTATGACTTACCGTTACGCTACTGACACTTAGCTACAGCAGCTCCAGAAGTCATCAACAATTCTTTCAGAAATTCCGCATTCCACGGTGCTTTAAGATCATGTATATGGCCGGATCTAGACTTCTGAGAGACAGACAGTTGCAACTTTTCTTTTGCACTGTACGACGTTTTCAACAAACAGATAGCGCAGTAGAGTAGCTCAAGTGGAAAGGAACACTTCCTATTAAATTTCTGCATCCTACACTATTGGCTGTTCTGTGTAGGTGGCAGTTACGTGATTTTATTTCGGTCATTACAAAATAGAGTCGAATGTATGCACTGGGTAGCCGAGGCAGCTAGTTCATGGCGATTCGGTCAACCTAGTTAATGAATGTACTGAACATGCTGCAAACCACTACAGGGAGCCTGTATGTCAGAATTCTCATCCAGGGTGGCGCAACGGCGTTGCAATAGAAAAATGAGTCACAGGAAAGAGGATTTGGTGGTCTGTTGGATTGACGATAGGTTCATATCCATATGGTGTGGGTTCGATTCCAACTTCTGCCGATGATTTTTGATAGGGAGAAACAGATTATATTTTCTTCTGGCTACGCCAAGTGAAGAAGGTATAATGGCATTTTGGTCTGAAATTCACATTAAACATGATATTCCTTCTCTACCAAGTAGACGTTAGGTTGAACCACAATAAAGTCAGCAGTGCCGAAATGTAGAAACTCTATCACCAGTAACCTTTCATATACTAGTTATTTATTTCTAGTGACGAAACAACCGCTATGTAGGGTCACAGGACACTTATTCCATCTTTTATTTGAGCTTCTGTATGTCGATAAAACTGGTTCTGAACTGGGAATGCAACTCAGACCGCCCTTAACGCGGAATTTGATCTCTTCGTGACAATACAGCTGTACTACAATTTCTTGTTTGTTCAAAACTGCAGATTCCTCAACATCTCCACATATTGCGCGTGAATGGGTTCGAATCCTGGCCCGGCATTAGAGCTTTCATTATGGATTATCAAGCTCTAGTATGAGAACACCTATCTGCTGGTGGATAATAATTTTGATTTTTAATGTATTTTCATTCGTTGTCAACACTGACGATATCTGACTTTTTGACTCCCAGTGAGACACAGAACTATTTGCGAGATCACTGTAAGTTCAAGGATGTTATTCCGAGCTGCTGGTGGAGAAAATTTCGGTAGCTGACGTCTCTTTCTGTGTAGTCAACAACGATGTGTGTGAGGTTCGATTCCCAGTCAGCACTGAAATCTTCGTCATATTATTTCTAGTTCAAACATGCTCACATGTCGCTGCTGTTTAACAAACCCTTATTTAACGTTCGTTTTCTCTAGAATATAACAGCGATAGGTGCCGTGTTGGAGTCCTGGGAAGGAAAAAATTAATGTTTCGTCTCGTAATTTCAGTTAAAACATCTAGCCACTTCCGAGAAAATCCGATATGTCACAGTTGATTGTGCTTCGATAACACTCCGATTAGGTTCTGGGTTCGAATTCTTGTCCAACACAAAGCTTTACGTCGTGGCATTTCAAGTAAGTTACTTGTGAAGAAGCAACATTTAACATCTTTCGTAGTTCGTTAACAGGGACAATAGATGATGGGTAGGAATTCGCGTCCGTTACAAATGTTTACGTTATGTAATTTGAAGTTGATATTTGCAAACTGATACTGTCTGAAATCGAGATGTATCACTCTCTGTACGCCTAGTCAGGAATGACAGTTTCCGTCAGTCACGAAATCTTTGCTTAGTCTGCATGACCTGAGTTTGAATCCATGTGCCGAACGAGACGGTTCGTCGTGTCATTTGAAGTTCATACATATTCTCAACTAGCTGCTCGTGAATAACTTATATTTTTAATGTCATTTTGTGTTAATGACACAAAATGTATGTTACTTTGAAGAGGAAATCATGAATACGACGAAATTACTGCGTGCATTACCTATCTGCCGTAATAGTGAGAGTGGTAACATTTCAGGTATGTCATTTATTGTAATAAATGTGAGCTTAAAAGCCTTAAGGACAGTCTTATCTGTGATAAGGTGTTCCCTGATATTTGTAGTATCGTGGTGTTACTTTACATATTGAGTTATTGCGATACAGAGCAGTGTTTCCTAGTGGTGACTTGTTGGAACCATTTTCAATAGTCAAACGACTGTACCAAGGGGTGATTAGAGGACCTGTTAGACAGCTGCGTTATGCGAGTTGCATGCGAATCAGGCAATGTGCACTTCAGGTCGTTCGGATACTTTTGAGCATGACTGTACATAGTGGTGAAGACCATGCAGTGCGCCACTGGGGGAAAGCTGAAATTCGTGGATAACAGTCTTTCAAAACATATGAGTAATAGGGAAAAGTGAACATGGCTCCATTGTGCATTGTTGCAAAATTTATTCAAAATGGCGGATCGAAGGTGGTGGCCCTAGATGTGGTAATATCGCAGGGACGTCATGGCAGGAAATTCAAATTTTTGCGGGAAAATAGGTCAACTGGGCTACCTCCAATAGCCTAACTCCAGCCCCCACCTCACTACCCTTCCCTACCCCTCCGTCCCCATCTGGAAATTGGTGGGAAGAGGCCTCAGCCCATGCTTGGGTGCCAGATAGGATGCACATAAGTCTTTATTTTGTATGTATTGTTTATTTAAACAATTTGAGTTGTCATAGACAGTACCTCCATCCAGAGTGTTTACCGTGAGGTCAGGAGTCAAACTAACCTAGTTCATAACACATCTGAGGGGGGTGCGATGGGGAGGTTCCCTTGTTAGTAGGGGATGTGTGATAGATTCGTTGTGATCAGTAGGCTTACAGAATGTGTGTACTGTGGCCTGTGTTCCGATATGTGCAAAGAAAGTGACTATGTCCTGTTGTAAGCGTAAGTATGGATCTGATATGGAAAATTGCACTAGCCGTAAGGGGAGTGAAATATTTTACTTGGAAAATGACGTCCAGCCATAAGAATGGTAAAGATTTTCATACTTCCAGAGCCACAGCCATCAGAGTGGGGGGGGGGGCGGTATTTCCGATATTTTGCTCATTGTTGTATGTCATCAGATTGAAACTGCAATCGCAATATTTAATTGTAATTACAGCGACAAAATATATGTGTCTGGTTTCCTAGGACGATTCTGCCTGGAGGGCGAGGTGTGTGGCGGCAGTAGCCTGGGGCCAGAATATTTTCGGCTTACTCCACGAGCCTTCTTAACTAGACGGGCTGGGGTACAAGAAAGCATCTGACCTAACCTTGCCCTCTAGACAAGTGAACAGCGAACTAATATTCAGTATGTACCGGCAGCCTTCGTGATCGCGTGTATTCCCCGTGGAAATTGTAGAAGATTCAATATGGACCTGTGTTTGTGCTGGACAATTATTCCCTGCCATGTAGATTGACTGCTTCTACACATTTGCTGTATTTATTTGGTTGAGAGAACATCGATTGTGACGCGTGTTGTGTGCATCTAAATGGTAAGAAACAGGTGGAAAGGACGATTGCTGGTTCTCGAGACATTAGAAACAGCTTAGATGACTTTGTAAACTACAAGGAAGATTTGAAATCTGAATTACTCTACTTTTTCGAGTTTTCACGTGAAGATCTTCGCAGACAGGGTAAGTTTCTAGTTACTCAGTGGTTTGCAGCATGGACTACCCAGTTCGTATATTTTGCTTATTTTTTCATAGTTCCATACAACTTCTTCCTGTTTTCTCGATTGATCTGTGTTCAGTTTTTCAAGGCCTATCCATTGTGCCAACTTATAACTAAATCTGAGGGGGGTGCGATGGGGAGCTTCCCTTGTAAGTACACTGCTGGCCACCGTAAATGCAACACCCTGAAGGAAGCATCCGATTCAAGTGAATTTTACACCATGGGTTTGCAGCAATGAGATATGCAACTGATTAGAATTTCAGCGCAGACGCACATCACGCGCGCCTGTGGCGCCACCTCATAGCGCCATTTAAGACTTGGCGATTTCGACGAGTGTACGTTCGGCACGTGTGTTTACCTTGTGGTTGTTTCACAAGACGATCAGTTATGCCTCGTAGACAACAGCAAACATATTTTGATCAAGTATCCGAGTTCGACAGAGGAAGGATCGTGGCTTACCGAGATTGTGGATTATCATACAGAGAAATCGCTAGTCGTGTTGGACGAAACCAAACAACTGTAAAGCGGATATGTGACCGTTGGATGCAGGAGGGTACGACGGACCGACGTGGTCGATCGCATTCACCTCGGTGCACCACTGCACGTGCTGATAGGCAAATTGTGCGCATGGCAGTGACGGATCGCTCAGTGACATCCCGAACCATAGCACAGCACATTGCGTCTGTAACGCATCATCATACCATTCGACGCCGTTTACAGCAGAGTGGTCTGTCCGCAAGGCGTCCATTGCTTCGTCTACCATTGACGCAGAACCACAGACGTCTCCGTCGCCAATGGTGTGATGACAGACGGATATGGACGGCAGAATGGAATGACGTTGTCTTTACTGACGAGGCACGCTTCTGTCTGCAGTGTGGAGACACCGTGGAGAGAGGATGCTGGACAGCTGCATTATGCACCGCCACACTGGTCTTGCACCGGGTATTATGGTATGGGGCGGTTTTGGATATTACTCTCGCACGCCTCTAGTACGCATTGCCGGTACTTTAAATAGCCGGCGCTACATATCTGAGGTGCTGGAGCCAGTTGTCCTTCCTTACCTTCAGGGCTCGGCCACAGCCATATTTCAACAGGATAATGCGCGACCAACGTGGCACGCATTGTCCAAAGGTTCTTCGTCAATAACCAGATTGAATTGCTTCCCTGGCCGGCTCGCTCTCCGGATCTTTCGCAGATAGAAAACATGTGGTCCATGGTTGCTCAACGAGTGAAATGGTTCAAATGGCTCTGAGCACTATGGGACTCAACTGCTGAGGTCATTAGTCCCCTAGAACTTAGAACTAGTTAAACCTAACTAACCTAAGGACATCACAAACATCCATGCCCGAGGCAGGATTCGAACCTGCGACCGTAGCGGTCTTGCGGTTCCAGACTGCAGCGCCTTTAACCGCACGGCCACTTCGGCCGGCGCTCAACGAGTGACCCAGATTACATCCCCAGCTGCCACACCAGATGATCTTTGGCAACGTGTGGAAGCTGCTTGGGCTGCTGTACCCCAGGAACACATCCAACGTCTCTTTGACTCAATGCCGAGACGTGTGGCAGCGGTGATCTCCAACAATGGCGGCTACTCTGGCTACTGATTCTGGCAGGAACCACATGTCACAGACGTCTGTAAACGTAATCACTTGATACTTGGTCAACATGTTATCTACAAAATAAATCTTGTTGTGCTACCTCTTGTCTTTCTTGGTGTTGCATTTACGGTGGCCAGCAGTGTATATTGCTTCGCCAATAACAGAATGGTGATGATACCAAACAATACTGAGCAAAAATCCGCAATGGATGGACATGTTTCAATTGTTTTTCTTGCGAGTGGTACCAGTGTGCCTTAGGAAAAGGAAGAGAGATGCAATCGTCTTACAAGCGACCAGCTGCTAAACATACGATCGCAATGACTATCTTACTGTCACCCTGCATACAAAGCGGTCTTGGTTCTACCAGTGCACACAAGTATCACTAGTAATATTTATGTTAAAAACTATACAAGTTTTATAAATAGAGATGTAGTATTGCCTCTGAGTGAAGTGGACTTCCGCGCAAATACCGCCGAATTGAATATAGACGGTGATTGCTGCGGTGGGGGGAGGGGCGGGATTGGGGGGGGGGGGGGGAGAGGGGCGCGGGGGACAGAATAAGCATGTAATGAAATCACCAAATTTAGAAAGTGGTTCGGCTAAGGAACGTGGTGTTAAGCCGATATTTGCAACTCCCTCAAGCCACCACTAGATATTTCTCACACTAACAAACAGTATTTGTAATTTATTTATTTATTTATACGTGTCCAGAACATAACATATTAAATATAATTTATCATACATAGCATATCATACATATATATTACAAGTATTACGGAGAATATGTGCATATTTATATTCCACGTGCTGCCCAGAACACCGCTGCACAGACTGCCTTATCATTGGCGATAATCAGATCGTCCACGAACAAAGGTTCCGACAGTTTCCTGCAGTTGAGTAGGTGCTGATGGTCTTGGGGTTCACCACACTCACATAGTTCGTCCCCTGAGATGTATCTCCATTTCTTCATGTTCTCCTTGCACCGAGATACTCCAGTTCTCAGTCTATTGAGTACCTTCCATGTCGTGTATGGGTGATGATGACCCGTAGCAAGTTCTTCCTTGCAGTTGTCCCAATACTTCTCTGATGATGAGCTACGCCAGAGTTGTATCCTATGGTCTGCAGGTGATGTCTGGATTGGTTGCGTTGTCCGGAGAAAACTTTTTCTCGACTTGAATCTTGGTGTTTGATGTTCGCATCCAAACAGGGGGTGTCTCTGATCCGTTTCCTGCTTCTTTCTTTCCATTTCAGCTGCTGTTCTCCTTCGGATGTCTGGAGGTGCTACGCCCATGAGGTGGCAGATTTTGTCAACAGGGGTTGCCCGCAAGCAGCCAGTTACAATTCATTCTGTTTCATTTAGGGTAATATTTACATGTTTGGCATGGCTGGAGTTCTGCCATACAGGTGCTGCATATTCAGCAGCGGAGAGGCACAAAACGAGGGCAGATGTGCGGAGGACCTGTGGGTGTGCTCCCCAGTTGTTGCCGGTCAGTTTCCTAATGATGTTGTTCCTCGCACTGACTTTCATTTTTTTTATCTGTAAAGTTGTCCTTGAAGGTCAGGAACCAGTCTAACTTTACTCCGAGGTACTTTGGGGTGTCACTGTGGGTCAGCTGTTGACCTCTCCAGGTTATTCTCAGTTTCCTCCGTGCCTCTCTGTTCCGTAAGTGGAATGCACACACTTGTGTTTTGGAGGGGTTTGGCTTCAGGTAGTTGCTATCGTAGTAGTTAGATAGTGCCTCAAGACTTAGTGTGAGTTTTTCTTCCACCTCCTCGAAAGCGCTACCTTGCGCGGCAAGTGCTGTGTCATCTGCATAAATGAAAGATCTTGTGACAGGATTAACTGGCTGGTCATTAGTGTAAATATTAAAGAGCAGTGAGGCTATCATACTTTTTTGGGGGATACCATTTCTCTGTTTTGTAGAGTAACAAGTATTTGTAATGCATTCTATCTCAATACCATATCAAAGGTCCTGCAATGTACCCAATAGGTTATAGGCAAGGGAGGATGATGGATGATTGAGAATTATCATGTACAGTAGATGGTGTGCTATGTGACGAATCACTAAAAAGAATGCAATGCTATATTAATGTCGTAAGAAATGTACACTGGCTCTTCAGATCTATAGTGCTACACTTCCAGTAAATATGCTGTCTGTGATTGGGAATCAAGTCTCTCTGTTCAACCACATACTTACGTTGGATCCTGTGGAGATGTCTTTTAATGATTACAGCCACTAGTGAATCATATTCATGGCACTTTCATATTTCAAAATGAGTCACCTTCTTTCAAACCTATTTGCTACAATAAAACTCCAATGTGGTTTTAGACAGTCACTCTGCATCTTGTAACTGCCCTTCAGTCTCTGCCCCACCCTTACTGCAGCTTTGTGCATGTTACCCTCGCAATTTAAGCCAGACCTGAACCGAAGTCAGAGAGTGCTATATCTAACACTCGCTGCAACCCGTGGAGAAACAGGGTGAGCTGAATTAATAACTACAGAACCATATTTCTTTTGACCACTTGGTGGAAATGCGAACATACTGCTGTAACTGCACCAATAGTGTATGATGTGTAAGGCCAGTGCCAAAACGAAACTCTCTCCTGCAATACAAGGTAGAGTAAAAGACAGTAGAGCAGTTACGTGAATTAGAAGAAGACGAGGATTTCCAAAGTACATACAGGTACTGCAGTCTGAAAGAAATGTGTGTCCCCCATGATGCATTCATATCAGTCACCCAAACATTCCCTTTGTCATTATTCTTTTGTACCATCCAACAGAGAAAAACTACAAACCATAAAAACTCTGCTAAGTTCATCCGACAGGTAACTCGATAAGATTTTTACTGCATCTCTTCTGATATATATACCGATAACAAGTACTTCCTGTGTGTTGTCATCAAGCATATGAGGCTATCCTATTAAGTATAAAGGTATTGATACACTCAGCTTTCAAATTAGTGTAATGTTTCATCGCCTGTACTGTAGGAGGACCATATCCCTCATACTATCAGTCGCAAGAGAGGGTCCCTGTTTTGTTATTTGATGCATTGTTTTTTCTGCTGTACCACATCTAAGCAGTGTATGACTATAGCTTTGTACACCACTGAACATTGTTTTTTGCACCACAACTATGAGGTCTGGGTTAGGTTCTAAACTGACATTAACACGTTCCGATCAATTGGCTCTCACAGAAAACTGGACATTGCATGGTGTAAGTTATGCTGCTGCTCCCACAACACACACTCAGGATGATTGAAATAAGAGACAGAGGTGGTGTTTCGTATTGACAAAAATGCGGAAGACATCATACCATATGGAAACTGGAAGAATTTTGAGGCATTGTGGAGCGTTTCCAAACAGCTGCCCGAAGATGACTGATGACCTCTACATTTAAACTCACTTGTCACAGTGACGGCGTAGCAGATGACTCAGTGTTCTTCTGTTTTGACTGATTCCTCATATTGTGGTCATGTACACAGTTAGTGTTTCGGTGCTAGCCATCCCTGGAAGGTGTTGCCCCTCCACCAAGACTCTTTCTCCGCCTCAAACAAGTGATGTCAGTCAATCATTATGTGGTAATAAACAGCATATCAGTGGATAGATGGGATGGAAAAGACACTGGCGATGTACTTTAATAAGCATCATAGTTGATAGTGCGATCAATTTTAGCTATTTTACCAGTTTTTTTTTTTTTTGTTTCTAATTTCAACGCCGACCATTGACTCGGCAGCATACTTCCCAGTTACTGTATCACACACACAGGTATATATATATATATATATATATATATATATATATATATATATATATATATATATATATATATATATATATAGGGGTTTTACACAAAAGTACGGCCAAACTTTGAGGAAACATTCCTCACACACGAATAAAGAATAGATGTTATGTGGACATGCGTCCGGAAACGCTTAATTTCCATGTTAGAGCTCGTTTTAGTTTCGTCAGTATGTACTGTACTTCCTCGATTCACTGCCATGATTTCATACGGGATACTCTACCTGTGCTGCTAGAACACGTGCCTTTACAAGTACGACACAGCATGTGGTTCATGCACGATGGATCTCCTGCACATTTCAGTCGAAGTGTTCGTACGCTTCTCAACAACAGATTCGGTGACCGATGGATTGGTAGAGGCGGACCAATTCCATGGCCTCCACGCTCTCCTGACATCAACCCTCTTGACTTTCATTTATGGGGGCATTTGAAAGCTCTTGTCTACGCAACCCCGGTACCAAATGTAGAGACTCTTCGTGCTCGTATTGTGGACGGCTGTGATACAATACGCCATTCTCCAGGGCTGCATCAGCGCATCAGGGATTCAATGCGACGGAGGGTGGATGCATGTATCCTCGCTAACGGAGGACATTTTGAACATTTCTTGTAACAAAGTGTTTGAAGTCACGCTGGTACGTTCTGTTGCTGTGTCTTTCCATTCCATGATTAATGTGATTTGAAGAGAAGTAATAAAATGAACTCTAACATGGAAAGTAAGCGCTTCCGGACACTTGTCCCATATGTTGTTGTTGTTGTGGTCTTCAGTCCTGAGACTGGTTTGATGCAGCTCTCCATGCTACTCTATCCTGTGCAAGCTTCTTCATCTCCCAGTACCTACTGCAACCTACATCCTTCTGAATCTGTTTAGTGTATTCATCTCTTGGTCTCTCTCTACGATTTTTACCCTCCACGCTGCCCTCCAATACAAATTTGGTGATCCCTTGATGCCTCAGAATATGCCGTACCAACCGATCGCTTCTTCTAGTAAAGTTGTGCCACAAATTTCTCTTCTCTCCAATTCTATTCAATACCTCCTCATTAGTTATGTGATCTACCCATCTAATCTTCAGCATTCTTCTGTAGCACCACATTTCGAAAGCTTCTACCCTCTTCTTGTCTAAACTATTTATCGTCCACGTTTCACTTCCATACATGGCTACACTCCATACAAATACTTTCAGAAACGACTTCCTGACACTTAAATCTATACTCGATGTTAACAAATTTCTCTTCTTCAGAAACGATTTCCTTGCCATTGCCAGTCTACATTTTATATCCTCTCTACTTCGACCATCATCAGTTACTTTACTCCCTAAATAGCAAAACTCCTTTACTACTTTAAGTGTCTCATTTACTAATCTAATCCCCTCAGCATCACCCGATTTAATTTGACTACATTCCATTATCCTCGTTTTGCTTTTGTTGATGTTCATCTTATATCCTCCTTTCAAGACACTGTCCATTCCGTTCAACTGCTCCTCCAAGTCCTTTGCTGTCTCTGACAGAATTACAATGTCATCGGCGAACCTCAAAGTTTTTATTTCTTCTCCATGGATTTTAATACCTACTCCGAATTTTTCTTTTGTTTCCTTTACTGCTTGCTCAATATACAGATTGAATAACATCGGGGAGAGGCTACAACCCTGTCTCACTCCTTTCCCAACCACTGCTTCCCTTTCGTGCCCCTCGACTCTTATAACTGCCATCTGGTTTCTGTACAAATTGTAAATAGCCTTTCGCTCCCTGTATTTTACCCCTGCCACCTTCAGAATTTGAAAGAGAGAATTCCAGTTAACGTTGTTAAAAGCTTTCTCTAAGTCTACAATTGCTAGAAACTTAGGTTTGCCTTTTCTTAATCTTTCTTCTAGGATAAGTCGTAAGGTTAATGTTGCCTCACGTGTTCCAACATTTCTACGGAATCCAAAAAGGTATATATATATTCTAGGACTTCACTTATAGTGCCTAATTTACGATAATGATTGCCCATCTTTCACTATATGGATGGGAGTTACAGAGCACTCTCGCTTTCTTATGATAAAGTTAGCGACTGAAAGATCTCCTCGCATTGGAGCGTCCTGTTTAGAGTTACAGAAATATTCACGTCGACCTCCAAATATCTTGGTTTTGAGTTGTAAAATCAGTTATTGCAGCTGACATATAAGTTTCAGGATCTATTTCCCACAAAAGCATGTGAGGTGTCTCAGGAAGGTTTCATAAGAGTGCAGCGAACTTTTTACAGTCTGTGTCCGAGTGTGGCGGTATACATAGCAAAACTGAAGCAAAATACTGTGTAGCGATCTTTTTTGAAAGTATATTTAGAGATATATTCTGTTGGATGTAGTAACTCCTGAAGCAGCGTGTGCTCAAATGCAAGGGAAGGCTGTGGTATTTCCAACAAAAGCGCACAAAGTGCCTCAGGGATGGTTTCACAAATGTGCTGCGATCTTTTTTAGTCTGTGTGCTGGTGGTGGCATTCCTTGGATTAAAACATGTATTTACTTCGTAAATTGCTTAAATATTCTTCCATAATCTGCAAAATTCTCTCTCTCTCTCTTAAATCTCCAACTCGTTTGTGTACCTTCCTACGTTTCCAGACGGCAGGACTATCACCATGTTGGAGAGTTCAACTTAACCACAGCCTGATGGGAGTTACTGAGACGACAATTTTACTACTTTTAGCTTAACATGTCGATATTTCCTTATAGATACGTGTATTGCGGTAAGATTGGAGGAAACGTCTTCTTGTCAGATATTGTTTTGCTGTTGTCAGTCATACACAGGGTGAGTCATTAACTACTGCCACCTTGAATAACTCCGAAAGTATGATAGTAGCTATTTGCCCGATATACGAGAGAGAATTGTCAGAGCGTGTGCTTCGATAAGTGCCAAAGTGATAAGGAATACCACTCAATCCATGATAAGAAGATTGCAGCACTGCATTGATACCAATGGTCATCACTTCCAACAACTTCTGTAAATGGACGTTTATGCCACCTTTTTTACTTTCGTTGACCTTCAAAGACCTTACGGTTCGTCTCGATAGCCGCTATCAGAAAATAAGTACCAAACTATAGCATCCCACTTAAAAAAACAAAGTTGACTTTGATATCTCTGAAGTTAGCGCACCTAGCAACAAAAAACCAACGTCATTTTATGGCCCCCATTGTCCCATGCAACATTTGTCCCACAAATTTTTCAGCTCCTATCATACTTTCGGAGTTATTCTTGGTGGCAATTGTTAGTGACTCGCCCTGTATGACGGTCGCCCTTAAGAGAATCTTGTGCACGCAGTGCTCGAATACAGACGAAACTGATGCACAAACGGCAGTGCGCTGTGACGCGGACCGAGCGCATCCTGTTACGCGGAAGGATCGAGGTCGTTCACCAGCGACCGCAGCAGTGCGGCGGCCAGACAGCCGCGCCGGCTCTACCAGGAAGGAAGCGGCTGGGTCGCTGCCAGCCGCAGCCAGCGATGCCGACTGCCGGCGGTCGGTCCTGCTGGCCTCGCGACGAGGCGACACGCCGGGGACTGGCTGTGCGCGAGCGAGGCCCGTTACGTTCACCACCGAGCGAGGACTACTGTTCGACACGTGCAGTGCTACTTTTGTAGTGGGAGCTCTCAGTAAGATTCGTTGCCGACAATAACTTATGCAAGCTTAACAGCTCGATTCTGAATTTAAAATACACTGAAGAGCCAAAGAAACTGGTACACCTGCCCATTATCGTGTAGGACCCCCGCGAGCACGCAGAAGTGCCGCAACACGACACTACATGGACTCGACTAATGTCTGAAGTAGTGCTGGAGGGAACTCACAACATGAATCCTGTATCCGTAAATCCGTACGGGTACGAGAGGGTGAGATCTCTTCTGAACAGCTAGTTTCAAGGCATCCCAGATATGCTCAGTAATGTTCATGTCTGGGGAGCTTGATGGCCAGCGGAAGTGTTTAAACTCAGACGAGTGTCGCTGGAGCCACTCTGCAGCAATTCTGGACGCATTGTTCTGCTGGTTCAAATCAAATGGCACTGAGCACTATGGGACTTAACTGCTCTGGTCATCAGTCCCCTAGAACTTAGAACTACTTAAACCTAACTAACCCAAGGACATCACACACATTCATGCCCGAGGCAGGATTCGAACCTGCGACCGTAGCGTGTCCTGCTGGAATTGCCCAAGTCCGTCGGAATGCCCGATGGATATCAATGGATTCAGGTTATCAGACATCATGCTTACGCACGTGTCACCTGTCAAAGTCCTGTATAGACGTATCACTCCAACTGCACACGTTCCACACCATTACAGAGCCTCCACCAGCTTGAACAGTCCCCTTCTGACATGCAAAGTCCACGGATTCATGAAATTGTCTCCATACCCGTACACGTCCATTCACTCGATACAATTTGAAACGAGACTCGTCAGACCAGGCAATATGTTTCTAATCATCAACAGCCCAATGTCGGTGTTGAGGGCCCAGGCGAGGCGGAAAGGTTTGTGTCGTGCAGTCATCAAGGGTACACGATTGGGCCTTCGGCTCCGAATGCCCGTATCGATGATGTTTCATTGAACAGTTTGCATGCTGACACTTACTGATGGCCCAACAATGAAATATGCGGCAATTTGCGGAAGGGTTGCACTTCTGTCACGTTGAACGATTCTCTTCAGTCATCGTTGGTCTCGTTCTTGCGGGTTCTTTTTCCGGCAGCAGCGATGTCGGAGATCTGATGTTTTACCGGATTCCTGATAGTCACGGTATACTCGTGACGAGGTCGTATGGGAAAATCCCCACCTCATCGCTACCTTGGAGATGCTGCGTCCCATCACTCGTGTGCCGACTATAACACCACGTTCAAACTCACTTAAATCTTGATAACCTGCCATTGTAGCAGCAGTATCAGATCTAGTAACTGCCCCGGACACTTTTGTCTTATATAGGCGTTGCCCACCGTAGCGCCGTATTCTGCCTGTTTACATAGCTCAGTATTTGAATACGCATGCCTATACAAATTTCTTTGGTGCTTCAGTGTACGTTTAATATTTTAACAGAATTCTCGTACTGATAGTTTGCAGCTGTCTATACGCCTCAAAACGAATAAACCTAAGCAACTGAAGCATTATGAAATGAAGTTAGTGAGTTTCGATTTACAATTTAAACATACCAATCTTGGGGGAGATTAGCACATCACTTGCAAAAGGACCTCACTTTAACATGACAAGCTTTGAAATCGAAAGGAAATAACGCACAACAGCGATGTCAATAATGACGTAGCGCTATGCTACATGACACGCAAATACATTTCATTCATTTACATTGCGTTTCTGAATCATAATAAAAAGTGTTTGAAGCAAAGAGACTTTGGCACCAGTTACAGGTCAGAAACTGCGCACTTTGATGCAATGAACAAAGCATGTTAACAATGTGGAAACAGTAGGTTACAAGCCTCTTATTTACTTAATTGTACAGTACTTAGGGCCCGGACTTTAGGTGGTTGCTGTGGGACGTAGCGAGTGACAAACATCCGTTGCAAGTGAAATTTTAAAAGCCGTACATTCACCAGGTCATGACTGCGTATATCAGAATTATGGCCAAAATTTTCACGACGGATCGATTTCTTTGACTCATATCTTATAAGTGTTTTCTCTCCATAAAATATGAGTTCAAGTTGGTGATGTTTTCTTGACAGCATTTATTCGTGGTATTGTGGTGATTGCTGTGTACAATTACTGAATTCCGTAGGACTACTCCTGGTGCATAAGTCACTTTGGAAAATAATATGTTTGTTAGTGACGTCAGTGACAAAGTATTACACACCGTTTGCACATCAAACAAGTCCCGCGTGCTTTGCAGGATACAAACAAACCAAAGACAGTCCCCTGCTTCAAAGTCTTGAAAAATCGCTTATACTGACACAAATACTTAGATAAGTGATTTTGACTATTCGCTGGGGTGTCGTCTAATGATGGTACTTGGTACTGTAACCGAAAATAAAAGTGGGACCGTAGATGGAAGGAAATAATATTTTTGTGTGGTAGTGTTGGTCGCTGTTCCGACCAGTAGTGTGTCGAGAATATATAAAGATGTTACAATTAATTGCTTTACGCACCTTCAATGGTCTATGGCTTCAAAAGGATATTATTATTAAAATTATTTATTTGCAATAAATATTTTGTTTTCCAGTAGTTTATTATAGATAAGTAGAGTTTCATAGCAGTACTTTCATTTTTACTAGTCGTTTACGTTAGATATAAGTAAAGTGTATGGACAGAATAAGAGCTCCTATTTTAGGTATAAGTAAATGAATCTTACTGAAATAAAATAAATAAATGAACGCAAACTCATCCATGTCATAGGATTCTTTAGAAGGCATTATGACAATCATTTTTGATATTTTCGGAAGAAATGGAAATAAAAAGTAACAATTTAATCGAATGTGGAAGTCAGATCCTTTGGATGACGGTAAAGTCTAAATTCGGACGTCTTCGTGACGGCATCAGTATAGAGCATGTATCGCAAGTAGTAGCGAAAACTGACACTGGTGGAAGAAAGCGATAGTACAGGAAAAAACATTTTAGTTAAGATACATCCGCAAACGAGGCGTATGTGAGGTAGTCGGGTATGTGTGCTAAGGGACCTTCTCATTGGGTCAAAATTTTTGGAGGATTACTTGATTATGTTCGATTTCCGCGGTATTGAGGAATGTGGAACATGCATGACGAGATGCTGATGGAAGACGGGAATCAACATACAAATATGGCCTAAGGAGGTTTGAACGAACAGGGGCTGTTTTATTGTCTCCAAGATCAACTGACCTTAGGTGTCTGAATTCTTCCATCTGCGGTCATCACAAAAGTTTAGACTACAGCAATACCGTCGATACGATTCGGAAACTGGAGTAGCGAATTGTTTGTCAATATTTACGAGATGACCGAAGGGCGTTAGAAAAAAAAAAACCGCAACTCGCTGCAGAGACGAGTGTAGTATCGCTGGCATCCAAAGGGAGGCCGACGCGTAGAACACCCCTTTTAAGAAGTACGAGTGTAAGGTAAATTGTAACTTGTAACTTCCTGAAGTAGTACTGTATTTCTTGTTACAATATCCCAATTAGATGAGGACTTAATCGAAAAGTTTACATTTTGATATGGGTGCAGTAGATACACATTCGCTATTTTCTTTCAAACAGCTCGTTTGCCGATCGATGTTTACTGGCAAGGTTTTGCTTTTGTTATCGTATGCTTTAACCTCCGTCAGTTTTCTCTACTAATAGTGATGTACCCTGTAACCCTTTGTATGAGTGTCCCGGTGTTCAACCGGTGTCATGTCTGGGTTAAAGCCCGACCTTATGAATATTTTCATCTATGTTTTCGTCATGAGGCGACTGATTGCCAATAGCTCGAGTTTTAACTATCTGGTATACATGATTTATCGTGAACGTCGAGAAAATTTTATAAACCCGGGCGTGCTTGAAAGTAATACCTACGAATTTTTTATGTGAAAACCTTTTAATAAAACAAACTTTGTCAGTATTCTAAATCTTTATTCTTCGGGTCTACACATTTCTTCAATATAGTCACCCTAGCGACGAACACATTTCTACCAACGAGAGACCAGTTAGTTGATACCGTCAGTTAGAGTGTTTAACTTTGTTGACGGAGACACAACCCCACTGCCATAGGGAAGTCGTCGAAGGTGTTCTTCAAGTTATGGAAGCAGATGAAAGTCGGACGGGGATAAACCGGGACTGTATGGAGGATGATCGATAACAGTGAACCCAAGTGCAGATGTCGCAGCGTTCATGTGTGGTCCAGCGTTATCATGCTGAAGAAGAGGCACGCTCCACGTATATGGAAGAAGTTTTCGAATTCTAAACTCGATTGCAGCACGTTGTTTCTCATGCACCAATATAAGCACGTTACACGCCATATTACACACTACAATTCGGAGACCTCTAGCGGCAGAAGGCGCAAATATGTAGGCATGAAGGATAAAGATGTGCAACATCAATAACGTTTGTTTTATCTAAAAATCTTTAAGAATTTTCACAATAAAAAAATTCGGAGGCATTACTTTTTCATCACGCCCTCGTAATTTACCCACTGTCACCCTTAAGTTTCTTTTCATTTACTTTTTCTGTTTTGGTGGAATACGAATGCATGGAGTCTCTTCTGTCGGACAGTGTCCACGTAATCATATAATTCATTTGCCTCGATGGTCAAGGAATCCACCGACTTCAGTGCTGATGCACAAGTACATTCGATCTTCTGCGGGAATCTCAAAGTAGCGAGCATGGAGAACGTGGATGGGTACAGCCGGTAGGTGCCTCTAGGTGGGAGTGTGGGTCGACCGACAGATGTGTGGAAGTAATCTGCACACTTGCGATATACACTGTGTCTGGGTGGCACAGTGGTTAACGCAACTGCCTAGTAAGCAGAAGCTCCTGGGCTCGAACCCCGGTATGGTACACATTTTCACTTCTCGCCGCTGATTTCACATAAAGTTTCGACGCAGCTGACATCGGTGGTTCCTTCCCTTCCCTTTTCTCTCTCCCCCTCCACCTTCAATTTACATAATATTATGTCCGAACAGCTTATGGTGCGGTGGCTCGCGACCCAGTGATGACCTAACGATAGAAAAAATTGTTATCATCATCACTATTTCGCCGGTAACGAATGGGCGGTGGTATCGTATAGTTCCTGACTGCTAGGTTGTGTGTCAAGGTCCTAGACTAAATCTTAAGTCTCTTCTTAGTGCAGCGACACAATGTATGACAACATGCGGCACTTGAAAGGAATTCGGCCGCTGGGTTGGGACGTTAAACTTGGCGGCTTGTTAGCAGTGGCGCGCGTTGTCAAAATGGCAACGGTCCACAGCGACGTACCTGCACAAGTAAATACAGGTTGTTCCTAATTTTTTGGCTCGAAATTATACAGATGACAGAGTAATACTTTACGGTAAGGAACTAAGGGTAAAATCAATATTTTGTTCTTTTAATTGGCACCTTAGACCGTCAAATTAAGCTGACAACAAATGTTCGAAGTGGCGACCGCCAGTCTCAACGCATGCATTACATAAAAGTTTTCTGCACAGGCTCATACATGGTCTAATCACATTAATGTGATTACCTGTCAAAAGCTGAATAACCCTGTGTCAGTGAGATTACGAAAGGTAGCGCCTTGGATGTGAAACCAAGCCATGTCGAGCCTCGTGACCAGCTGGGTTAGGTTCCTCAGTCGAGAATCCATGGCGCGAACAGCCCGATCGAGGTGGTCTCGCAGGTTCTCGATTGGCTTTAAATCCCGGGAGTTTGGTGGCCAGGGGTATATGGTAAATTCATTATGGTTCTTCGAGCCACTCACCTACACTGCGAGCTGTTTGACGCATTGCATTGTCCTGCCGCCACATGTCATTGTGCTGAGGAAAACCAAACTGTATTTACATACATGGTGCCTTCCAGAATAACGAGATTACCCAGGAAAAGCCAGGAAAATATTACCCAAACCACAACATTCCCCCTCCGACGACTGTTGAGAGGTGTATGCTTTGTGACGTTTCACGCCGTACACAACAACGGCCGTATGCACGACGGAACATAGACCGTGAGTCATCTGAAAGGGCAACCAGTTGAAACGTCCCCTTATAAAAATTATTGAATTACTGTGCTGATAAATCTCTTACATCATTTGACTTTCAAACAGCTGAGCAAAACTGAGCGTACTCAGACATTTCGCTCTTTACCTATCCTGATCAACACTAAACTGACACACAATATTTTTAGCGCAACGCAATCTGACTTTCAAAAATCCCTACAAAAGAATGGCCCTTACTAACATTAACCTATACGTTTCACAAATCACTTACCTCACAAAAATCTTCGTTACTCGAACTACTGCAATACAGCGATCGCCACTACTGCCAGCTAAATAAAAGATTCAAACTACTGAAGGCACTAACTACCGATAGGCATAGTTAGCAAATGAAAGATTTTGATAGAGAACCAACAATGGATTTACCTTAATAGTGTTCAAAAGTCATAATATATATAGCAGTTCATGACATTCATTATTACAAATGTACTGTTTCTGACAGACACACGTCCAGATCATCCGCTCTCAAAAATCCGCCATCTCACTTCCCCACACCCACCACTGCTGGCAGCTCACCTCCAACTGCGCAACGCTACGCGCTGTTAACCGCCAACAGCCCAACACTACAATAGCTAATATTTCAACAATGCCACCCAGCCACAGACTGCACACAGCACAGCCAGTGATTTTCATACAGAGCGCTACGTGGCGTTACCAACATAAAAACCTATACAGCCTACTTACACAGTCGCCACACAGTGGACGTCCACTTGCAGTACTGGAGTGCAAACTCCAGCCTACATAACTGATGAACAGTTCTCAGCAAGGGTTCATGAACCAGGCGCCTGCTGCTCAGCCCATACACGGCCAATGTTCGCTGAACAGTCGTTGAGGAGACACTGTTGGTGGCCCCTGCGTCATCTGGGCAGTTCAAAAATGGTTCAAATGGCTCTGAGCACTAAAGGACTGCTGTGGTCATCAGTCCCCTAGAACTTAGAACTATTTAAACCTAACTAGCCTAAGGACATCACACACATCCATGCCCGAGGCAGGATTCGAACCTGCGACCGTAGCGGTCGTGGGGTTCCAGACTGTAGCGCCTAGAACCGCTCGGCTACTCCGGCCGGCCATCTGAGCAGTCCGCTGCTCAATAGCTGCACGTCCATTCACCCGGACGCATCTCAGCAGTCGTCGTTCACCTATGTCATCTATGGTCCGAGGTGCACAACAACTCTCTTAGTGCCCATTTTCGATAGCGCCATTTCGCCAGACAAGGTATACTTCAACCACAACGGCACTCGAACAGCTTACAAACTTACCCGTTTCGCAAATGCATTCGCCCTTTGCCCGAAAGCCAATTATCCTGCCCTTTTGGACCTCAGAAAAATCCGTTTCGAAAACGCCTTCGCCCTTTGCTCGAAAGCGAATGATCATGGCCCTTTGGACGTCAGAAAAATTTCTCCGCTTCCGCATCACGACAACGACTGCACTGTTTTTCGTGTAGCCATGACACCCTTTGGCGTCTGAGAGTGGTTATTGCACACTGGCGTCGAACATAGTGCACCATGTAGACTATGATCAAAAGTACCTGGACACACCCAAAAACATACGTTTTTCATATTAGATGCATTGTGCTGCCACCTACCTCCAGGTACACCATATGAGCGACTTTAGTAGTCATTAGACATCGTGAAAGAGCAGAATGGCGCGCTCCGCGAAACTCGCGGAATTCGAATGCGGTCAGGTGATTGGGTGTCACTTGTGTCACACGTCTGTACGCGAGATTTCCACACTCCTAAACATCCATAGGCCCACTGTTTCCGATGTGATAGTGAAGTGGAAACGTGAAGGGACACGTACAGCACAAAAGCGTACATGCCGACCTCGTCTGTTGACTGGCAGAGACCCCCGACAGTTTGAAGAGGGTCATAATGTGTAATGGGCATACATCTATCCAAACCACCACACAGAAATTCCAAACTACACTCCTGGAAATTGAAATAAGAACACCGTGAATTCATTGTCCCAGGAAGGGGAAACTTTATTGACACATTCCTGGGGTCAGATACATCACATGATCACACTGACAGAACCACAGGCACATAGACACAGGCAACAGAGCATGTACAATGTCGGCACTAGTACAGTGTATATCCACCTTTCGCAGCAATGCAGGCTGCTATTCTCCCATGGAGACGATCGTAGAGATGCTGGATGTAGTCCTGTGGAACGGCTTGCCATGCCATTTCCACCTGGCGCCTCAGTTGGACCAGCGTTCGTGCTGGACGTGCAGACCGCGTTAGACGACGCTTCACCAGTCCCAAACATGCTCAATGGGGGACAGATCCGGAGATATTGCTGGCCAGGGTAGTTGACTTACACCTTCTAGAGCACGTTGGGTGGCACGGGATACATGCGGACGTGCATTGTCCTGTTGGAACAGCAAGTTCCCTTGCCGGTCTAGGAATGGTAGAACGATGGGTTCGATGACGGTTTGGATGTACCGTGCACTATTCAGTGTCCCCTCGACGATCACCAGTGGTGTACGGCCAGTGTAGGAGATCGCTCCCCACACCATGATGCCGGGTGTTGGCCCTGTGTGCCTCGGTCGTATGCAGTCCTGATTGTGGCGCTCACCTGCACGGCGCCAAACACGCATACGACCATCATTGGCACCAAGGCAGAAGCGACTCTCATCGCTGAAGACGACACGTCTCCATTCGTCTCTCCATTCACGCCTGTCGCGACACCACTGGAGGCGGGCTGCACGATGTTGGGGCGTGAGCGGAAGACGGCCTCACGGTGTGCGGGACCGTAGCCCAGCTTCATGGAGACGATTGCGAATGGTCCTCGCCGATACCCCAGGAGCAACAGTGTCCCTAATTTGCTGGGAAGTGGCGGTGCGGTCCCCTACGGCACTGCGTAGGATCCTACGGTCTTGGAGTGCATCCGTGCGTCGCTGCGGTCCGGTCCCAGGTCGATGGGCACGTGCACCTTCCGCCGACCACTGGCGACAACATCGATGTACTGTGGAGACCTCACGTCCCACGTGTTGAGCAATTCGGCGGTACGTCCACCCGGCCTCCCGCATGCCCACTATACGCCCTCACTCAAAGTCCGTCAACTGCACATACGGTTCACGTCCACGCTGTCGCGGCATGCTACCAGTGTTAAAGACTGCGATGGAGCTCCGTATGCCACGGCAAACTGGCTGACACTGACGGCGGCGGTGCACAAATGCTGCGCAGCTAGCGCCATTCGACGGCGAACACCGCGGTTCCTGGTGTGTCCGCTGTGCCGTGCGTGTGATCATTGTTTGTACAGCCCTCTCGCAGGGTCCGGAGCAAGTATGGTGGGTCTGACACACCGGTGTCAATGTGTTCTTTTTTCCATTTCCAGGAGTGTACATCAGGATCCACTGCAAGTACTATGACATTTAGGCGGGAGGTGAGAAAAGTTGTATTTCATGGTCGAGAGGCTGCTCATAAGCCACACTTGGTGTAAGGAGCGCAAACATTGGACGGTTGAACAGTGGAAAAACGTCGCGTGGAGAGACGAATCATGGTACATAATGTGGCGATCCGATGACGGGGTGTGGGTATGGCGAATGCCAGGTGAATGTCATCTGCCAGCGTGTATAGTGCCAACAGTAAAATTCGGAGGCGGTAGTGTTGTGGTGTGGTCGTGTTTTTCATGGAGAGGGCTTGCACCACTTCTTGTTTTGCGTGGCGCTATCACTGCACAGGCCTACATTGATGTTTTAAGCACCTTCTTGCTTCCCACTGTTGAAGAGCAATTCGGGGATGCCGACTGCATCTTTCAACACGATCGAGCACCTGTTCAGAATGCACGGCCTGTGGCGGAGTGGTTACACGACAATAACATCCCTGTAATGGACTGGCCTGCACGGAGTCATGAGCTGAAAACTGTAGAACACCTTTGGCATGTTTTGGAACGCCGACTTCGTTCCAGGCGTCACCGGCCGACATCGATACCGCTCCTCAATGCAGTACTCCGTGAAGGATGTGCTGCATTCTCCAAGAAACCTTCCAGCATCTGACTGAACGCCGGCCGCTGTGGCCGAGTGGTTATAGGCGCTTCAGTCCGGAACCGCGCGACTGCTACGGTCACAGGTTCGAATCCTGCCTGGGCATGGATGTGTGTAATGTCCTTAAGGGGGGTAGGACGTCAAACGGGCCGACTTGGAGCAGGAGAGGCATCAAAGGACATTTTAATTTCCAGTGACTATACTTTTACAAATTAATTCATAAAACTTTGTCAGCATCACCATGAAGGATTCAGGATTCACACTCATTGCAGTGGAACTTCGAAAACATGACAATTTTTTTTTAGATGTGAAATTTCATCATCTTTTCACTTACTAATGGCTGCATTTGTTGCTATGGGTACACTTTTCTTCATAAGTTAGAGAGATTCTTCCATGAATTTTGCAGAGCATACATTCCATACCTACAGGTGTATGAAACTCTAGAATTTATTTAATTTACGAAAAAACGAATGAGCTGCTATATTTTAAAGTTCATGTTTAGAAAAAACACAAATTTTATAGTTAATTGCCTCAATTTTTACCACAGTTTTTAATAGATTTGGAAAATTCTAGAGTTTCATACACCTTTAAGTATGGTTTGTATGCTGTGCAAAATTCATCGAAGAATCTCTTTTACTTAGGAAGAAAAGTGTACCTATAGCAACAAATGCTGCCATTAGTAAGTGAAAAAAAATGATGAAATTTCACATGTAAACAAAATTACTTCGTTATGTTTTCGAACTTCCACTGCTAGGAGTGTGAATTCTGAATCCTTCCTGGTCATGCTGACAAAGTTTTATGAATTTATTTGTAAAAGAATAGACAGTGGAAATTAAAATGTCCTGTGGTGCTTCTCCTGCTCCAAGTCGACCCGTTTGACGTCGTACCCCCCTTTAGTTAGTTAGGTTTAAGTAGTTCTAAGTTCAACGGGACTGATGACCTCAGTTGTTAAGTCCCATAGTGCTCAGAGCCGAGCCATTTTTGAACCTGATTGAACGTATGCCGGCGAGAGTGGAACCTGTCACCAAGACTAAGGTTTCTCTGCCTCGTGATGGCTGGGTGTTGTGTGCTGTCCTTAGGTTGGTTAGGTTTAAGTAGTTCTAAGTTCTAGGGGACTGATGACCTAAGATGTTAAGTCCCATAGTGCTCAGAGCCAAGACTAAGGTTGGGCCAACACCATAATGAATTCCAGCATTACCGATGGAGGGCGCCACGAACCTGCAAGTCATTTTCAGCCAGGTGTCCGGATGCTTTTGATCACATACTGTGTATACCTATTGTCTGTCGTTGAATGACTCAGGCAAACAGGACTCTTTCAAACTGTCCTTCTTCAGTTTATGCTGCGATTTCATATACCAACGACTTCATGTAACATCACAGGAAAAAATCCAGAGCAGTGAGTTTCGGCAATCGCGGCCGTAATGCGACTTGAGCTTCCCTGCCAGAACAACGATGGCGGCATCTGTCGTTCAGCTGTTCACTGACTATTTGTTGATCTTCTACAATGCCAGCACATGAGGTGATAGAGATTGTTGGTGGTGACCTAAGATGAGCGTGATGTAAAGATTTTCGACAGTTCAGGCATGGGTGTTGCTTTGGATGAAAACACCGCCACGGTTGAGAGAGGCGTCATTCGTCAACGGCAGGACTACCAGCTCTGCGCTGTTTGATCCATTAGTAAGACTACACTCTGAGTTCAGAACCATTTCGCCCCTTTCCAACCACATACTGTGTATGGTAATGGCTGTAAATCGCTGCTCCGCCACTGCTCTCTACTCTGTATTCCTACACCTTCTCAAATTCTTTTGTCCAAACAAATCTTTATTGAGAAACTTGGCCAGCTCTTTGTGGCTTCGACATCTAAGTTTCTCCTAAGTTGCTCTCTACGCCCACAAATTTCTTGCAGTTTGGATGAACGCCTGTTGTGAATATTATCTCTATACACACGTTACGGTTTCCGAACTGATCTATTCACATAATATACACTATTTTTCTTCAGAACCATGTTTCAATAGCTTCCTTTTTTTCCTAGTTTTTACAATTTATCGACAACAGTTCTCTTCTGTATAGGCTATACTCCAAATACTTTTCGGAAACCTTAAAACGTTTCTAACACTTAAATTGATATTCAATGTTAATAAATTTTTTTGTTTGAGAAACGCTTTTCATGCTATTTGTAGATCGCATTTTACAGCCTCTTTACTTCTACCAACGTCATTTATTTCGATGCCCAAATACTGAAATTCATTTACCACATTTAGCGTGAGACTGCAGAGTTTCGCAGCGGTAACGATCAATAAAATGTTCTCTGGCTCCAAGCCGCGACAAGTGGTTAAAATGCTACGAGCTTTCAACCAAACAATCCTTGGCTATTGTCAGGTGCAATGACCGCTGATGGGTTGCTCGTACCCCACTTATACACTCCAGCTGCCGCCTGTGACGTCACCGGTGCTCACGGTATTGCCATACATAGGCATACATTGACTACCCGTTCGATGCGCCGACTTCAGCCTCGCGCTCGCTGGATCCCAAGCCGCGTTGAGATGCAGACTGAATATTTTATACTTCTTTTAGTGTTTATTTTCTAATCTAATTCCCCTCCGCAATACCTGTTGTTTCCTGACTAGATTATGCTAGTGTTTCCTTACGCTTCTTGATATTCATTGCGTAACCTCCTTTCAAGTCATCAGCCATTCCGTTCAACCATCTCCTAACTGCTTTTTCGTAGGAGAATTACACTGAAGCGCCAAAGAAACTGGTATGAGCATGCGTATTCAAATATAGAGATATAAACAGGCAGAATACGGCGCTGCGGTCGGCAACGCCTATATAAGGCAACAAGTGTCTGGCGCAGTTTTTAGATCTGTTAATGCTGCTACAATGGCATGTTATCAAGTGAGTTTGAACGTGGTGTTATAGTCAGCGCACGAGCGATGCGACACAGCGTCTCCGAAGTAGCGATGAAGTAGGGATTTCCGCGTACGACCATTTCACAAGTGTACAGTCAATATACAGGAATCCGGTAAACCACAAATCTCCGACGTCGCTGCGGCCGGAAAAAGATCCTGCAAGAACGAAACCAACGACAACTGAAAAGAATCATTTAACGTGACAGAAATACTGCATTTCCGCAAACTGCTGCAGCTTTCAATGCTGGGCCATCAACAAATGTCAGAGTGCGAACCATTCAACGAAACATAATCGATATGGGCATTCGGAGCCGAAGGTCGACTTAATGACAAAGCTTTACGTCTCGCCTACACCCGTCAACCCCGACATTGGACTGTTGATGACTGGAAACGGGGAGTCTCGTTTCAAATTGTATCGAGCGGATGGACATGTACGGGTATGGAGACAATCTCATGAATACATAGACCCTGCGTGTCAGCCTGGGAGCCGGTCGCGGTGGCCGTGCGGTTATAGGCGCTGCAGTCCGGAACCGTGGGACTGCTACGGTCGCAGGTTCTAATCCTGCCTTGGGTATGGATGTGTGTCATATCCTTAGGTTAGTTAGGTTTAAGTAGTTCTAAGTTCTAGGGGACTGATGACCTAAGATGTTAAGTCCCATAGTGCTCAGAGCCATTTGAACCATTTTTTTCAGCCTGGGACTGTTCAAGCTGGTGGAGGCTCTGCAATGGTGTGGGACGTGTGCAGTTGGAGTGATATGGAGCCCCTGATACGTCTAGATACGACTCCGACAGGTGGCACGTACGTAAGGATCCTTCCTGATCACCTGAACCCATTCATGTCCAGTGTGCATTCTAACGGACTTGAGCAATTCCAGTAGGACAATGCGACTCCCCACACGTCCAGAACTTTTACATAGTGGCTCCAGGAACACTCTTCTGAGTTTAAACACTTCTGCTGGCCACCAAACTCCTTAGACATGAACATTATTGAGCATATCTGGAATGTCTTTCAACGTGCTGTTCAGAAGCGATCTCCACCGCCTCGTACTCTTACGGATTTATGGACAGCTCTGCAGGATTCATGGTGTCAGTTCCCTCCAGCACTACTTCAGATGTTAATCGAGGACATGCCAACTCGTGTTGCGGAACTTCTGCGTGCTCGTGGCAGCCCTACACAATATTAGGCAGTAGACAAGTTTCTTTGGCTCTTCAGTGTACAGTTTCGTCAGGAAACCACAAAATTTTTGTTTCTTTCCCGTTATTTTTAATTCCCTTTCCAAATATGTCCTTGGCTTCGTTTGCTGCTTGCTCTACGTGCAGACTGTGTATGCATTCACAACACCAACACTGTAACGCACAAACTTGATACTCCTTAAGGGCTCGGAGGGAGCCAACCCATGACCTTGCATAGCACAGCAATTCTGGGCTGAAACTGTTGTGACTTGGCAAGACAGCCAAGCCACTATGAGATAGCCGAAAGGCACGCGTTTAAGCTCACGCAGGCTGGCGTGAGGCCTGGAACAGTTAAAGGAGTTGAGTCTAGTAAAAAAAGTACGTAGCTTCTGGAATACTTAACTTTAATCCATAATTGGTGAACATCGGTCTGACGGTACATGCATCACAAGATAAATAGCAGTTGATAATGGCGCCTTGGGGTCGTAGCAAATGACGTAGCTGAAGGCTATGCTAACTATCGTCTCGGCAAATGAGAGCGTAATTTGTCAGTGAACCATCGCTAGCAAAGTCGGCTGTACAACTGGGGCGAGTGCTAGGACGTCTCTCTAGACCTGCCGTGTGGCGGCGCTCGGTCTGCAATCACTGATAGTGGCGACACGCGGGTCCGACGTATACTACCGGATCGCGGCCGATTTAAAGGCTATCACCTAGCAAGTGTGGCGTCTGGCGGTGACACCACAGAAACATTGTCATCAAAACTCAGCGACTAGCACAGAACGGTCGAACTTTTGATTGGATAAGGATGAATCAGCCAGCATTTGGCTAATATTGTGCCGGCCTCGGAAACAAAAACGACTGAAGGCACAGCATTGCCTTGAGACGTGGGCATCGTGGGTGGGAGCGGAGGAATGAGGACGAGTTGCGCAGGCGGGCGGGCAGGTGCGGGCAGGTGCATGCGGCGACACGAGACGGTAACCCAGAAAGGCGCGGCCTTACGCGGAATGTGAACCACGGCCGCCCGGCCTGTCACCAGAAGGCTGCGGCGGCGCGGCGCGACGCGACGCGCGGGATCGGATTCCGTGAGAGAGGCGGAGGTAGAGGCAGGCAGCTCCAGCCGGCCGCGAAGGCAGCCACGGGCGTACCTTACACTCGTCTGGGTGTTCCAGCGTAGCAGACCAGCACAGCTCAGCCACGTCTGTCGATGTAGACAATATCGCATCAGAAAATTCTTACATTCAATGGACCAAAAGGCAGAAAACCTTTTTTCGCTTCAGTGTAGACGGTTTATCACAGCCAATATCGGAAACTTACAAGGGTGAGAGTTGTTGTTGTTGTGGTCTTCAGTCCGGAAACTGTTTTGATGCAGCTCTCCATGCTACTCTATCCTGTGCAAGCTTCTTCATCTCCCAGTACCTACTGCAACTTACATCCTTCTGAATCTGTTTAGTGTATTCATCTCTTTGTCTCCCCCTGCCATTTTTACACTCCACGCTGTCCTCCAATACTAAATTGGTGATCCCTTGATGCCTCAGAATATGTCCTATTAAGCGATCCCTTCTTCTAGTCAAGTTGTGCCACAAATTTCTCTTCTCTCCAATTCTATTCAATACCTCCTCATTAGTTACGTGATCTACCCATCTAATCTTCAGCATTCTTCTGTAGCACCACATTTCGATAGCTTCTATCCTCTTCCTGTCTAAACTATTTATCGTCCATGTTTCACTTCCATACATGGCTACACTCCATACAAATACTTTCAGAAACGACCTCCAGATACTTAAATCGATACTCGATGTTAACAAATTTCTCTTCTTCAGAAATGCTCTCCTTGCCATTGCCAGTCTACATTTTATATCCTCTCTACTTCGACCATCAGCAGTTATTTTTCTCCCCAAACAGCAATACTTATTTACTAATTTAAGCGTCTCATTTCCTGATCTAATTCCCGCAGCATCACCCGACTTAATTCGACTACATTCCATTATCCTCGTTTTGCTTTTGTTGAAGTTCATCTTATATCCTCCTTTCAAGACAATGTCCATTCCGTTCAACTGCTCTTCCAGATCCTTTGCTGTCCTTGACAGAATTACAATGTCATCGGCGAACCTCTAAGTTTTTATTTCTTCTCCATGGATTTTAATTCCTACTCCGAATTTTTCTTTTCTTTCCTTTACTGCTTGCTCACTATACAGATTGAATAACATCGGGGATAGGCTACAACCCTGTCTCACTCCCTTCCCAACCACTGCTTCCCTTCCATGCCCCTCGACTCTTATAACTGCCATTTGGTTTCTGTACAAATTGTAAATAGCCTTTCGCTCCCTGTATTTTACCCCTGCCACCTTCAGAATTTGAAAGGGAGTATTCCAGTCAACATTGTCAAAAGCTTTCTCTAAGTCTACAAATGCTAGAAACAGGTTTGCCTTTCCTTAATCTATTTTCTAAGATAAATCGTAGGGTTAGTATGGCCTCACGTGTTCCAACATTTCTACAGAATCCAAACCGATCTTCCCCGAGGTCGGCTTCTACCAGATTTTCCATTCGTCTGTATAGAATTCGTGTTAGTGTTTTGCAGCAGTGGCTTATTAAACTGTGAGTATACGATACTAAAAGGGACGATCAAAACGTTTGCGTCTGAGGGCGATGCTGCAGCGTATATGCAACGTAGCGCGACGTCGATGCGGGTGGGCAAGCACCAACATGTAGACATGTCATTAGTGTGGCATTCGCGTCTTCCCGACCGTCGTGTTGTAAATATGGTGCGGAAACCTGACCTATGAAGACGTGATTGCCAAATACGTATAAACAGGACCAGCGTGCTTGGCTGCCTAAGGACTAACACCAGTAGACATCCATTGCAGAATGTGGAATGTTTATGGAGAATTAACTTATGTCAAAAAAATTAAATAAATAAAATAAAAAAATAAAATAAAAACTACGACAAGGAGTACAGTCGCTTCATGATAACGCATGTCCCTATATTTCAAATTTCGTAACGCACAGTTACGCCAATTCAAGCGAGACACTCTCGAGCACCCTCCCTTGCCGTTAAGGCCTTCTTCACGCAGCAGATCACGGTGTCTTAGCAAAGGGGTATCCTCAACCTGGTGCATCGGCGAGATGATTGCCTCAGCGCTCATAATCATTTTGCCTGATTGGCGTACAGATTCTGGGCTGTACAGCCTCCGAACGAAATCTTTTTGATTGCCCCTTAGATAGGCAGAATCCTTCCAGTAAACACGGGTCTGAGAACGAACCGTTTACGATATAACTGTTATTCAGTGGAATCACAGCCTGTTAACACTGCTAACTAGTTGAGTCTTCAGACGTTGGCGCTGATTTCCTGCAATCAGAACGATCCGTCTCACGTCCGAACTCTTTTTGCCATTTACTACAACAAATTCCCAGTTCACTTGCAGTTTCTTGACCGGCTTTCTTTCTTGATGTGTTTGGGTCTTGAATCCTGGGTATCGTTTATTTCCCATTTCATCAGACATGATTAGCATACAAAAAACAACACGCACACGATGATGGTAACGAAATACGCACATTTGATGCACAGCACTAGCCAAACACTACCGGATCGTTACGCACAAGACACGATACTGTGTCACAAATTCAGTTATGATCTCCATAGAAAACGGCGTACAGTAGATAAACTTCATACAAGACTGCATGAGGCCGATCTTTTTGAAGGCAGCAAATCATCATTGCGACGCATACTGCAGTAGAATAAATATAAGGATCGATTAACAAGAGGTGGCTAGAGCAGTGGTTAAGATATAGTCCTGATATACAGAATGGCGCGGGTTCAAATCTCGTCAGGTGATTTAAGTTATATAATTTTTAAATTTTTATTTACATGATTTTGATTATCATATTTATTCAGTTATTTGATTTAAATGTAATTTTTTATTTTTAATCATTTTTCGTGTCATTTTCATCATCGTATTTTTAATTAGTTCGTTTTCTTGTTCCTACCTTCATTTTTTTGTTTCCAATCTGTCTGTATCGCCCTCAACCCGCGACCGTATGCCAATTATGGCGGCTCATCGGTTGATATCGCCTCAGCTCGTGTAGCCAGTGAAAGCATAGCTTCAGGTCCTTCCACCGGAGGTTCGAATTTTCCCTCGGGTATGGGTGTGTGTGTTTGTTGTTCTTAGCATAAGTTAGCTTAAGTTAGTTTAAGTAATGTGTAAGTCTAGGGACCGATGACCTCGGCAGTTTGCTTCCTTAGGAAGTCACACACACTTGAACAAATTTTCAGGTAACCAATGAAAGCGAGAAATTACAGTTCGGTTTTAGTGCTGAAACTGAAATATTTCTGCCTTGAATTTGCTCGCAGAGATCAGTGTTAACGACCATGAACAAAGCGAGCGTGATTAATAGTTCTGCTGCCGTTTCCTCGGATACGTTTCACATCAAGAGGTTGTGGTTAGTGAAGGTCATGAGTGTTAATTCAGGCTACAAAACGCTTCGTTTTCCGCAGTTCTGTAATTGGTCACTTAAAATCAACTGTGCACAGAGTATATTACATTCCCGTCATCATGACGGCAGCCGCTTCCAAAATTGCTACGCGTTGCACGCAACAGCACTTCAGCACTTGTGAAGCTACCCGCCGAGTTTGCATGTCGCCTTTAACCGAGCGGTAGCCGATGTGGCAACACCGCAGCGCCAAGTGACAGACATCAAGGTACAAATAATTTTAATCGCACTATATGTGATCAGCCCATTCGGCCATACATTACTCCAAGGAAACTTCATGGGTGGTGGTACCTTTGGCTGCTCGATGATGCTTTCCCTTGTGCAAGTTAGGGAAGTGTGCACATGCATAACGGGACAAGGGCACGTTTTGCTGTTGTTGCTGTTGTAAGATGACGTCTAACGCATCAATATGGTCCAAGATGGCTACATCCTCCAAATGACGTGTTCAGCATTTCCGTTGATGGAATAGCGAACAGTATATTCTGGAGAGCTAACTCAAGACCAAATTTGATTTCGTAAAGGAAGAGGGACCAGAGATAAAATTGCCAATATCCGATGGATTATTGAGAAGACAAGAGAATTCAGAAGTTGTACGCTCGTATATCTCTGCTTAATTGATTATACTAAAGCCTTTGATTGTGTCGACCACAATAAATCATAGAAAGTACTAAAAAATATGGGCGTGCCAAATCACCTCACTTACATATACGGAATTTCTAGCCTGACCAAGACGCCACGGTGAGACCCATATGTGGAGCAAGTAAATGGGTCAAATTCAGAAAGGAGTACGGGAAGACTGCATATTGTCACCTTATTTATTCAACCTGTATGAAGAGCACATTACGAGGAATGCAGAACTAGATGAAGAAGAAACAGGAATTACAATAGCTGGGACAGATGTAAATTGGTGGTGGTGGTGGTTAGTGTTTAACGTCCCGTCGACAACGAGGTCATTAGAGACGGAGCGCAAGCTCGGGTTAGGGAAGGATTGGGAAGGAAATCGGCCGTGCCCTTTCAAAGGAACCATCCCGGCATTTGCCTGAAACGATTTAGGGAAATCACGGAAAACCTAAATCAGAATGGCTGGAGACGGGATTGAACCGTCGTCCTCCCGAATGCAAGTCCAGTGTGCTAACCACTGCGCCACCTCGCTCGGTGATGTAAATTAAATATGCACTTGATACTGCACTGATGGCAGAAAGTGAGTTAGAGCTACAGATCATTTTATTAAGCGTGAGAGAAGAAACAGCAAAAGCTGGCCTAATGCCGAATCTCAAGAAAACTATGATTATGGCAACAACACCTATCACTGCATGGCATATAGAAGAAGAAACAATGGAGATGTTTTCTATGTTCTGTTATCTCGGCTCTCAGATTACTACTGACGGTGATTGCAGCCATGAAAAGAAGAACCTCTTGTTACTTAGCAAAAACGCAATGTTCGACCTTGACAATGTTTTAAGAAGTAGAATATAACTGTAACAACAAAGATCAGTATAATAAAGGTTATGGTCTTTCCTGTTGTGGTGTACGGATGTGCGCCCTGGGTCAGAAGGAAGGCTGAACTATGTGCGGTAGACATCGTTTAATTGTGGTGTTGGGAGAAACTCCTTAGAGTTCCATAGGCCACAAAGAGAACGAATAGATCAGTATTTGCAGCGAATAGAACCAGATTGCTGCTTGTAAGGTCTGATGCTGACACAAAGACTGGTCTACTTTGAACACATTATGAGAGGACATGATTCTCTGGGAAAGTCATTAATACCGGCGAAGATCGAACGGACAAGGAGAAGTGAGCGGCAAAAGATGAGATGGGTCAATGGCATCACAGAAGTAATGGATTGCAACCTGGAAAGTCTGCGGGAGATAGTGCAGGACAGAAGAGATTTATGTGCTTTAGTTCATGGGGTCACGGAGACTCATAGTCGACCAAACGAATAAAGACAGAGGGAGAGAGAGGGGGATGGGGAGAAGAAGGAGATACATCAGATGATCCGGAGATGTTAGAAAAAATACAGTATCGCATCCTCATGCGAGAACCACACGTGGAACACCTCTTTTAAAAAGAACGACAACAGAGTAGATCATATTTCCTACTAAGGTGGCCGAGGGTGAAATTTGAGCCGACTTAATCGAAAACTTTACACTTCAGATCCATCGTAGGACAATAATTTGTACTGAAGTCAGCGGTGACACTTTGGCGGACCCATGTTTACTGAAAGCTTTTGCTTCTGTTCACGTTTACTTTCAGCCGTGTTAGCTCTCGGTATTACGAGATACAACTTGTAAATGCGAATATGACAAAGCGGCAATATTTTTGCGAATACTTCCTTCTAGATCGCTACACATCTTTCTTTTTCGTTACATTACACTACTGCCATAATTAGATCAAAAATTAGAACTCGCTAGACAAACTTCAGTGCCCGTCAATAAAATCAATGCATAAGCGGAGCGTATAGTTTGAACTGACGGCCCGTTTCAGAATGGATTTTATTGCTGCTGGCACTGAACTTTGTTTCACAAGAGTTTATACATTAAGTGATCTAGAGAGTATTATCCGTAAATATTCAAAGTTATTGTAAAGTCTTAAGGAATTTACTTCCTTCCTTAATTATTCTGCAATATGTCTCCAATATTGTTTAATTTTTATCGGAACGAATCCATTAGACAGGTACATAGGAAATTTACACCAACTGCCAAAAAAAAGAAAACAAACACCCGGAAATAACAGTTAGTTCAATGGAGATGCAATTCCGTACAAATACGGGCGTGAAACCAGATAAAACTTGTCACCTTTCACAGCTAGAACGTCCACCAGAGCAGGTGACTTGTCACCACGTTACCCTGTTATCTGGTCTGACAGAGTATATAATAGGCGTGCAATGCACCAGATAGGTCTCGCGCGTTGTGAAGCATCAGGGAGGGTGCCACGTGCCTGATTGCTCGAATGAGGCAACGTTGCCACAACTAGATATCTTTATGGGTCTGCATGTGTCGGTCTGGTCGAATTATTCAAGATGTAGATGTAATGGTCGTTTAGGACCTTACGTGGTGGAGTAAACGGATACATGATGGAAACCGCACGCCTCATCAAGGATCTGGTCGATCATGTATGATCTCAGCAGGGGAGGCTTGCCCTGTTGTGTATTAAGCACGTGCTAACGCTTTCTCGAAGTGCAAAATGGCTAACCAGGGATGGCTAGAGGACAAATGTAAGGATGTAGAGGCGTATATCACTAGGGGTAAGATAGATACTGCCTACAGGAAAATTAAAGAGACCTTTGGAGAAAGGAGAACCACGTGCATGAATATTAAGAGCTTTGATGGAAACCCAGTTCTAAGCAAAGAAGAGAAAGCAGAAAGGTGGAAGGAGTATATAGAGGGCCTATACAAGGGCGATGTACTTGAGGACAATATTATGGAAATGGAAGAGGATGTAGATGAAGATGGAATGGCAGATATGATACTGCGTGAAGAGTTTGACAGAGCACTGAAAGACCTAAGTCGAAACAAGGCCCGGGGAGTAGACAACATTCCATTAGAACTACTGATAGCCTTGGGAGAGCCAGCCCTGACAAAACTCTACCATCTGGTGAACAAGATGTATGAGACAGGCGAAATACCCTCAGACTTCAAGAAGAATATAATAATTCCAATCCCATAGAAAGCAGGGGTTGACAGACGTGAAAATTACCGAAGTATCAGTTTAATAAGTCACGGCTGCAAAATACTAACACGAATTATTTACAGACGAATGGAAAAACTGGTTGAGGCCGACCTCGGGGGAGATCAGTTTCAATCCGTAGAAATGTTGGAACACGTGAGGCAATACCGACCCTACGACTTATCTTAGAAAATAGATTAAGGAAAGGTAAACCTATGTTTCTAGCATTTGTAGACTTAGGGAAAACTTTTGACAATGTTGACTGGAATATTCTCTTTCAAATTCTGAAGGTGGCAGGGGTAAAATACAGGGACCGAAAGGCCATTTACAATTTGTACAGAAACCAGATGGCAGTTATAAGAGTCGAGGGGCATGAAAGGGAAGCAGTGGTTGGGAAGGGTGTGAGACAGGGTTGTAGCGTACCCCCGATGTTATTCAATCTGTATATTGAGCAAGCAGTAAAGGAAACAAAAGAAATATTCGGAGTAGGAATTAAAATCCATGGAGAAGAAATAAAAACTTAGAGGTTCGCCGATGACATTGTAATTCTGTCAGAGAGAGCAAAGGACCTGGAAGAGCAGCTGATCGGAATGGACAATGTCTTGATAGGAGGATATAAGATGAACATCAACAAATGCAAAACGAGGATAATGGAATGTAGTCGAATTAAATCGGGTGATGCTGAGGGTATTAGATTAAGAAATGAGACGCTTAAAGTAGTAAATGAGTTTTGCTATTTGGGGAGCAAAATGACTAATGATGGTCGAAGTAGAGAGGATATAAAATGTACACTGGCAATGGCAAGGAAAACGTTTCTGAAGAAGAGAAATTTGTTATCGTCGAGTATAGATTTAAGTGTCAGGAAGTATTTTCTGAAAGTATTTGTATGGAGTGTAGCCATGTATGTAAGTGAAACGTTGACGGTAAGTAGTTTAGACAAAATGTGGTGCTACAGATGAATGCCGAAGATTAGATGGGTAGATCACATAACTAATGAGGAGGTATTGAATAGAATTGGAGAGAAGAGAAATTTGTGGCACAACTTAACTAGAAGAAGGGATCGGTTGGTAGGGCATATTCTGAGGCATCAAGGGATCACCAATTTAGTATTGGAGGGCAGCGCGGATGGTAAAAATCGTAGAGGGAGACCAAGAGATGAATACACTAACCAGATTCAGAAGGATGTAGGTTGCAGTAGGTACTGGGAGATGAAGAAGCTTGCACAGGATAGAGTAGCATGGACAGCTGCATCAAACCAGTCTCTGGACTGAAGACCACAACAACAACAACGCTTTCACATTAACACCTGCCATCTATACACGAGTAATGGACTCATTAAGCTTATTTTGTTCATGCTTGACTGTGCTTTATGATGTAAAGGACTGCAACAATTATTTTCGCTATTTATCTTTGCTAGCCGGCCGGAGTGGCCGAGCGGTTCTAGGCGCATCAGTCTGGAACCGCGCAACCGCTACGTCCGCAGGTTCGAATCCTGCCGCGGGCATGGATGTGTGTGATATCCTTAGGTTACTTAGGTTTAATTAGTTCTAGGGGACTGGTGACCTCAGAAGTTAAGTCCCATAGTGCTCAGAGCCATTTGAACCATTTTTATCTTTTCTAATGGACTCAAAACAGTATCCCGTATCATCCTGCACCATTGAGGGGAAACCACCAGAGAATAACCTTCTGAATCTTCGTCTAATGAGCAGCCTGATGCTAATACCACAACACGAATGGCTGTCTATGGAGCGGCGCAATAGCCGGAAAACATGGACTGCCGAAAAGTGGCTCCCTATAATTTTCAGCGATGAATTCCCGTTGTTCTTTACCTTAGATGACCGTCATATGCGAATGTGGAGACGTGCATTCTGCCATTGTTCAGGAGAGATACATTGGTGTTATCCTCAACGCCGTCCGGTCTGATTTCATGCCACCTCTAACAGTCTTTAGAGAACTCTGACGCCATAGCAGCGCGACTGAAACATCATGCGCCCTCTCATTAGACAGTATCTTTGTGCTACAGTGCAACACGAGAATGCGCGTTTCTCTATGAACTGCTGCGTGATGAAGCACTCTATTGACTATCAACATCCTCGATCTGTCCCCAGCAGAGCTTCTGTGCGACCAACTCGAACGTCAAACGCATCCCGGTGCCATTGTTTAGGACACCGAGGGCCAGTTACGACAACTGCGGGACATCTTACTTTCCTCATGAGAGGCTACAATAGATCTGCGACACCCTTTCCTACAGAAATCAGTTAGTGCATCCAACCGAGTGAGGTGCAACATTTGACGAAGGACGAGCAGTGTGTTTGTGACGTGAACTTCGTACTTCATTTAACTTGGTTTTGTAACCACTTAAATGAAACTACATAACCTCTTAACGCGTCAAGTCTTACTGCTCTCACAGATGCTTAACTTTGTTGTGAGTGACTGTAATTTGATCATCTCTGATGAAGAAACTGAAGTAGCGATTTTTATGGGAAAATGGCTCGTTACTTGCGTAGATCCAGCAGAAGACGAAATTGTTGAACAAATGCTGATCAACCAAAAGCATTCCCGTCAACAAGTTCAAATGCGCTGCCGGTGGGCGGGCCATATCGGCACTTTCACCCTCCCTGCCAGCTGTTACTGCAGCTGTGCTGTTAATCTCTGGATCTCCGTTTGTGACAGATCATGTTGTTGTGTGCCCTTCGCAACGCGACTAAACGTTAACTACTTTCCTTCGTGTTTCCGATAAAAGTAAAATAATTCACCAGCTGAGGAAAGGTGCTAGTGGAACGAGCTTATCTCGGGAATTTACAGCTGCAAATTCAACAATATCGGACAGTGTTGGTATTGAACAATTTGCGAATGACTGGACAGTGCAGATGGAAGCTTGCTCAGAAAAACTATGAAAATGGCAGAAAACGAAGACTTCGACACTGCACAAAGCTTGAAATAAGTCCCTTCTTTCAGATGAGTCTATCACTGCACCTGAAGAACATAGATATTTATTGATCTGACAGCGTCAAGCAACACACTACTAACTCTGTTTTCCAGCAATTTTTCTACTCCACTGCATTAACTTACATCTTTCTACATTCAGAACTAGCTCTCATTCAACTAACCAACTAGAAATTTTGTCTGAGTGGTCATATATCCTCCTACGGTCATTCAACGACGACGCCTTCCCTTAACCACAGTATCATCAGCAAATCGCTGCAGATTGCTACTCATCCTATCCGTCAGATCATTTATGTTTATAGAGAATATCAGCGGTCCTATCAGACTTCTCTGGGGTGCTCATGGCGATACTCTTGTCTCTGATGATCACTCGCAGCCGAGGACTACGTACTGTGTTCTATTGCTTAAAAAGTCTTCGAGCCATTCACATATCCGGGAATCTATTCCGTACGCTCGTCCTTCCACTAACAGTCTGCAGTGGGCCACAGTGTCGAACGCTTTTCAGATATCTAGGAACATGGAATCTACCTGGTGTCCTCCATTCGTAGTTCGCAGGATATCACGTGAGAAAAGGGGAAGCTGAGTTTTGCACGAGCGATGCTTTCTAAAACCGTGCTGATTTGTGGACAGTAAATTTAATATATTCGAAATGAGAATATGTTCACGAATTCTGCAGCAAACCGTTGTTAAGGGTACTGATCTGTAGTTTTGCGGATCCGTTCTTTTACCCTTCTTAGCTAGATTCATAATAGGACGATATAGTCAGTACGGCAGTGCTTGGAGTAGTTCCAGGGTCTTACGCAGGAATCTTTCGAGTAATGACGGCACTACTCTCGTGGAACACTGCTCAGCTAGTTCAGATCGCAAAATACACTGACGGAAAAGAGATTGCAACACCAGGTAGGCGTGTTCCTACGAGGTCATCCCAAAAGTAAGGTCTCCTATTTTTTTGTAAGTACATAGACTTGTTTATTTCTACAATGGCTTACATCAGTTTACAGCTTTAACTTTTAGCTATTTTTCGACATAATCACCATTTCTGTCGATGCATTTTTGTAGACGCTGCGGCAGTTTTTGTATGCCCATATCATACCAGCTCGCCACCATGCTGTTCAGAAAGTTATGAACCTCTTCTTTCACCTCGTCGTCCGAGCTGAATCGCTTTCCGGCGAAATGTTCTTTTATCCTAAGGAATAGGTGATAGTCACTGGGCGCCAAGTCAGGACTACAGGGTGGGTGGGTGATTATGTTCCACTGAAACTGTTGCTGGAGAGCAACGGTTAGCCGAACGATGTGCGGGCGAGCGTTGCCATGGGGAATGTGTACGCCCTTGCTCAACATTATTCCTCTTCTCCAGTTCTGAATTGCCCGTCTTCAGAGTCTCACAGTACCTGTCAGGGTTAATTGTGGTCCCAGCGATTCAGCTCCGACGACGAGGTGAAAGAAGAGGTTAATAACTTTCTGAACAGTATGGCGGCGAGCTGCTATTACATGGGCATACAAAAACTGCCACAGCGTCTACAAAAATGCATCGACAGAAATGGTGATTATGTCGAAAAATAGATAAATGTTCAAGCTGTAAACTGATGTAAACCATTGCAGAAATAAACAGGTCTATGTACTTATAAAAAAGTAGGAGACCTTACTTTTCGGATTACCCTCGTATATGTAAAAGATGATAAGATTTCACGTCAGCAGCATATGAGTGAACTGCGTAGCGCCGCTATGACAACGCATATCAGGCTTGCTTTAAATACACACTGTAGTGGTCGTGAGCGTTAGTTTCACTTGAGATTGGACGTGGTGAGTTGATGTTGGGCAATAAAGCGATAAAGATGCCGTATCAACACCTCACAGAGTTTGAACCAAGTCGTGCAGTAGGGCTTTGAGAAGCGGGATGTTCGATCTGCAGTGTTGTAAGAAGACCTTGCAGGAATTTAGCTACTGTACATGACTGCTACCAGCGGTGGTCACGAGAATGTTTGATGCCAAGAAGACCGGGATGTGGACTCTCACCTGACACTACCGAGAGGAAAGACCATCGTGTCAGACCTATGGTTCTGGCGCATCGTACTGCATCTGCAGCATCAACTTGAGCGGCAATTGACAGCACAGTGAGACCGCTCAGTGTTACAAATCCTTTGCTTCAAGGACAGCTCTGAGCCAGAAGCCCTGCAGCCTGCACTCCACTGATCCCTAGCCACCGCCATTTCCGACTTCAGTGGTCTCAAGCGAGACCTCATTGGACGGTCGGGTGGAGGCCTGTTGTGTTTTGTGATGAAATCTGGTCTGCTTCCGTGCCAGTGATCGCCGTGTGTTGGTTAGAAGAAGGCCGAATGAGGGCCTACAACGAATCTGTCTGCGTGCAAGACACACTGACCTACACTTGGAGGTACGGTCTGGGGTGCGGTTTCGTATGACAGCAGGAGTATTCTCATGGTTATTCCACGCACGTTGACTACAAACTTTACGTCAGACTGGTGATTCGACCTGGTGTGCTGTCATTCAAGAACAGCATTCCAGCGGGAGTTTTCTAACAGGATAACGCTCGTCCACATACCGCTGTTGTAGCCCAACGTGCTCTACAGAGTGTGGACGTGTTGCCTTAACCTTCTCGATTCCAGATCTGTCTCCAGTCGGGGACATATGGGACATCATCGGACGACAACTTCAGCGTTATCGACAAACAGCATTGATCGTCCCTGTATTGACCGACCAAGTGCAACAGGCATGAAACTCCAACCCACAAACTGATATCCGCCACCTGCAGAACACAATAATGCACGTTTACATTCAGTAATCTGGCGGCTACACCTGTTCAAAAATGGTTCAAATGGCTCTGAGCACTATGGGACTTTACTGCTGTGGTCATCAGTCCTCTAGAACTTAGAACTACTTTAACCTAACTAACCTAAGGACATCACACACATCCATGACCGAGCCAGGATTCGAACCTGCGACCGTAGCGGTCACGCGGTTCCAGACTGTAGCGCCTAGAACCGCACGGCGACCACGGCCGGCGGCTACACCTGTTATTAAGGTGCAATGGCTTATCATGCACTTACATTAACCTGTGATCTTGCAATGTTAATTACTTAAATATGTTACCTAGACAAACGTATTCCCGAAATGTCATCACTGTACATTAATTATTTTTGGGTTTTGCGATTTATTTCTGTCAGTTTAGTTCACTCTGTCCCCTCACCTCGTTTTAAATCTAATTAAAAGTCCTTTATTCATTTGTAAATGGGAAGGAAGAGAGGAATTACTATCTGAACCATCACCCACCGTGCACTCTGCAGTCAGACCAATTACCTGACTCTCTTGAGCAAATGTTCAAAGCCGTGCTCTAGTCCAGCGCATTACAAAGGAAACCAAGAATAAAAATCAATAGTCACCTTAACATCCTGTTGCTAATTGCGATGATTTACTATAGTGTGTGCGGCTGGTCCCGGTGGAGGTTCGAGTCCTTCCTCGGGCATGGGTGTGTGTGTTTGTCCTTAGGATAATTCAGCTTAAGTAGTGTGTAAGCTTAGGGACTGATGACCCTAGCAGTTAAGTCCCATAAGATTTCACACACATTTCAACATTTTTGAACTGTTGCGTTCTTCTCCTATTGAAAGTGCACCAAGTCAATCAATAACTAAGCATTACAAGATGAAATCTCCTCTCCGTTGTCCTCAGTTAATTATTGGCTCAAATGGTTCAAATGGCTCTGAGCACTATGGGACTTAACATCTATGGTCATCAGTCCCCTAGAACTTAGAACTACTTAAACCTAACTAACCTAAGGACAGCACACAACACCCAGCCATCACGAGGCAGAGAAAATCCCTGACCCCGCCGGGAATCTAACCCGGGAACCCGGGCGTGGGAAGCGAGAACGCTACCGCACGACCACGAGATGCGGGCAGTTAGTTATTCGGGGCTGATAAAAAACTGGTTAAACAGTACTGAGTTGCACAGTATAGGCTTAAGTTGTCGGCTTATGAAATCTTAGAGACAACAATGTTTGAACTGCTGCTTCAGAATGCACCTTCTTCGATGTAGGAATGTTAACTTCTCCGTAATTGGGCCGATTTCAGCTACATATGAGTTACATCTTTGTGATTCATACGTCGTATCACCAGTAAAAATCGCTTTCCTGGTATCTTCTGCCAAGTGCCGCGGACGGATCTGCTTCAAGTCGCAGACTTCTCTTTCCTGTGGCCTCGGTCATGTGGCAATGCGACGCGCGATACCTGGTAACGATGACTCACACGAAAGACGCTCCGACCACAGACTGAGTAAGAAGCAGCTATATGATGCATTGCCAAAAGCGGCTACTTTTTTCGCCTCTGATTCCATGAAATTCCGAACAGCGCGATATGAGTAACGAACGTGTATGTTCTAGTTTTTAATTTTACAAAATGACTACAAATTTTCATCTCAAAGATGTTAACGGTAGACTGCCTTCACAAATATTATGCAATTGTATCTCTCTTCTTATCCTTTCCAGAGTAAAAGCTTGTTTGTATTCCGGCAAAACAGCGTGAATATCTTGCTAGAGTATGCCTGACTCGCATGTTCCTGAAAAAGGCTATAGAACGCGAAGACATTTAGACACAGTTATTGTTAGCTGTCCTTCAATGTCAATATGACACACCATGTCTCTAAATTCCCATTACACAGTTCCAAGTCTTGCGGTGGGGACTGTTCAGTAGACTGACATTTCCGTGTTTCGAGAATAAACGTGTAAAATAGTGTATTCCATTCTTCCGTTTTTGCTTTGTAATGTATACTGTGACTTCACGTTTCTAATCTGAATCGCAGTTAATGCCTACTGCTTGGTCGTCAGATGGAGGAGAGTGAATTACGTCAATTTACTGTGTTATATATATGACTAAATTGAAGCCCCTGCCACGTTTTTCTGTCTGTATGTGAAGGATAATCTCAGGAACAGCTAAAGGATTTTATATGAGATTTTCATTGATAGGCAGATTGACTTACGAGCAAGGTTTGTACATACACTCACGGAAAAAATCGCAGCACCAAGAAATATTTTCTGTAGAGTAATAAAATTTTGGAAATGCATTTGTCTAGGTAACATATTTAAGTGGCTAATATTGCAAGATCACAGATAAGCTCGAGTTAAGGCACTGCAAATGTGAAATACCGGTACATTAACAACAGGTGTAACCGCCAGACTGTTGAACGCAAGCATGCAAACGTGCATTCATTTTGTTGCACAGGTGCCGGATGTCAGTTTGTGGGATGAAGTTCCATGCCTGTTGCACTTGGTGCGCCAATACAGGGACGGTTAATGCTATTTGTCGATGACGCTGTAGTTGTCCGATGACGTTCCATATATGCTCGACTGAAGGCAGATCTCGTCACAAGGCAGGCCAAGACAGGCCCTCAACTGACCTCTTTATAACCAACAAATGGCGGTCACTGGCACCGAGACAGAACCAACTTTCATCAGAAAACACAAAGGACCACCATCCTGCTCTCCAATGAGCTCTCGCTTGACACCACTGAAATCGCATATGGTGGTGGTTTGGGGTCAGTGGAATGCTCCCTACAGAGCTGTCCTTGAAGTAACCGGTTTGAAGCAGTGAGTTCTATTACTGTTGAGTCAGTTGCTACTCAAACAGATGCTGCAGATGCAGTACTTAGCGCCAGAGCCATACGTCGAACACGATGGACTTACCTCTCGGTAGTGCCACGTAACCGTCCGAAGCCCAGCCTTCTTGCGACTGTACATTCTCATGACCACCGCTGTCAGCAATGATGTACAGTGGCTACATTCCTGTCAAAATCGCTGAAGGAAATTCCTGCTTCTCGTAACTCTATTGCAGAGTCAGTGAGGTGTTGATAATAGTGTCTTAAAGGCAGTCTTGACCAACATCGACTCACCACATCCAATGTCAAAGGTAAATAGCGCTCACGACTGTTACAGCACGCATTTAAAGCACACCTGATTTGCTTTCTCACAGTGGCACTACTGGCGCCATTCTTATGCAGCTGGTGCGAAGTTTGAACGGACATCAGCTTTCAGCTGTAGAAACACGCCTACCAACTTTCGTTTATGTCGCACAATTCTTTTTGGTACTGAGACTTTTTTCCGTCAGTATATAATTTACGCTACTGGCCATGAAAATTGCTACACCAAGCAGAAATGCAGATGATAAACGGGTATTCATTGGACAAATATATTATACTAGAACTGACGTGTGATTACCTTTTGACGCAATTTGGGTGCATAGATCCTGAGAAGTCAGTACCCCGAACAGCCACCTCTGCCCGTAATAACGGCCTTGATACGCCTGGGCATTGAGTCAAACAGAGCTTGGATGGCGTGTACAGGCACAGCTGCCCATGCAGTTTCAACACGATACGACAGTTCATCAAGAGTAGTGACTGGCGTATTGTGACGAGCCAGTTGCTCGGCCACCATCGACCAGACGTTTTCAGTTGGTGAGAGATCTGGAGAATGTGCTGGCCAGGGCAGCAGTCAAACATTTTTTGTATCCTGAAAGGCCCGTACAGGACCTGCAACATGCGGTCGTGCATTATCCTGCTGAAATGTGGGCTTTCGCAGGGATCGAATGAAGGGTAGGGCCACGGGTCGCAACACATCTGAAATGTAACGTCCACTGTTCGAAGTGCCGTCAATGCGAACAAGAGGTGACCGAGACGTGTAACCTATGGCACCCCATACCATCACGCCGGGTGATACGCCAGTACGGCGATGACGAATACACGCTTCCAATGTGCGTTCACTGCGATGTCACCAAACACGGATGCGACCATCATGATGCTGTGAACAGAACCTAGATTCATCTGAAAAAATGAAGTATTGCCATTCTTGCACCCAGGTTCCTCGTTGAGTACACCATCGCAGGCGCTCCTGTCTGTGATGCAGCGACAAGGGTAAACGCAGCCATGGTCTCCGAGATGATGATAGTCCATGCTGCTGCAAACGTCGTCGAACTGTTCGTGCAGATGGTTGTTGTCTTGCAAACGTCTTTATCTGTTGACTCCGGGATCGAGACGTGGCTGCAGGATCCGTTACAGCCATGCGGATAAGATGCCCGTCATCTCGACTGCTAGTGATACGAGGCCGTTGGCATCCAGCAAGGCGTTCCGTATTACCCTCCTGAACCCTCCGATTCCATATTCTGCTAACAGTCATTGGTTCTCGACCAACGCGAGCAGCAATGTCGCGATACGATAAACCGCAATCGCGATAGGCTACAATCCGACCTTTATCAAAGTCGGAATCGTGATGGTACGCATTTCTGCTCCTTACACGAGGCATCACAACAACGTTTCACCATGCAACGCCGGTCAACTGCTGTTTGTGTATCAGAAATCGGTTGGAAACTTTCCTCACGTCAGCACCTTGTAGGTGTCGCCACCAACGCCAACCTTGTGTGAATGCTCTGAAAAGTTAATCATTTGTATATCACAGCATTTTCTTCCTGTCGGTTAAATTTGGCGTCTGTAGCACGTCATCTTCGTGGTGTAGCAATTTTAATGGCCAGTAGTGTATTATTACTACGCAGAGAAGTCGTCCGGCAGTAGACACTTAATGCTACCCACACGAAGCCAGGGCAGGTCGTTAGCTTGTTACTGTATGATAGAAATGGTACAGGCACTCGAGCACTTATTTAAATTGAAGTTCACTCAGTCCCTACTATGGTCACTCAAAATTTGCAGTTCAGAGTATTTCTAAACGCCTGTACGTTACGTGAATTGCTGCAGCTTAAGATGCTAGGTTTCTGTAAGATAAGGAGTCAACTTATTGGAGTGATACCGCATCACAGAAGAGGCATGTACCTTTAGGCATCATCATTGCCATTTCGTAACTAGAATCTGAGCGTTATGTAGGATGATGGTCATGAGGCATTAATCAAAAGAGAAAACACAGACACGGAACGATATTACAGATTTGTCGCTCTATAGCCTCGCAGCTACTGAAATCTACATACATCGACACCTATTCACTGTAGTCAATCCTTGGTCTGTTCCACAACCATCTCCCCCCCCCCCCCCAAACACCCCTATATTTAAGATTCCTTTATGTCTCGTGATGTATCCTATAAATCGACCCCTTCCTTTAGTCAAAATAAGTTATAAACTTAATTTCTCTCCGGTTCTATTCAGTGCCCCATTAGCCACTCAATCTATCCATTTAATCCTCAGCATTCTTCTGTAGCACCACATTTCAGATGCTTCTATTTTTGTCCAAACCGTTTATCGTCCACGTTTTAGTTCCGTACAAGGCTGCACTCCAGAGAAATGCCTTCAGAAAAGACTTCTCAGCACTTTAATTTACTTTCGACGTTCACAAATGTGCTCTTTCCAAAAATGTTTTCCGTGCTATGCCAATACGCGTTTTATATCGTCTCTACTCCGTCATCCTCAATTATTTTGCAACCTAAATAGCAAACCTCGTCTGAAGGTTTTAGTCTCTCGTTTCTTAATCTAATTCTCTCAGCATCATCTGATTACATTTCCTGGATGCCTCCTGAGATTCTTTTATTGTTTGCTCAGTTTATAAATTTAACAACACCAGAGATAGGCTAAAAAACTGTCCCACTTCCTTCTCAACTTTTGCTTTCGTTTCATGTCCATCAACTCCTGTAGCTGAATCTCGTTTCTCTACAAGTCACAGATAACCTTTCACTCACTGTATTTTATCCCTTCTATCTTCAAAAGCCGGCCGGGGTGGCGGAGCGGTTCTAGGCGCTACAGTGTGGAACCGGGCGACCGCTACGGTCGCAGGTTCGAATCCTGCCTCGGGCATGGATGTGTGTGATGTCCTTAGGTTAGTTAGGTTTAAGTAGTTCTAAGTTCTAGGGGACTAATGACCTTAGAAGTTAAGTTCCATAGTGCTCAGAGCCATTTGAACCATTTTTTATCTTCAAAATTTCAAAGAGTGCATTCTAGTCAATAGGGCCAAACGCTTTCTCTACAAGTGCTATAAATGTAGGCTTGCCTTTCTTTAACCTATCTTCTAAGATAAGTCATAAGGTTATGGTGTTGCCTCGTTTATTCTATACTTCTGCGGAAGCCAAACTGATCTTTCCCGATTTCAGTTTCTAACAATTTTTTTTTCCATTCTTGTGTAAATAATTCGTGTCAGTATTTTTTCAGCCTCGCGGACTAAATGTTATGCTTCCCTCCACAAGACGTTTGCTCTCATGCAATAATCTGTATTTCACTGAAAACAGGGTTGAAGCAGGGCTCGTTGCAGAGAAATGATCCAAGACGAATTGTAAAATGTGAAAGGGAATTTTTTGCGCTCTACGTCTGACAAAGTGAACATCAAAGTGTCCTTTGAACAAACTGTTTTTGTGAGATAATTTGTGAATTGACGAACGGGTCGCAGGTTAATGTGGAGACCAAACAATGGACATTCCTGGGCTATTTGTCGCGGACATGATCATTACCCCAGGCTAATTTAATGCAGAGTATTCTTGAAAAGTAAAGAAGGAAAGAAAGACAGAGAGAGAGAGAGAGAGAGAGAGAGAGAGAGAGAGAGGGACAAAAATAGTTGCAGGCGCAGTGTAGTATTTTGGCACTCGGGCCACTAAAATGATTCAGCAACAGCTCTGAAGAGAAAAATCAAGCGCTGATCCCACACCGCACAGCAATACTCCAGAATAGGGCGGCCAAGCGTGGTGTAAGCAGTCTCATTATCAGACCTGTTGCACCTTCTAAGTGTTCTGCCAATGAATAGCAGTCTTTGGTTTGCTGTAGCCACAACATTATCTATGTGATCGTTCCTCAGATTTGTCTGACTTACCGCGAAATCGAAATTTAGTGGATTTCTTTTAGTACTCATGTGGATAACTTCACACTTTTCTTTATTTATAGCCAGTTGCCACTTTTCGCACCATACAGATACCTTATCTAAATCATTTTGCAATTCGTTTTGGTCATCTGATGACTTTACAAGATGGTTAATGACAGCATCATCTGCAAACAATCTAAAACGGCTACTAAGATCATTTCCTATATCGTTAATATAGATCAGAAACAATAGAGGGCCTATAATACTTCCTTGGGGGACGCCGGACATTACTACCGTTTACTCGATGACTTTCCGTCTATTACTACGAACTGTGACCTTTCTGACAGGAAATCACGAATCCAGTCGCACAACTGAGGCGATATTCCATAGACACCCAGTTTAGTTAGAAGACGGTTGTGAGGAACGGTGTAAAAAGCCTTCTGGAAATCTAAAAATATGGAATCAATTTGACATTCCCCATCGATAGCTTTCATTACTTCATGAGTTGTGTTTCGCAAGAACGTTATTTTCTGAATCCCTGTTGACTATGTGTCAATAAATCGTTTTCTTCGAGGAACTTCGTAATCAGAATGAGATTTTCACTCTGCAGCGGAGTGTGCGCTGATATGAAAATTCCTGGCAGATTAAAACTGTGTGCCGGACCGAGACTCGAACTCGGGACCTTTGCCTTTCGCTGGCAAGTGCTTCATAATGTTCGAAAACAGTATATGTTCCATAATCCTGCTACAAATCGATGTTAGTGATATGGGTCTGTAATTTAGCGGATGACTCCTACTTCCCTTTCTGGGAATTAGTGTGACTTGAGCAATTTTCCAGTCTTTAGGTACGGATCTTTCTGTGAGCGAAAGGTTGTATATAATTGCTTAACATGGAGCTGTTGTATCAGCATACTCTGAGAGGAATCTGTCTGGTATACAATCTGGGCAGGAGGCCTTGACTTTATTAAGTGATTTAAGCTGCTGTGCTACACCGAGGATATCTGCTTCTATGTTTCTCATCTTGGTAGTTGTTCTTGATTGGAATTCAGGAATATTTACTTCGACTTCTCTGGTGAAGGAGTTTCTGAAAACCATGTTTAATAACTCTGCTTTAGTGTCACTGTCGTCAATGACTTCACCGTTGTTATCGCGCAGTGAACGTATTGATTGCGTCTTGCCACTGGTGTGCTTTATGTATGACCAGAATCTCTTTGGGTTTTCTGCCAGATTCCGAGACAGAGTTTCGCTGTGGAAGTTATTAAAAGCATCTCGCATTGAAGTAAGCGCTATATTTCGAACTTCTGCAAAACTTTGCCAGTCTTGGGGATTTTGCGTTCTTTTAAATTTGGCATCCTTTTTTCGCTGCTTCTGGTGATGAGTTTGTGAACTATAAACGTATAGGAAGAATAACAGCTATATCAACTCTTCCTCAGGGTATGCTGCTAACTAACTGTTAGTTATCAGTATGCCCTGAGGAAGGCGTCTTGCAAAAGTCTCCTAAACATCGGAATGTTGTAGTTGACAATGCGGCCTCAAACCCAGAAGAATTTTATTAACTGTGACAACGGCTGCGGAAGCATACGTTTACATTCAGACACCTCATAGAAAGTGTCCTCACCAGAGCTAAAGTCGTCGTAAAGGCAAAAGGTTGGAAACACTCCATGTTAATGTCCACTTGTAGCTACCCCGGACATTTTTGATTAGATAGTGTAGGTACAATAAAATGAGAACTTTCTGGAGTACAGTAAAACCGATGACTATAGTCCAGCAGGATGTTCCGCATCTGTGCCACTACGATTGTAATTATGATGCTATACCCTCGGATGTGACGCTGCCAGTAGGTTATTGACTTGCTGACTGAAGGTGAGGCAAGGCGTAGTTTTTTATCTACCACAAAAGGCCCCCCTTCGTTCCTGTAGTTGAACCATGACGGCTAACGTCAACTGCGTTTTTGATACTTGACTATCGTCTCGTATTTTTGCTGTTTTACTCTAACTGATACCTGCTCTCGTAATTTTCGCAGACTGATCAATGGCGTAGACGACAAGATTGTCGCGATTACCGACTGCTGAGACGTTTCGGCAGACACGACGCAACCACAGCCAGAGCCGCGCTCTGACATACACCCGTTGGCATTCCGCGGCTGTGTTTTATGCGCGACACATGTGGAAGGCTGCTGTTTGTAAATAAAACAAAAGGCAAAGGCGTCGTATGACGAGCGGCGCTGGAACGCGCTTTGGCAACAATCAAGCAAATCTCATCACAGTAAATTTTAAACTCATTTAAGGAGACACGATGCTAGGTAAAATTTAACCCGCGTGACTAGTCCCATAAAATATAGGTAAAATTTAACGCGCATTACTATTCCCATAAAATAATCTAAAATCGCTGTATTTAAGTCGGCTTGGAACAGTTTCCTAACAGTAAGGGTTATAAAAATGTAGACGGAATTCCAGATAAACAGGAACGAGCGCAAAAAAAAGAAAAAAAAAGTAGTCTTACTTGATGAAGGACCGCCTTGTTAGCACAAAATAATAACTTATTTGTCGTCGTAGTCATTTTTTAAGGCGATACAGTTTGACAAACGTTTCTAAAGAGTAGATTCCATTTGTGAATTAGGCTTTGACCTCTGCACCGGATTACAATGATTATTTTCATGGAACTGTATATAGACTGAGATGAAAAAAGTCGTGGAATACCTCAAAATATCGTGTAGGCCCTCCTTTTTTTGCCAGCGTAGTGCAGCAACTCGATGTTACATAGACTCAACTAGTCGTTGGAAGTCCCCGTCAGAAAGATTGAGCCATGCTCTCATTATAGCCGTCCTTAACTGCCAAAATTGGTTTCCGGTGCAGGGTTTTGTATGCGAACTGAACCTCTCGATTATGCCCCATAAATGTTAGATAGGATTCATGTCGCGTGATCTGGGAACGAAATCATTCGCTCGAATTGTCCAGAATGTTCTCTCAAACCAGTAGCGAACAATTGTCGCCCGGTGACATGATGCATTGTCATAATTAAAAATCTCAACGTTGCTTGGGAATGTGAAACTCACGAATGGCTGCAAATAGTCTCCAGATGGCAGAACATGGCCATTTCCAGACAACGATCGGTTCAGTTGGGCCAGAACACATACTCCAATCCACGTAAACACAGCCCACACTATTATGGAGCCATCACCGGCTTGGACAGAGCCTTCTTGATAACTTGGGTCCATGAATTCGTGAGGTCAGCGCCACACTCATACGCCACCAACAGCTCTTACCAACTGAAATCGGGACTCATGTGACGAGACCACGGTTTTCCAGTCGTCTAAGGACCAACCGAAATGACCGTGAGCCCAGGAGAGGCTCTGCAATCGATGTCGCGCTGTTAGCAAAGGCACTCGTGTCCGTCGTCTACTGCTGTAATCCATTAACGTCAGATTCCGCCGGACTATCATAACGAATACGTAAGTAGTACGTCCCACATTTTTTTCTGTGGTTATTTCACTCAGTGTTGCTTGTCTATTAGCACTAACAACACTACGCGAACGCCGCTGCTCTCGATCGTTAGGTGAAGGCCATCGTCCATTGCGTTGCCGTAGTGAGAGGTAATGCCTGAAATCTGGTACTGCCGGCATACTCTTGACACTGTGGATCTCGGAATATTGGATTCCCTAATGTTTCAGAAATGGAATGTCCCATGCGTCTAGCTCCCACTACCATTCCCCGTTCAAAGTATTTTAATTCCTGTTGTGCGGCCGTAACCACGTTGGGACCCTTTTAATGGATCACCTGACGGCACTGCCCTTTTATACCTTGGTGCACGATACTAGCGCCATCTGTATATGCGCATATCGCTATCCGATGAGTTTTGTCGCCTCACTGTACACCAATAGAAATGTAAAGTGTTTCATAACGATATCACTACCGAACGCAAACAAACTACACTACTGGCCATTAAAATTGCTACACCACGAAGATGACGTGCTACAGACGCCAAATTTAACAGAGGAATAAGATGCTGTGATATGCAAATGATTAGCTTTTCAGAGCATCCACACAAAGTTGGCGCCGGTGACGACACCTACAACGTGCTGACACGAGAACAGTTTCCAACCGATTTCTCATACACAAACAGTAGTTGACCGGCGTTGCCTGGTGAAACGTTGTTGTGATGCCTCGTGTAAGGAGGAGAAATGCGTACCATCACGTTTCCGACTTTGATAAAGGTCGGATTGTAGCCTATCGCGATTGCGGTTTATCGTATCGCGACATTGCTGCTCAAGTTGGTCGAGATCCAATGACTGTTAGCTGAATATGGAATCGGAGGGTTCAGGAGGGTAATACGGAACGCCGTGCTGGATGCCAACGGTCTCGTATCACTAGCAGTCGAGATGACGGGCATCTTATCTTCATGGCTGTAACGGATCCTGCAGCCACGTCTCGATCCCTGAGTCAACAGATAGAGACGTCTGCAAGACAACAACCATCTACACGAACAGTTCGACGACGTTTGCAGCAGCATGGACTATCATCTCGGAGACCATGGCTGCGGTTACCCTTGACGCTCCATCAGAGACAGGAGCGCCTGCGATGGTGTACTCAACGACGAACCTGGATGCACGAATGACATAACGTCATTTTTTCGGATAAATCCAGGTTCTGTTTACAGCATCATGATGGTCGCATCCGTGTTTGGCAACATCGCGGTGAACGCATTTTGTAAGCGTGTATTCGTCATCGCCATACTCGTGTATCACCCGGCGTGATGGTATGGGGTGCCATAGGTTACACGTCTCGGTCACCTCTTGCCAGCATTGACGGCACTTTGATCAGTGGACGTTACACTTCAGATGTGTTACGACCCGTGGCTCTACCCTTCATTCGATCACTGCGAAACCCTACATTTCAGCAGGATAATGCACGACGACATGTTGCAGGTCCTGTAGGGGCCTTTCTGGATACAGAAAATGTTCGACTGCTGCCCTGGCCAGCACATTGTCCATATCTCTCACCAATTGAAAACGTCTGGTCAATAGTGTCCGAGCAACTGGCTCGTCACAATACGCCAATCACTACTCTTGAACTGTGGTATCGTGTTGAAGCTGCATGGGCAGCTGTACCTGTACACGTCATCCAAGCTCTGTTTGACTCCATGCCCATGCGTATCAAGGCCGTTATTATGGGTACTGATTTCTCAGGATCTATGCATCCAAATTGGGTGAAAATGTAATCACATGTCAGTTCTAGTATAATATATTTGTACAATGAATACCCGTTTATCATCTGCATTTCTTCTTGGTGTAGGAGTTTTAATGGCCAGTAGTGTCTTACGCCAAAACTGCCATGCTTGTGGGATATGTTCATTCAACAATCCCTATGCGAGCTTATTTTTCAGTATATTCATCAGACAAAGAAGTCAATCGTACAGATGAATAACAGTATGAGTAAGTGGTGTCTGTTGGGCGTGTCTACTGTTACTGGGAATTTTCAGGTGGGGATCGCAGTACAACACGCCCAGAGAAAATCCTCGTGCAGCTAATCAGTAGGAGTTTGAGAAAGATCCAATCATTGGCATGAGCAGCATAACAGCATCTTAGTGACAGATCGTCGCAGGCAGTTCGCTGTTGTGCCGTGACTGAAAAGCGAGTGGTGATGAGATGAACTCGGGACAGCAGAGAGGCAGGAAGAGTAGGCACTAGGGAAGATCACAGGGTTGCTCGATTGGTGTACACGAATAGACGAATGATAACAGCCGAAATCCAGGCAGGCGCTGCTGGCAAAGTGGCACTACGAACTGTGGAAGCTAGGCTGAGGTCTCGAATTGCCACGCGTCATTTACTGCCACACAATAATACAGGAACTTGCTTTGTGTCGAGCTGAAGTCAGTGGGACGTAGGTATGGCGTTTTTTGGTTGACGTATTCCAATCTCTGTCTTCCTCTACAGTTTTTGCCCTCTACAGCTCCCTCTAGTACCATGGAAGTCATTCCCTCATGTCTTAGCAGATGTCCTATCAGCCTGTCCCTTCTCCTTATCAGTGTTTTCCACATATTCCTTTCCTCTCCGATTCTGCGTAGAACCTCCTCATTCCTTACCTTATCAGTCCACCTAATTTTCAACATTCGTCTATAGCACCACATCTCAAATGCTTCGATTCTCTTCTGTTCCGGTTTTCCCACAGTCCATGTTTCACTACCATACAATGCTGTACTCCAGACGTACATCCTCAGAAATTTCTTCCTCAAATTAAGGCCAGTATTTGATATTAGTAGACTTCTCTTGGCCAGAAATGCCTTTTTTGCCATAGCGAGTCTGCTTTTGATGTCCTCCTTGCTCCGTCCGTCATTGGTTATTTTACTGCCTAGGTAGCAGAATTCCTTAACTTCATTGACTTCGTGACCATCAATCCTGATGTTAAGTTTCTTGCTGTTCTCATTTCTACTACTTCTCATTACCTTCGTCTTTCTCCGATTTACTCTCAAACCATAATGTGTACTCATTAGACCGTTCATTCCGTTCAGCATATCATTTAATTCTTCTTCACTTTCACTCAGGATAGCAATGTCATCAGCGAATCGTATCATTGATATCCTTTCACCTTGTATTTTAATTCCACTCCTGAACCTTTCTTTTATTTCCATAATTGCTTCCTCGATGTACAGATTGAAGAGTAGGGGCGAAAGGCTACAGCCTTGTCTTACACCCTTCTTAATACGAGCACTTCGTTCATGATCGTCCACTCTTATTATTCCCTCTTGGTTGTTGTACATGTTGTATATGACCCGTCTCTCCCTATAGCTTACCCCTACATTTTTCAGAATCTCGAACAGCTTGCACCATTTTATATTATCGAACGCTTTTTCCAGGTCGACAAATCCTATGAAAGTGTCTTGATTTTTCTTTAGCCTTGCTTCCATTATTAGCCGTAACGTCAGAATTGCCTCTTTCGTCCCTTTACTTTTCCTAAAGCCAAACTGATCGTCACCTAGCGCATTCTCAATTTTCTTTTCCGTTCTTCTGTATATTATTCTTGTAAGCAGCTTCGATGCATGAGCTGTTAAGCTGATTGTGCAATAATTCTCGCACTTGTCAGCTCTTGCCGTCTTCGGAATTGTGTGGATGATGCTTTTCCGAAAGTCAGATGGTATATCGCCAGACTCATATATTCTACACACCAACGTGAATAGTCGTTTTGTTGCCACTTCCCCCAACGATTTTAGAAATTCTGATGGAATGTTATCCATCCCTTCTGCCTTATTTGACCGTAAGTCCTCCAAAGGTCTTTTAAATTCCGATTCTAATACTGGATCCCCTATCTCTTCTAAATCGACTCCTGTTTCTTCTTCTATCACATCAGACAAATCTTCACCCTCATAGAGGCTTTCAATGTATTCTTTCCACCTATCTGCTCTCTCCTCTGCATTTAACAGTAGAATTTCCGTAGCACTCTTAATGTTACCACCGTTGCTTTTAATGTCACCAAAGGTTGTTTTGACTTTCCTGTATGCTGAGTCTGTCCTTCCGACAATCATATCTTTTTCGATGTCTTTACATTTTTCTTGCAGCCATTTCGTCTTAGCTTCCCTGCACTTCCTATTTATTTCATTCCTCAGCGACTTGTATTTCTGTATTCCTGATTTTCCCGGAACATGTTTGTACTTCCTCCTTTCATCAATCAACTGAAGTATTTCTTCTGTTACCCATGGTTTCTTCGCAGCTACCTTCTTTGTACCTATGTTTTCCTTCCCAACTTCTGTGATGGCCCTTTTTAGAGATGTCCATTCCTCTTCAACTGTACTGCCTACTGCGCTATTCCTTATTGCTGTATCTATAACGTTAGAGAACTTCAAACGTATCTCGTCATTCCTTAGTACTTCCGTATCCCACTTCTTTGCGTATTGATTCTTCCTGACTAATGTCTTGAACTTCAACCTACTCTTCATCACTACTATATTGTGATCTGAGTCTATATCTGCTCCTGGGAATCTCTGTCTGACCATGATGTAATCTAATTGAAATCTTCCCGTATCTCCCGGCCTTTTCCAAGTATACCTCCTCCTCTTGTGATTCTTGAACAGGGTATTCGCTATTACTAGCTGAAACTTGTTACAGAACTCAATTAGTCTTTCTCCTCTTTCATTCCTAGTCCCAAGCCCATATTCTCCTGTAACCTTTTCTTCTGCTCCTTCCCCTACAACTGCATTCCAGTCGCCCATGACTATTAGATTTTCGTCCCCCTTTACATACTGCATTACCCTTTCAGTATCCTCATACACTTTCTCTATCTGTTCATCTTCAGCTTTGCGACGTCGGCATGTATACCTGAACTATCGTTGTCGGTGTTGGTCTGCTGTCGATTCTGATTAGAACAACCCGGTCACTGAACTGTTCACAGTAACACACCCTCTGCCCTACCTTCCTATTCATAACGAATCCTACACCTGTTATACCATTTTCTGCTGCTGTTGATATTACCCGATACTCATCTGACCAGAAATCCTTGTCTTCCTTCCACTTCACTTCACTGACCCCTACTATATCTAGATTGAGCCTTTGTATTTCCCTTTTCAGATTTTCTAGTTTCCCTACCACGTTCAAGCTTCTGAAATTCCACGCCCCGACTCGTAGAACGTTATCCTTTCGTTGATTATTCTATCTTTTTCTCGTGGTAACCTCCCCCTTGGCAGTCCCCTCCCGGAGATCCGAATGGGCGACTATTCCGGAATCTTTTGCCAATGGAGAGATCATCATGACACTTCTTCAATGTGGTATGGCGTACAACGATGAATATCACATCTGTCTGCGGCAGTGACGTAAACAGCAACGTATCTGTAGACTGCTTGCTGAAAGATCACAGAAAGCAGCTACTGTCGAAACCCGTATCTGTCCAACTTCTCGAGCTATGATATGAGGAACTATTGAATATGACAACAGGGCAGATATAATAATTCCGGTAAAAAAAGCTAAAAGTTTGCCTGTATGTGTCAAGAATTGTAAGCTCGTTTTTTATACCATTCATGACCGAACTACCAAATAATATGTTCCAGCAAGATAATGCAAAACCCTACACTGCAGTTCCTACCACAAACGCATTGACGAATCTGCGGATCATTGATTGGCCTGTCCGGTCCCCCGTCACCTACAGAACTAGTCTGGATGTGTGGTGGAGAGGCGTATACTTTCATATCAGTCTGTAGCCACCAGTCTTGAACTGAACGGCGTGTGTTTCAGGCACGACAAGAAGTTTCTCAAGGAAACAACAAAGATCACCAGCCATAGAGAAGGCAACTGCTAGACAGTTTTATTGGATGAATCCTCAGGGAGAGCGGTCCCGTGGGGGACGCATCTCAACTCATGCTGATAAAAGACATAATTTCGGAAGAGAACGGATGTTTAATTATTGAGTAATCGTTATGTGATGAACATCTCCACGAAGTTCGGTAAACGTCGGAATGGTGCTCCATGATGTAATTTCCGTCAGTGAATGAGGAGGCCTAATGGATAAAGTCGGAAGCTACGTAGATGATGCTGTTGCATATGAAGAAGTCGCAGAGCTAGAGAAATGTACTGAAATTTACGAAGAGGATCGACGCTTGGTGCAGGGCTGGACATTGTTATTAAACATAAGCAAATGTAACTTACTGCTCTCAAATAGTGGGAAAGAATACTTATAGTTTGATTACACGACTGCAGAACTATCTCCAGAAACGGTCACATCCTTTAAATATTTGGGAATATATGTAGTCTGGAGTGATTTAAAATGGACAGAGCACATAAAACAGGTCATAGGAAAAGAAATTCCAAGACTGAGTTTTATTTTAATAATCTTCAGGGAATGTAGTCACCCATGAAGGATGTAGCTTACAAGTCCCTTGTTGCTCACCTATTTGGGAACCGTATCAGAGAGGATTGGTAGTGGGAATAGCGAAGATCCAAAAGACAGCAGCACGTTCAGTCTTATGATCGTTTAGTAAACGCGAAAGCGTCACGGGGATGCTAGTATTGCTTCCTCATATGCGTAACTCGAGAAAAGACTTTTGAGTTAAAATTTGAGAGATTTGACCTCATATGAAGGCTCACAAACGGTCGCTCTGGTGACGCACCATTCCGTACTTAAATGGAAAGAGGTGTAGTGAGATTGGTACGCGATATACATCCGTCAGGAGATTTTTATTTATTACATGTTTCGGTACAGCTATATCCAGCAACTGCTTGCCAAGATGGTTATTCTGGAAAGTGCCCTGTTGGTTTGTTTCCACAACCTTCTTCTGTCCGAGCTTCTACTGCGTCTCTTAACTGCCTCGTCACCTGCGCACATTTCGCTCTAATCTTTCTTTGTGAGATACCACAAAAAAGCTAAAAATACTGAAACAAGTACACTGCATACATTGCAAACACGAAGTAGAGTGTCGTTCGCCGGCCGGTGTGGCCGAGCGGCTCTAGGCGCTTCAGTCTGGAACCGCGCGACCGCTACGGTCGCTGGTTCGAATCCTGCCTCGGGCATGTATGTGTGTGATGTCCTTAGGTTAGCTAGGTTTAGGTAGTTCTAAGTTCTAGGGGACTGATGACCTCAGATGTTAAGTCCCATAGTGCTCAGACCCATTTGAGCCATTTGAGTGGCGTTCACGTACTAGAACACAAAACCATACATACGACCTTTAACGTCAATTATTTGAATTTTCATCAAACAAGGTCAGTGCTCGCATTTTACTTGTGTTTGCAATCTACTTACTAATTTTACTTATTTACTTATTATATTCATTGCAGTATTTGAAGGTATCTGTCCCAAAACTGTTGGGCAATATATACAGAAAACATTCATAGAAGTGCAATAGTATGCAACAGTACCACAGATTCATACACGAAATTCGTTTGCTTTGTTAGTAACTCTTCATTCGTTTCACAAAATTGTTCAGCGACATGTTCTCGCATTGCAATAACAGCTTTGTGGAAAGGTACAGGCCGGCCGGAGTGGCCGAGCGGTTCTAGGTGCTACAGTCTGGAACCAGTCTCGAATCCTGCATCGGGCTTGGATGTGTGTGATGTCCTTAGTTTAGTTAGGTTTAAGTAGTTCTAAGTTCTAGGGGACTGATGACCTCAGAAGTTAAGTCCCATAGTGCTTAGAGCCATTTTGGAAAGGTATACTACCTTGATGAAAGATTTCTTCTTTTTTTTTTTTTTTTAATTTAACTCCTTTCACACATTTCTCCATCCAGACTTCCGTAAAATAAAATAGTAATTGGTGAGACTAGGCAAGACAGTTAATAAGATGAATCTCTTTTGTATCTCGTAACACACGGCTGTATTCTTTCTCACTGGTTAAATCGACTTCGCCTAGTTTTTTTCAAAGAAGGTTGGGAAGATTAAGGTTTACAATCTGTCGACGGCGAGGTCATTAGAAGCGGACAAAAAGTTCGGATTTGCGTAGGTAATCGACCGCTTCGTTTCAGAGGAACCATTTCGGCATTTGCCTTAAGTGACTTAGGGAAATCACGGAAAATCTGGATGACCGGAATTGAATTTGAGCCACTGTCCTCTGATCGCGGGTGCTAACCGCAGCACCAACTCGCTAATTTCTTTTTTTTCCCCGGAAGTGGCTGATATACGTATCACCCACAACAGCGAATCGTTGTTCAACTATTTCTTTTTAAAGTGGTCTCATTTGGTTCCGCATCGTCAAATTTTTAGAGCGGTCTCATTTCCTATCACTCCACCAAATTTTTAACATCTTGAACGCTTCGATTATATTTTTTTTCTGCTTTACAAATACAAAACATCCAGTTGAGTGGAACATTCACCAAACGTTTGCCCCACAGACAGCCTTTTCACGCAGATCATGTTGACGTATTATTTACTGGGGTCGTAAAAGATAATTTGCAGAAATGAGGTTATCCCACAGGAATAACGCTTCGTGGTATGGAGTTGCGGATACTATGGAACACTTATAGGAATGTAGAATATGTCCTACAATATGAACCACTGATGGTCTGACGTATTATCAAGCCCTGAAGTCATTATGATTGGCAAATACTGGGCTAATGTTGCTTAGATCGTTTTTGTCATTATCTCTTATTTACTCTGGAATACATTATGGGAGAGGCAGTGATCAATGTCTTACAAATATTTACTTTTAAAAACAATCTTGATCACGATTTATTTATCAAGGTTCAGAAAGAGGTTCCTACTCAATGGTCTGAAGACGACCACAGTAGTGGTCGAAACCGGTCACCTTGATAAATAAATGGTGATCAAGACTGTTTTTAATAGTAAATTATCTCTTATGCTTAAAATTCTTTTGACGGAAACAATATAAACTATGATCTGTGAGCGGTAACATAGTCATCTTTTTTTTTTTTAAAAAAAATAGAAATTGTTTTATAAATGTTATATCTATGTATCTTAGGTGTTGACGTTTTATGTCTTGACACTAATGAAATAAATTACTTACGTTATTGCGCAACATGCGCTAACACTAAGACTCAGTAGCTGTGGTAAGCGGAGAACGTTTCCCGTTGCATTTATGTAATCATTAATAACGTCACTAGGAGCGTAATATCAAATCTAAAATTCTTTATGTCATAATAAGTTTTATGCATTAGGAAAGAACTTTTGCCTATCATTTTGTTTTACATGGCGAGGTTCGTTTAAATTTCTGTTTTTTAGAACTTCATGTAAGAAATAAAAATCGCAATCGTTTAAATTTTCACTGCTTGTGGTTGCTGTCAAAACGATTTAAACTCCCCAGAAGCAGCCAAGTTAAAATATCGACTTTTGAATGAAGAGCTAGGCTGAAACAGACAGCCGGTCAAAGTACCCACTAAGTGAAACAGGAAGCTTTGTGTCCCATGGCCGGCTGTGTAAACATAACAGTGAAGCAGAACGCACGACGTACAAACAGCCTGACGATGACTCAGTGGTCAAGGTGTGACAAACACGGCGGCCAGCTGCTGACTCTCAAGACTACGTACGTTTCAGGCGCCGCTGCTGCGTCGCCGGTTGCTCACGGCCGCAGGCGTACCACTATAGGCAAGGCAGACGCAGGACCGCTGAACGCGAGCAGACACGCCACGCAGTCTCATAACACAACGAGAAAACACACCAAAAATGGAGTTTCAGGAAACTACAATGTTGGTCTTTAATACTGCAACACCACACAAGAGAGCAGAAAAAAAATTTTACTTACTGTGTGTACACACCATGGTAGGAAGAATACATGATTATATTCATAGCTGATTTCGGAATATGCATGGTGTGAGCTTTAGTACACAGAGTTTCCGCACGCAGCAGTAACGGTGGTTCTTACCTGCATGGACGTCGAGTCGAAGAGAGCTTGGGTGATAGATACACTAATGGCCATTAAAATTGCTACACCAAGAAGAAATGCAGATGATAAACGTGTATTCATTGGACAAATATATTATACTAGAACTGACATGTGATTACATTTTCACGCAATTTTGGTGCATAGATCCTAAGAAATCACTACCCAGAACAACCAGCTCTGGCCGTAATAACGGCCTTGATACGCCTGGGCATTGAGTCAAACACAGCTTGGATGGCGTGTACAGGTACAGCTGCCCATGCAGCTTCAACACGATACCACAGTTCATCCAGAGTAGTGACTGGCGTACTGTAACGAGCCAGTTGCACGGACACCATTGACGAGACGTTTTCAATTGGTGTGAGATCTGGGGAATGTGCTGGCCAGGACAGCAGTAGAACATTTTCTGTATCCAGAAAGGCCCGTACAGGACCTGCAACATGCGCTCGTGCATTATCCTGCTGAAATGTAGGGTTTCGCAGGGTTCGAGTGAAGGGTAGAGCCACGGGTCGTAACACATCTGAAATGTAACGTCCACTGTTCAAAGTGCCGTCAATGCGAACAAGAGGTGACCGAGACGTGTAACCAAAGGCACCCCATACCATCACGCCGGGTGATACGCCAGTATGGCGATGACCAATACACGCTTCCAACGTGCGCTCACCTCGATGTCACCAAACACGGATGCGACAATCATGATGCTGTAAACAGAACCTGGATTCATCCGAAAGAATGACGTTTTGTCATTTGTGCACCCAGGTGCGTCGTTGAGTACACCATCGCAGACGCTTCTGTCTGTGATGCAGCGTCAAGGGTAACCGCAGCCATGGTCTCCGAGTTGATAGTCCATGCTGCTGCAAACGTCGTCGAACTGTTCGTGCAGACGATTGTTGTCTTGCAAACGTCCCCATCTGTTGACTCAGGGATCGAGACGTGGTTGCACGATCCGTTACAGCCATGCGGATAAGATGCCTGTCATCTCGACTGCTAGTGATACGAGGCCGTTGGGATCCAGCACGGCGTTCCGTATTATCCTCCTGAACCCACCGATTCCATATTCTGCTAACAGCCGGCCGAAATGGCCGTGCGGGTAAAGGCGCTGCAGTCTGGAACCGCAAGACCGCTACGGTCGCAGGTTCGAATCCTGCCTCGGGCATGGATGTTTGTGATGTCCTTAGGTTAGTTAGGTTTAACTAGTTCTAAGTTCTAAGGGACTAATGACCTCAGCAGTTGAGTCCCATAGTGCTCAGAGCTATTTGAACCATTTTTCTGCTAACAGTCATTGGATCTCGACCAACGCGAACAGCAATGTCGCGATACGATAAACCGCAATCGCGATAGGCTAGAATCTGACCTTTATCAAAGTTGGAAACGTGATGGTACGCATTTCTTCTCCTTACACGTGGCTTCACAACAACGTTTCACCAGGCAACGCCTGTCAACTGTTTTTTGTGTATGACAAATCGGTTGGAAACTTTCCTCATGTGAGCACGTTGTGGGTGTCGCCACCGGCGCTAACCTTGTGTGAATGCTCTGAAAAGCTAATCATTTGCATATCACAGCATTTTCTTCCTGTCGGTTAAATTTCGCGTCTGTAGCGCGTCATCTTCGTGGTGTAGCAATTTTAATGGCCAGTAGTGTACATATACGTCATTCCATGCTGCTTAAACTCTGTGCGAAAAACAGTGCGGGTCATTCCCGTTTTCAAGAAGGATAGTAGGACAAATGCACACAATTACAGGACTATATCTTTGTCATCAATCTGTTATACGGGGTGTGGCAAACGAAAGTGGCACAGAGAACAGAGTTTCAGCGTTCAAGGGGGAGGAAAGGAAATACAGTACTAACCTTACTATCGCTCTTGTTGAAAGTGATCTCCATTCATCTCTTGACACTTTTGGGCCTGGTCAGCAAGTTGCTGAAGGTAGATTGAAGCTGGGCTGCTGGAATTGCTGCAGTCTCATCCGAAACGTTTTTCTGCAGTTCTTGAAGATTAGGAGGATTGCTGCGATAGAATTGAAGGCTCCCCTTACAAAGTAATCGCACACTGACAGACTGGGCGACCTGGTTGGCCAGATAGGGCCGCAACCAGACTCACCTCTGCTAACAACTCTGTCAGGCGTGGAGATGTAAATGTGGTCGAAGGTTCGGCCGACTGTATGGACAGTTGCTCCATCCGATTGGAAGTAAATGTAGTTCTTGTCTTCCTCCGTTAATGCTGCCACAGATTGTTTCAAAATGTCCGAGACACTCTTATTTGCCCGCCCTGTAGAATCATGGAATATGTTTTATGCTATTGTGTCCCGACGTTCTTGGAGACAAAAACCACTTTTACAAAAATCAACATGAATTCCGCAAATGGAGATCCTGCGAAACTCTGTTCCTCAGTGAGATCCACAGCGCTATAGACATCGACGCTCAGGTTGACGTCATGTTCCTAGACTTCCGGAAGGTATATGACACCGTTCCGGACTGCCTTTCGTGGGGGAAAAAAAAAAACACAACATGAGCTTACCGCTACCGGACCAGATATGTGACTGTATTCAAGAGTTCTTTGCAGACAATACTCAACAAGTCACTCTTAGCATAACAAAATCGTCAGATGTAAAGATACATCTACGTCTACGTGGCTACTCAGGCCTGGCAGAAGTTTCATCGAACCACCTTCACATCAATTCTCTATAATTTCACTGTCGCGGTTGGCTCTGAACGTAAGTAAATATAACATATGACAAATATATAGGAAAAGAAATCCGCTGCTGTACAGCTGCACCATTGATGAAAAACTGCCGGAAACGGTAACCACCGTAGAATATCTATCAGTAACTATACTGAGTGGTTCAAAATGTTCAAATGTGTGTGAAATCTTATGGGACTTAACTGCTAAGGTTGTCAGTCCCTAAGCTTACACACTACTTAACGTAAATTATCCGAAGGACAAACACACGCTCCCATGGCCGAAGGAGGACTCGAGCCTCCGCCGGGACCAGCCGCACAGTCCGTGACTGCAGCGCCTAAGACCGCTCGGCTAATCCCGCGAGGCTACTGAGTGGTCTTAAGTGGACTGACCACATAAAAACCAATAGCAGAAAACCAAATGGCAGACTGAGATAAGAAGAATCTTAAGGAAATATTACCCACGAAGGAAGGGGCTTACAAGGCGTTTGTTCGACCGGTTCTTGACAATAGCTCATCACCCTGAGTTCCTCTCACGGTGTAACTAATACACAGGTAAAGAGACACCAACGAAAGTAGTGAGTTTCGTCACAGAGTCATTTGGTCGGCGTGAGACGTTACAGAGATGCTCAACAAACTCCAGGACAGACGCTACAAGGGAGGCGTTGTGCATCACGGATGGATTTACTATTGGCGAAATTCCGTGAGAGTACGTTCCGAGAACTATTACCTCCTCACACATACATCTCGCGAAATGATCATAATGAGAAAATTCGAGATTTTAGAGGTAATAACCACCGCAAAATATCCAGGAGTAACTGTACTGAGCAGGTTTACTGACAATCATTTTTCCCATGCCCCATTCACGAATGAATAAGGGAAGGGGGGGGGGAGGGGGGAGAGGAAATCAGATAGTGGTAGAAGAAGAACCCTCTACCACACACCTTAGGATAGCTTGCGGGGTACTGATGTATACGTGTGCTAAGATTCTGACGAGTGGTGGAGTGCCAGTCTCGCGGGAACTCATAACCAGATGTTTCTAATGAGTTAATGTGGAGAAAGTGTTGATCAGAGAAAGAGTCTAACACCCTCTGCAGCGAGGTACGAACGGCCAGCACGGCCAACAAGCGTTCTTCCGTTTATCTTGTTGAAAGACGTCGTCACAGGGACGTCGAAGGTAGGGCATAGCCATCGGCTTCATCACATCGGAAATGTAATGCCTGCTGTACGAAATACCGGCTGTGCGAAATAGAGACGATTGTGTTGTGTACCCAATGAAACCCTACGGCATCTCGCCAGCTGCTGGCCCCATATGACGATGATTAAAGCAATCTGGCAAATTCGCTCTCCGCTGCGGCTGCACGCACAGATACAAGAGACGTTTTATATTGATTAACATTTTCTTTTTTTTACACCTACTAACAGTCATTATGCATCGGCAGATACTTCTCAACATTGGTGACATCTATAGGCCCTCATCGACCCCTGATCGAGCCTCTGACATCCACTGCAGGACAGCTGCTCTCAGTTCTTGGACGTCTGCGAAATGATGTTCTCGCAGAGGTTGCTCCATAGTCCCGAATAGGCAGTAATCGGAATGAGCCAAGCCAGGAGAATCCGGTGGGCATGGCAGTACCTGGAACTCCATGTCAGCGATGGCGGCTGTGGTTGCCCAACTCGTACGGGGACGAGAGTTGTCGCGTAAGGACACTCCCTTCGCCAATTTTCCTGCTCGTTTCTTTTGAACTGCACGGTGTAACCTCTGGAGAGTTTCCACAAACGCCGTGCTGTTAATGTTGGTATCTGGTTCCAGCCAGTCAATGAGGATTCCATCTTTGCCGCAAAGACGGGTCTTCCGTTTTCTCTTTGAAGACGCTGCATTGATTGGGCATTTGTCTTCCGCTATGGTAGTGGAGCCACGTCTTATCGCCAGTCACGAGTTTGGACATGAAACCTTCTTGATCCTGGCTGTGGCGTTGAAAGAGATCATTGCACACGTCCTTTTGTGCTGTTACGTTTGTGCTGCATTCAGCAGTGCAGAGTATATCTGGGAAGACATTGGGTCCTGTGAACGTGATGCATCTAGTCTCATGAGTATGTGGTTCCACTGTTGAGATGTTGACTGGTGTTACCACAGTTACTCGCCTACCAGAGCTGGTACTTTTATTCGTTGATGTGCGGCCACTTTTCCAGCCATCCGTCCAGTTGTACACGTGTTTTCGTGACGGTGTATACCCTCCGCACGCTGCCACGAATCATCTGTGAGTATCCGCAGCTTCCACATCCTGCTGCCACAGAAACCACATCGTCCACGCAGTCCTTGATGATCGCAATCGACGTTGTCCGCCCACATAATGACTGTAGGTGGAAAATAGGCTGTACTGTGCAGGGATTACACTGCTAGCGACTGTCTTGCCATCTATGATTAGACCAAAGTACTACATACTTGCGACTGTAATGCTGCTTCAGGTGGCGCACAATGCATGATGGGAATAAATAAAGTGCACGCAGAACCGGGACTCGTCTACAGAAACGCCGTGGTTCCACTCCTGCTTCCAATGTTGTTGGGCGCACAGCTGTTGGCGAGCATCCCTCTGCTGCCGCGTCAAGGGAAGCCGCAACGGTCGTCGTGCTGATAGTTTGCGGTGCACATACGTCGTCGTACTGTTCTTGTGGATACTTGTTTTGCTGCAAACAAGCACAAATCCTGACTAAAGGTACAGCACACGACCTGGCTGCACGGTCCTGATTGATCGAGCGAACTATGAGTTTACTCTCCGAGGTACTAATAGCTTGGTGCCGTTGAGATCCTGCACGGCGTTTAATATGGCCCTCCCTAACTCATCGATTTCATATTTCCAGCTATGACGAAACTATAAACCACCGTTTCGAAAGGACACCATCCTGATGTTGTCGCTTTCCGACACATATTGGTAAACGTTCGTCCTCCTCACACGAGGCGTGACACAACCTTCTCACAATCATTCGAGGAAGTAATCTTTCCTTACACACAGAACGTAGATAGCTTTACAAAATATCAATCTTTTGCGCATACAACGACGTAGAGCACTTCAAGCGGGGTCAGGGATTTTCTCTGCCTCGTGATGACTGGGCGTTGTGTGCTGTCCTTAGGTTAGTTAGGTTTAAGTAGTTCTAAGTTCAAGGGGACTGATGACCATAGATGTTAAGTTCCATAGTGCTCAGAGCCATTTGAACCAGTATTATAATTTGGACATTTCTGGATTACTACGTTTGGAAGGAAGAGTCGCCAGCCGACAACCAAGCCCCCTCAGACTTTTCAGTGTTACAGTCAACGACATTGTGCTGCCCAAACAATACTGTGTCAGTGTCCTGACATAGTGACACGGTATAAGCTTCGTGCCACTACACTCTGCTCGTTCCAAGTTTCTTCACGGTCGCCATTTCTCTTAATGCGTGAGTGAAGTAGCAGTAATACTTTAGGTCGGGGAAGACGACTGTAAAAATAATTAATTTCTGACACACGTAAGTTCTTTCATTCAGGGAATGAGGGATCTTGGTTTCGTAAGGAAGTCTGCTCTTAGCATATCTCACAGTAACCGAAGCTACTTGATGTTGAGCGCCAAGTACGACTACATTTCTAAATTAATTTTAGTCTCAAGTGACAAAGTCGGTAAAGGAGACAAAAGAAGAAAGCAGCTGATTTCCGGGGCGAAATCGTTAATTATTAAATGACATAGTGTTAAAATGAGGGCGGAGGAGCGGATAGAGTTTCAGGGCACTCTTTTCTCCTTGAGGTGGGAAACTGCCCCTAAAGCAGGAAGAATCAGCAATGAGCCACGGCATGAGGATGCAGAAGAGAATGAAAATCACTGCATTACACACATATCGTCTATCCAAAGAACATGAGGCCTGTAACTGAAAAAGTGTCATGATGATCTCTCCACTGGAAAAAGATTCCGGAATAGTCCCCCCATCCGTATCTCCGGGAGGGAATTGCTCGGGGGAGGTGACAATGAGAAAAAGCGTGAATAATCAACGAAAAAATAACGTCCTACGTGTCTGGGCGTATATGTCAGCAGCTTGAACGTGGTAGTGAAGCTAGAAAAATCTGTAAAGGGAAATACAAAGGCTCAATGTAGATATAGTAGGGGTCAGTGAAGTGAAGTGGAAAAAAGACAAGGATTTCTGGTCAGATGAGTATAGGGAAATTTCAATGGCAGCAGAAAATGGTATAACGGGAGTAGGACCCCTTATGAACAGGAAAGCAGGGCAGAGAGAGCGTTACTGTGAACAGTACAGTGTCCGCAGCTCGTGGTCGTGCGGTAGCGTTCTCGCTTCCCACGCCCGGGTTCCCGGGTTCGATTCCCGGCGGGGTCAGGGATTTTCTCTGCCTCGTGATGACTGGGCGTTGTGTGCTGTCCTTAGGTTAGTTAGGTTTAAGTAGTTCTAAGTTCTAGGGGACTGATGACCATAGATGTTAAGTCCCATAGTGCTCAGAGCCATTTGAACCATTTGAACAGTACAGTAGTAGGGTTGTTCTTATCAGAATCGACAGCAAAACAACACCAGCAACGGTAGTTCAGATATATATGCCGACTTCGGAAGCTGAAGATAAAGGGATAGAAAAAGTATACGAGGAACTTGAAAGGGTAATGCAGTACTCCAAGGGAGATGAAAATATAATAGTCATGGGGGACTGGAAAGCAGTCGTAGGGGAAGGAGTAGAAGAAAATGTTACAGGAGAATTGGGCTTCGGACAAGGAAAGTGAGAGGAGAAAGATTAATTGAGTTCTGTAATACATTTCAGTTAGTAATAGTGAATACTCTGTTCAAGAATCATATGAGGATTTCAATCATATTACATAATGGTCAGTAAGAGATTCAGAAATCAGATACTCGATTGTAAGGCATACCCATGAGTAGATACAGATTCAGATCACAATGTAGTAGTGATGAAGAGTAGGCTGAAGTTCAAGAGATTAGTCAGGAAGGATCAATACGCAAAGAAGTGGGATATGGAAGTACTAAGGAATGACGAGGTACGCTTGACGTTCTCTACGGCTGTAGGTACAACAATAAAGAATATCCCAGCAGGCAGTACAGTTGAAGAGGAATGGACACCTCTACAAAGGGCAATCACAGAAATAGGAAAGAAAAATATAGGTACCAAGAAGGTAACTGCGAAGAAGTCATGGGTAACAGAATAGATGGCGTAACGTGATCGATGAAAGGAGAAAGTACAAAAATGTTAAGGGAAATACAGGAGTATAGAAATCCAAGTCGCTGAGGACTGAAATAAATAGGAAGTGCAGGGGAGCGAAGACGAAATAGCTGCATGAAAAATGTGAAGAAATCGAAAAAGAAATGATAATCGGAAGGACTGACTCAGAGTAAAGGAAAGTCAAAAAGCATGGGTGGTAACATTAAGAGTGCAACGGGAATTCCACTGTTAAATGCAGAAGAAAGAGCAGATAGGTGGAAAGAGTACATTGAAAGCTTCGATAAGGAGGAAGATTTTCTGATGTTATAGAAGAAGAAACAGGAGTCGATATAGAAGAGATAGGTGATCCAGCCTTAGAATCAGAATTTAAGAGAGCTTTGGAGGACTTAATATCAAATAAGGCAGAAGGGGTAGAGTCATTCTATCAGAATTTCTAAAATCATTGGGGGGGGGGGGGGGGGGGAGAGGCAACAAAACGACTATTCACGTTGGTGTGTAGAATGAACGAGTCTGGCGACACACTATCTGACTTTTGGATAAATACCATCCACACAATTCCGAAGACTGCAAGAACCAACGAGTCGAGAACTATCGCACAATCAGCTTAACAGCTCACGCTTCCAAGTTGTTAATAGGAATAATATACAGAAGACTGGAAAACAATTGACGATATGTTAGGTAAAGACACTACAAAGGCAATTGTGACGTTGCGGATGATAATGGAAGCAAGAGTAAAGAAAAATCAAGACGCGTTCATAGGTCTTGTCGACCTGGAAAAAGCGTTCGACCATGAGACTGAAGCGCCTAGAACTGTTCGCCCTCGCCGGGCGGCTACGCCAAATGCCCTGCAACCATTGACATCAGCAGTTCCTGTTAGGCTTGAAACAGATTGTCGCTGGCGTAGCCTGACATTCGCCTCCGGTGCCTGTCGCTTCAGATGTTTTTCCGGCCACTGTTCTCAAGCCGTGTTACGTGGCGACGTGTAGTAAACCAGTCCTGGTACACACGCTGGCCAGTTCGCGTTGATACAGCAACAGATTGGCCAACTTCATTCGCTGTGGGGTCATGGGTGCTTCCAGACACGGAAGTTCCTTTCTGCCTTTCTGTCACGTCTGTAAGTCCACCCATCCTATTACGCTGATTCTCGCTAAAGACTCGCACGCCTCTTCGATCCCATGACTTAAGCCAGCGGTAGAGGCTGATATGGCCGCATGGTACCAGCACTACACAAGCGTCGAGCTTACTCTTCAAAGTCGGCGATTAGAATTTTGTCTGGCGTGACCGTCAATTCAGTAGCATTTTGACGGACGTTTGAACATGTATCAACTGTACCCATAGCCATTTCTCGTGAAATTTCACTACTTTACCGCTTTTTATTCGTCTGCTTTCTAAAAGCTTCGAGTAGCGTTATACCTACAATTCGCGATTTCCTTCACTGGTTACCAGCCACTGTAAAGAACTACTAAAAATGTGAATACAGAAAACACTCCATGTAAACATTATCTGCCTCAGAGCAAAACAGTATATAGAAATCTCACACAAACTATAGTTAATTAGTTATGTACGTACATTGCAGGTGATATGTATTTGATACAAACTTGTAGCATTTGTACATTTAATGATGAGAGACGGTCCTCATTCACCGTGGTCGGGGCAGCTGGACGACTGTTTGTAACACATTTTCCGAGGATGAAACCAGCTTTAATGATTTATAAAAAGTGAATCATGAGATAGTAAAATTAGCAGACATACAAACCGTTTTACTGGAACATGTTTCTATTCAGAAGAAAAATGGTTCAAATGGCTCTGAGCACTATGGGACTTAACATCTGAGGTCATCAGTCCCCTAGAACTTAGAACTGCCTAAACCTAACTAACCTAAGGACATTACACACATCCATGCCCGAGGCAGGATTCCGGACTGAAGCCCCTAGAACCGCTCGGCCACCGCGGCCGGCTAGATAAGAAAAATCTGCTCGTCTTTCTTACACATAGTTTTCCTGAGTGTGGTAAGCTTTGAAACAGCATATAAAGAGCTACATCACAATTTGGACACCATCAGGTTTTGTTTTTTTTCTTCTTCTTCATCACATTTTTCGCTTCTGGCTCTTATTGACAGACGAAAGTAGTATGGACGCAACATTGAGCAGCGACATAGAAAGCGTTGTATTCGAACACAGATTGGTCAGAATCTGAACACTACTTGGCAGAACAATGCAAAGACCCTTCCTTGTGCCGTCTACAAGGTTACCGATAGAGGGAATACCAGCTACGAAGTCTTATGCACTGCACTTGCAAGGCTCGGGAGCCGCCCACTTGACTGTCTGCAAAAGTCGACTAATTTTATTTTACTCAGGGTAATGAAGTTGGAAACTCATAAGAGTAATGTACAGATTTGTAAGTAGTGCGTTGAAAATAATATTTAAATCCTAAATCTTCTACCTGGATGAAAAATTTTTGAATTCCTCTCATAGCACAGGGAAAGCAAATTTCCCGTCAGATTGTTGCATAGCTCGCTCGCGTTGCTTCGCCGTTCGCTTAGACGCGCTGCTGGCTGTCCGCCTGCCTACTGTGGTAAATATGGAAATGCCAGGTGGCTACGGCCTCCCGTTGGGTAGACCGTTCGGCTGGCGCAAGTCTTTCGAGTTGACGCCACTTCGGCGACTTGAGTGTCGATGGGAATGAAATGATGAGGATAAGAACAACACAACACCCTGTGCCTGAGCGGAGAAAATCTCCGATCCAGCCGGGAATCGAACCCGGGCCGTTAGGTATGACAGTGCGTCGCGCTGACCACTCAGCTACTAGGGGCAGACACGGTACTGTGGTGTGACTGAGCGAATTCTCGCTGGGATTTCCACAGGTGCACCCTAGCTAGTGGCCGACACTATAGCCCCGTTACTCGCAAAGTAATCGATAACTTAACCGTAGCAGGTCGGTTTGTTTCCTCGAGACAGGCTACCTTATTTTAACCATGAAGTAGAAACACTAAACGAAACAAAGTTATATCAACTAGATGCACATACGTCGTAAGTCATCTTACAGACCTTCATTCCCTGTCCTCCTCCTTTAGTGAAAAGAGTTGGAGAGAAAAAGATTTCAGTGCGTCCTAAACTCTCTTGACTCATTCTTCTTTCCTCCACGTCAGACGTACAACGGGGACCGTGGAACTGTAGCACAATCAACCAAACATTCTCTAAAAAATTTACGCAACATAGTTTTGAAACAACAACGTCACATTTTTTACAAAGATTCACGTTTAACATCCCCGAGAATAGTTTCAAATGAAGCACTACTGCCGGCCGGAGTGGCCGTGCGGTTCTAGGCGCTACAGTCTGGAGCCGAGCGACCCCTACGGTCGCAGGTTCGAATCCTGCCTCGGGCATGGATGTGTGTGATGTCCTTAGGTTAGTTAGGTTTAATTAGTTCTAAGTTCTAGGCGACTGATGATCTCAGAAGTTAAGTCGCATAGTGCTCAGAACCATTTTTTGAAGCACTACTGTAGAACAGTTCCCACTAGCATAATGTGCGGTGTTTCTTTTACAAATGTGCAGCATTTCCTCAGAATCATCCCAACAAATTAAAGTCTTCCATTCACCTTCTCGGTGACTGATTTCACACGTTGTTTCTACTTCATGTCGCTCCGAAGTATTAACTCTAAATGTTGAAAACCTGTAACAACCCCAAAAACTTGTCACTAATATTCTAACCAGCTACTATTAGGCCCTTTTCTTATTCTTATGGACATTACGTTGCATTTATTGCAATTTAAAGAAAACTTTCGGTACACAAAGTGAAAATTCTGTCCTACGTAGTTCATCTGTATCTACAGCATCTTCAACAAATACATTGATAGTGTTACTTACGCTACCTGAATAAATCGTTCATGAAGACTCAGAACATTAACAGTCCACCGGCCGGGGTGGCCGAGCGGTTCTAGGCGCTACAGACTGGAACCACGCGACCGCTATGGTCGCAGGTTCGAATCCTGCCTCGGGCTTGAATGTGTGTGATGTCCTTAGGTTAGTTAGATTTAAGTAGTTCTACGTTCTAGGGGACTGATGACCTCAGAAGTTAAGTCCCATAGAGCTCAGAGCCATTTGAACCATTAACAGTTCTGTTTTTCCTGCATGTGACACACCCAACATCACTTTAGCTTCTGTTTAATATTCGTCGTCCAGTATAGCGTACTTGTTTCAAGCGGTCAACAGTTGTGTGTGCCAATCACATTTCTGAGAAATTACTTAGCGTAACAATGTCTCGGTTATCAGTCAACTGTGTGGTACTTGCGTCGAACATTTTACGACCCTAGATATTCACCTGAATCTCCTCTTTGTAAAATATCGAGCGTGTAAGGAAGTGACACGTATTTCGCACGAGGTGTATTCTCTGAATACGCGCTAGTTCCGTGGCAAAAATTTAGTTTCCTCGAGGCATCTCATAATGTTCCACCAAGAATATTTTCTCGTATGCGGCAACGGACGGGTGCCATAAGCATTGGATTTCAATTCTGAGCATCCGTTCTCTCACCCTTCTTATAAGCAAGAGTACTCAACGTTTTTAAGTCATTTGATATTGTTAGTCGCGCGACAGTTCTCGGTTAAATATGAGGTAAGAAAGGAGCTAATTTTGCTGCAGAGCTAACACAACGTGTGATATATATCCTGTACTTCAACAATTTAGGTAGGTTTAACACAAGTCCGCACATTTTCACTGTTCCTCTCGCCACACGGTTGTTTCCAAAAATGGTTCAAATGGCTCTGAGCACTATGGGACTTAACATCTATGGTCATCAGTCCCCTAGAACTTAGAACTACTTAAACCTAACTAACCTAAGGACAGCACACAACACCCAGCCATCACGAGGCAGAGAAAATCCCTGACCCCGCCGGGAATCGAATCCGGGAACCCGGGCGTGGGAAGCAAGAACGCTACCGCACGACGACGAGATGCGGGCGGTTGCTTCCATTGACGATGTAACAACGCAGTGTCTTTCCAAGCTTTCTGTTGCTTAAGAAAGTAACTAGGAGAAAAAGAAAGAGCATGTTCTAAGGTAAATATCTAGAATAAGCCTCCAGAAACAGATGGATGCAGTATTGAGATATAACGTCCCGTCGACTACAATATTATTACAGACTGAGCGTCAGCTCGAATTGCATGAGGATGGGAAAAGGAAAACTGCCATGATCTCTTCGAGAGAGCCTGCGACTTTAAGGTAGCGTTGCATGTTTCTGTTTAATGATGCAAAATAACGGTAGCAGCATGATATTTCTGTACACGTAGATAGGACGTCAAGGTGGCGTTGCATGTTTCTGTTTAATGATAAAAAATAACCGTAGCAGCATGATATTTGTGTACGCGGTAGGTAGGACATTTGGACCCTAGACTACACTGCCACCTTCAGATAGCTACCATCTTCTTACCGTCCGAACTCTGCTTTTTTGATGCATTTGTGACTTTGAAGGCAGACACAGGTCTTAGTAGCAGTACTGAATGTGGTGCTTTTACGCTGTACACTGAACTATTCATATGCAGATTCTACTGAGTCGTGGCCATGGCGTCTCGAGGTAACTCCCCGACACCGCGCAACAATAGGTATTTTCCTAGGCAGCTTAGGTTTGCTGTCACAGTTCGAGACGAATATCTAATCTCAAAGATCTCTTCCCGCACGAAGTCATTCTCGATAACAACTCCTTATCTGTGCAAAAGCTCTGTGCGGCGCTGTGGCACGGAGTTGGGGAACAGTCCGCTTAGCATACCGTCACGATGCTTTAGATTATCTCCACCGTGTCTTTCGTTTACTGTAAATGCGTCTTATCTACGGTTTTTCGCTGGAAGGGTGGAATATTACAGCTTTACTAGGCAGCCGTAAAGGTTGTCGGTAGAGACGATGAACGAACGCTGATTGGTGAAGCCTGACATGGTGGGGGGGGGGGGGGGGGGGAGTGACGGCGGTCTTAATGCCTGTTATTAAATAATTTTTTTTAAAGTAGTAACTTTTAACGCCTGTAATGCAATTTTAACTAATTCCTGTTGCTATCTGCAACCATCTTCACAGTGTTCAAAATATGAAAAGGCAGTGAATGAGCATTGGAAAGCAACGTTAGCCACAGTCACGCAACAACATAGATTCGTAAGTACCAAAACAATAACAGTACGTAGCTGAAAACGTCAGCGTGTGAAAGTCACATTGGAGCCGGTAATTTCGCAGGTTGACGGTCACAAAGGAAATTGTCCACTTGCAAGACTACACGCTGGATCAAAAGCTCATTACTTGCAGTGAATGTGAATGTCGTGTGACTAGGGCCTCCCGTCGGTTAGACCGTTCGCCGGGTGCAAGTCTTTCGATTTGACGCCACTTTGGCGACTTGCGCGTCGATGGGGACGAAATAATGATGATTAGGACAACGCAACACCCAGTCCCTGAGCCGAGAAAATCTCCGACCCAGCTGGGAATCGAACCCGGGCCCTTAGGATTGACATTCTGTTGCGCTGACCACTTTTTTTTTTATTCTTTTTAAACTTCCTGGCAGATTAAAAATGTGTACCCGACCGAGACTCGAACTCGGGACCTTTGCCTTACGCGGGCAAGTGCTCTACCAACTTTTCTTTTTTTTTTTTTTTTTTTTGGTAGGTCAGGGGGCAGAGTGGGCAGGGGTCGTACTTGGAGGCCTGGCCACGGTGTCCCCGTCTCCTGACAGGATAAGGGAGAGGCAGCGGGAAGGAAACATTGTACATTTATGTAATTTTTTTATGAGTAACAATAATATTTTATTTATTCATTTAATTTTAATGTCCCAAAAGAAAAATCATATATAAAATAGAAGGGAAATAAATATAGGGCCGAAGTGACATCCTCGTCACTTCACTGGGAGTAAATCCTATCCCTCGAAACAACGTAAACCTGGGACTCCCCACCGCTTCGGGGGGTTATGAAACATGCTGCCTAGAAAGTTCGCAAAATGTGGTTTATATTTAGAGTGGCGTCTGATGATTTCGTGTTGTTCTAGTAGATAATGCCAATAGTCCATGCCCGATATCAAGGTCCGCGAGAGCACGTAGTGTGATGCGTGTCCTCCAATCCATCGGATTGCCGATGTTTTGTGTGAGGGGAAAAATACAGGGTCAGGGAAAAATAAAGCGTCCGTCGTGATCGTGGATTCGTCGGTGCGTCGGAGGAGGGCCATGATGCGTTGCGTCAGCCGCCAAACATCCTTTGCCTCACCGCACTGCAGAGATTGTTCGTCGGTGTCCTGCATGCCACATATAAGGCAGAGCGGGGAATCTACCATGCGAATGTCGTACAATCGTTGGCGGTTGACTGTTATGCGGTTGATTAGTGTATACCATGACGATTGCGCTGCTGTGGTGAGGAGAGGTGTATGGACAGCTCGCCAAATCTGTCGCCAGTTTCGTGTTGGGTATTTAAGTTCGACAACATTGCTGCCATGATGACGCCGCAAGTATCGATATATCTCACGGGTAGTGGGGATTCTGGTAGAAGGTATCTGTAACTGAACATAACTAAAATCAACAAAAAATCGCGCGACGTGAGAAAACGAGGGCGAGATGGTGCCTACTGCTACCGGTGGTTCAAAGGACGTGGGAAGAAGCACATCCAGGATGGCCGACGTGATGGCGTGTTGCCGCTGGTTCCAAGTTCATAGCGTCGCTCGCAGTTATAGAGCTAGAGCCTTGTTCCGCACATCCGTGAGGTTAAGTCCTCCAGAGTGGTATGGGAGAGTTAAAGTCTCGTATTTGATCTTAAACAACATTCTTTGGCTGACGTAGTACCCAAAGGCCGCCATTAATCTGTCAGCGAGACCATGTGGCATTGGCAGTACCTGTGCCAAGTGCGGCAGTCGCGAGGCCAGGTGAACATTAGTGTAGTCCACCCTTTGGAGCAGGTCGTGCGTTCGGAGTGAATTGTTGCGTATGTGCAGTCGGACGTTCTGGTTCATTCAGCTACCGGGGACGGACACTTGCAGTAATATAACAGCTTTAATCGTGAGAGTAGTATATACAACGGTTCCAAAAACTGTCACCTGTTCCGTAGCCTGTCTTACACAAGAATGATCCTGCGAAGCGTATAATGTAGTCGTATTTACAAAATATATACAAATTGAAGGATAATGAGAGAAAGCTGCACGTCACCTGTCTGACAAGACATGTCAAAACAAACTGAAATAGGTATATGCTAGACATTACGACCATTTTTAGCCATCTTCACTATGTTCGTTTGCAGTACATATACGATTTAATTATGTCAATGTTGTAAATGCAACGACCCCGCGCCGTCTATTGCCCGTGTTGGCTAACTTCGGTTGTTCACTAGGGGTCCTTGCATAATTCAGTTCGTTTTGACGTATCTTGTCAAACTGGTAGTGTGCAGCGTTCTCACATTGTCCTTCAATTTTTACATATTTTATAAAGATAACTTCTTTGTACGCCACAAATGATCAGTCTTGTAAGCCAGCCTACGGAAATATTGACAGTTTTTGGCATATGCTGCTGTCACGGTAATACCTGTTATACTACTGCAAGTAATGAGCTTTTGATCGAATTTTTAATCATGCTGCTGGACAATTTCCCATATATGACCGTCAACCTGCGAACTTACCGGCTACTACCTGTCTTGCTCACGTGGCGTTTTTAAATACGTACTGTAATTGTTTTGGTACTTACGAATACATGTTATTGCCCGAGTACAGCTAACGATGTTTTCCAGTGTTTATTTACCCCCTCTTCTATATTTTGAACGATCTGAAGATGGTTGCAGATACCAACAGAAACTAATTATCGAATTTTACTTAAAACGCATTAAAAGTTTTTACTTTTAAAAATTTTTTATTTAATAAAACTCAGACTGGACAAGGATGGGTGAGAAAATCAACGGTGTCCTTGTTGAGAAAGCAATTCTGCCAGCCACATAAGGTTATTTAAGTAAATCAAGTGACAGGTAAATTAGAACTCTTGGCTGAGCGGTTCTAGGAGCTTCAGTCCGGAACCGCGCGCGACCGCTACGGTCGCAGGTTCGAATCCTGCCTCGGGCATGGATGAGTGTGATATCCATAGGTTAGTTAGGTTTAAGTAGTTCTAAGTCTAGGGGACTGATGACCTCAGATGTTAAGTCCCATAGTGCTTAGAGCCTTTTTCTTTTTTTTTTTTTTACGGTGGTATGAACGTCGGCTTAAAGACTGCGCACCTCGATCGACTGAAGTATTGGAAACCATTTTGTTGTATGCACAGTATCGAAAACTTGTGTCGTAACCAGAACATAGTGATTTCTGTTGTAGTACGCTGCATGAGCATAAACATGTCTATTGACACGGGAAGATTAAGACTGTGAAATAAAACGAAGGTGCGCTATCTAATCGAAAGTATCCGGACCTTTTAGAGCAGATTAGTACAGGATGCGTCCACGCTTTGCCTTTGCGACGCCTTGCTGGAGACATTTTCAGTGAGGTGTCTGTAGGTCTAAGGAGGTGAAGCGAAGTCGACTTCATAGTTCATCTCAAAGGTGTTCAGTTGGACTAATGTCGGGACTTTGGGCAGCCCAATCAATTTCAGGACTATTACAGTCCACAAACCATTACCCACAAATGCTGCTTTGTGGCAGGGGATCATCCTGACAAATCATCATTTTCGAGCTGTTCCTCTACTAAACACAGTACACAGTGCTGTAAGGTGTGTGTCACATCATTTCGCATTTAGCATTTTCTTAACCGCAACAAGGGGACCAAACCGTATCAACAAAAAACACCATCATTCCGTAACATCACCTCCTCCACACTTGACCGTTGCCACTACACATGATGGGAGGTAACGTTGTCCAGGCGTCGCCGAACCCAAACCGTTCCATTGATTTGCCACAGGATATAACGTGATTCACTACTCCAAATCACTCGTCTCCAGTCACACACTGACCAGTGGTTTCCTCTGCACATCACTAAAAGCCTCTCTTGGCACTGACTATACAAATGTGTAGCTTGTAAGGAGCTGCTCGACCACTGTACCCTGTTCTTTTTAACTCCCTGTGCACAGTGATTTTGCTAGCTGGACTACTGGCAGCACTTTGGAGCTCAGTAGTGATTCTTTCTGCTGATGTCATGCGATTTTTTGCAACCATCCTCTGCATGCTCCACGGTTCCCGTCAATCAGTACATAGCGTACGCCTGGTCTTGGTGCAGCTATGGTTCTTCCTTCGCGTTTCCACTTCACAAGCACATTATCAACAGTCGACGTGGGCCCCTTTAGAAGGGCTGGAATGTCTCTCGTGTGTTTATTTCTCAGGTGACATCCAGTCATTAGCACCTGTTCGAATTCACTGAGCTCCTCCGACCGACCCTTGCTTCTGTTACCGCTTCTCTACTGACGACACAACACTTTCCGCCCACTTATATAATGGCGTGTCCACTTCTCGTGACGCCTCGTCGACAATTCCGTATTTTATACACTCCTGGAAATGGAAAAAAGAACACATTGACACCGGAGTGTCAGACCCACCATACTTGCTCCGGACACTGCGAGAGGGCTGTACAAGCAATGATCACACGCACGGCACAGCGGACACACCAGGAACCGCGGTGTTGGCCGTCGAATGGCGCTAGCTGCGCAGCATTTGTGCACCGCCGCCGTCAGTGTCAGCCAGTTTGCCGTGGCATACGGAGCTCCATCGCAGTCTTTAACACTGGTAGCATGCCGCGACAGCGTGGACGTGAACCGTATGTGCAGTTGACGGACTTTGAGCGAGGGCGTATAGTGGGCATGCGGGAGGCCGGGTGGACGTACCGCCGAATTGCTCAACACGTGGGGCGTGAGGTCTCCACAGTACATCGATGTTGTCGCCAGTGGTCGGCGGAAGGTGCACGTGCCCGTCGACGTGGGACCGGACCGCAGCGACGCACGGATGCACGCCAAGACCGTAAGATCCTACGCAGTGCCGTAGGGGACCGCACCGCCACTTCCCAGCAAATTAGGGACACTGTTGCTCCTGGGGTATCGGCGAGGACCATTCGCAACCGTCTCCATGAAGCTGGGCTACGGTCCCACACACCGTTAGGCCGTCTTCCGCTCACGCCCCAACATCGTGCAGCCCGCCTCCAGTGGTGTCGCGACAGGCGTGAATGGAGGGACGAATGGAGACATGGAGACGTGTCGTCTTCAGCGATGAGAGTCGCTTCTGCCTTGGTGCCAATGATGGTCGTATGCGTGTTTGGCGCCGTGCAGGTGAGCGCCACAATCAGGACTGCATACGACCGAGGCACACGGGGCCAACACCCGGCATCATGGTGTGGGGAGCGATCTCCTACACTGGCCGTACACCACTGGTGATCGTCGAGGGGACACTGAATAGTGCACGGTACATCCAAACCGTCATCGAACCCATCGTTCTACCATTCCTAGACCGGCAAGGGAACTTGCTGTTCCAACAGGACAATGCACGTCCGCATGTATCCCGTGCCACCCAACGTGCTCTAGAAGGTGTAAGTCAACTACCCTGGCCAGCAAGATCTCCGGATCTGTCCCCCATTGAGCATGTTTGGGACTGGATGAAGCGTCGTCTCACGCGGTCTGCACGTCCAGCACGAACGCTGGTCCAACTGAGGCGCCAGGTGGAAATGGCATGGCAAGCCGTTCCACAGGACTACATCCAGCATCTCTACGATCGTCTCCATGGGAGAATAGCAGCCTGCATTGCTGCGAAAGGTGGATATACACTGTACTAGTGCCGACATTGTGCATGCTCTGTTGCCTGTGTCTATGTGCCTGTGGTTCTGTCAGTGTGATCATGTGATGTATCTGACCCCAGGAATGTGTCAATAAAGTTTCCCCTTCCTGGGACAATGAATTCACGGTGTTCTTATTTCAATTTCCAGGAGTGTAGGTTGTCCGGATACTTTTGATCAGATAGTGTACGGCATTGTTGGCCGGGAGACCCCGTTCGGGCTTGTTCGGTCGCCTGATGCTAGTCTTCCTATGTGACGCCTCTTGGACTACTTGTGAGTCAGTGACGATGAGATGAAAAGGTTAGCACAATACGAACACCCAGTCCTGTCTTAGTTCATACTGCAAGTGCGAAACATATGTTCCGACAACAATAACCGCCACCTAGCAGAAGTTGTAGTGAGACCGAGTACAGCCACAGTATAACACTAGAGCCGACAGTTATACATTGCGACAGCAGCGCGTCAAGTGGCAAATAAGCCACATTATTCATTACGTTATCTGATGAATATGAAAAGTGTAGTTTCCACTGATATATAACATGGTACAGTATTGAAAAACTAAGACAATATAGCGCTGTAGTTTGTAGCAGTAACATACAGGAAACACCACATACGAAATTCTTCAAGTTTCCTAAGGATAATAAGAGGTATGATGGACCTTGAGAGGAATGAATCATCACACTACACCATTGTTCAGTAACGATTCTCTTGTAACCTATAGACCTTTAGTGAGGACTAATGTTCCTTTTTTAGGAATAAGAAATGGTTAGTAAACAGCTCATAAATTAAGGATAATTGCAGAATGTGGAGTCACACAACGTGGCACTACACAAAACTGGCGCTAATGGCATAGGCACATAGGAAACACACAGACAAAGATCTGTAAGTCCACGGTATTGGTGATAAGTTGAGAAAACCGTCCCGAAACACATGTGCTACAAAACGCCACTGTTTTCTGCGCATGTACCCCGACATCAATATGGGATATGATCACCATGCACACGTACATAGGCCGCACTGCGGGCTGGCGTACTCTGGATCAGGTGGTTGAGCGGCCACTGGGTTATAGCCTCCCATTCATGCATCAGTGCCTGTCGGAGCTCATGAAGTGTTGTAGGTGTTTGAAGACGTGCAGGGATACGTCGACCGAGAGCATCCCAGACGTGCTCGATGGGGTTTAGGTCTGGAGAACCGGCAGGCCATGCCATTCGCCTGATATCTTCTGTTTCAGGGTTTCCTCCACGTTGGTAGATCTGTGTGGCCGTGCGTTATCATCTATCAGGAGGAGGGTGGGACCCACTGCACCCCTGAGAAGGTGGACATACTGATGTAAAATGATATCCTGATACACCTGACATGTTACAGTTCCTATGTCAAAAACATGCAGGGGTGTACGTGCACCAATCATAATCCCACCACACACCATCAAACAACAACCTCCATACAGGTCCCATTCAAGGACATTAAGTGGTTGGTATCTCGTTCCTGGTTCACGTCAGATAAAAACCCGACGAGAATCACTGTTCAGACTATACCTGGACTCGTCCGTGAACATAACCTGGGACCACTGTTCCAATGACCACGTACTGTGTTCTTGACACCAGGCTTTAAAGGGCACTCCTGTGACCAGGGGTCAGTGGAATGCACCTTGCATGTCTCCAGGCGAATAAACCATGTCTGTCTAGTCGTCTGTAGACTGTGTGTCTAGAGACAACTGCACCAGTGGCTGCGGTAAGGTCCGGAGCAAGGATACCTGCAGTACTCTGTGGCCGTCTGCGGGCACTGATGGTGAGATATCGGTCTTGGCTCAAATGGCTCTGAGCACTATGGGACTTAACTTCTGAGGTCATCTGTCCCCTAGAACTTAGAACTACTTAAACCTAACTAACCTAAGGACATCACACACATCCATGCCCGAGGCAGGATTAGAACCTGCGACTGTAGCTGTCGCGCGGTTCCAGACTGTAGCGCCCAGAATCCCTCGGCCAGATATCGGTCTTCTTGTGGTGTTGTACACTGTGGACCTCCCGCACTGTAGCGCCTGGACACGTTTCCTGTCTGCTGGATTCGTTGCCACTTTGTGGCACACGGTGGGAATGTGCTACGACCTGCTGTGTTTAAGCAGCCTCTAGTCGCCCTAGTATTCTACCCCTCATAATGTCATCAATACGTTTTTTTAGCCATTTTCAACACACAGTCACCATTAGCACGTCTGAAAACGTCTTCACACTTACTCGCTGCACCGTACTTTGACGTGCACCGACACACCTCTGTGTATGTGCACTGCTGCCAGCGCCACCGTGCGACGACCGCACATCAAATGCACCGCATGGCCATCCCCCGAGGTGATTTAAGCCCGCAAAACGCCCACCAGATCGTTGTTTCACCATGTATCAGCATTATCCTTAATTTATGAGCATGAGTGTTGAACTGTACATGGACTTTCGCAGCAAGGTGTCGTATACCTAACGAAAACGTGGAGTTTTGTTCACTACACGTAGAGCAAAATTGGTTTAGGTATGTCGAAAATAAAAAAAATTCTGATGTGGAATGTAGTGACTACATTACTTAACTAGCAAATAAGCCCCACAATTGTCACTGAAGAGAAAGCTGCCATAGAGGGCTGGTAGGAAGACGTAAAAAGCTATGAAACTGATCCTCGACACGAAAGAAACCAATGCCACAATTTAAAAGTTGAAATAGAAAACGTTTTAAGTACTATTTCATTCACACAGCGCACATGGTCTTTGCGTCAAGCTGTGCTTCTCTCTAGAATTCCAGAATTTAAAAGACATGACAAGTGGGTTTTATCGACTACAGTTCTACTAGCTAAAAACATAATGTTGTATTTTCGTACTTTTATTAACACAAATAAGACGCGATGTTCCAATACTAATGACACTTGGAACAAAAACATTCTTCATGCTATGTAGTGGAAAACTGACATATTTGTGGCTGTGGTGTGTACTGGATATAAGCCGATTCGTCCGAAAAGGAAAACAGTAACTAGCCACTCTTAATATGCTATTTATTTACACAAAGATTACATTGCTTGAAACTTCCTGGATTACATGACTTGCTAAAAAAAAGCAGATAACAGCTAACGTAAACAATATCATGAATAATATAAACATGAATATGTGTCTGAAGATGAATCAGTCGGTTAGAAACCGCTAACGGTGCTGTTCTTATTGGCACTTAGAACCAGGCAGCTCCTTAATATGGTAATTTAAAAAACGTTCTCAATAAAGTATTTATTTTCTAATTTGTCTCATTATTTTTTGCGGTGACGTGGTGATCAGCATCAATCTGTGATGTCAGAATTCCTTCTCAATTTCGTGGATACAAATCAGCTATATACAGAGCTACATTATTTTTTCTTTGTCCTAAGTCAGCAGCTTTTGGTCTAGAGGCTAGCGTTTCTGCTTCTGGATCACGCGGTCCAGGGTTCGATTCCCGGCCAGGTTGGCGATTTTCTCTGCCCGGGGACTGGGCGTTTGTGTTGCCTTCATCATCATCGTCATCATCATCATCATTCGTGACAGTAGCTATATTGGGTCGTGTAAAAATTGGACTGTGTAAAAATTGAGACATTGTAGGGGCACTGATGACCGCGCAGTTGAGCGCCCCACAAACCAAACATCAGCATCATCATCATCATCTTTCTCCTAACAAGTCTGAGATTTGACATTTAGAACGTTTTCAATTCCAACAATTCAGTTGTAGCTACGTCAGAGCCAGAAACACCAGAATCTCCGACACAGACGTCTTTTGAATACGAAGTAATCAGGTTAAATAAAATTGTTTGCATGTTTTTTTTCCTTTTTTATTGAGTTTCGATTTCTCCCAAATGGGGCGAGCTGGCAGCAGCTTAGTACGCCGCTCTTCAGCCTACATAATTTGTTTTAAAAAGATGAAGATAATGAATAATAAAAACTGGCGATAAAATCGGTGACTTAAATGGTAAAATGGCGGAATATTGTGGGACTTAAAACATAAAACAAAGGGTTGCTGGTGCTAATAAAATACACAGGAAGCAGAAAAATAATAGACAGGCAGTTAAAAAACTCGGCGACAGTCTGGTTTCTGTTCACAAGAGATATAAAATTCAAACCCAACGACAGCATGATTTCTGTTCGCAACACTTTGGAAAGACGCACAACACTGAACACTCACTTGAACACTGCACTAAAAAGTTGGCACAAATATAACACACCACAGCCGAGGACAGACGGGGGAACCTGGACAGATTATGGGAAAGAAAGGGGGAAGGAGAGGAAAAAACGAAGTGAAGAGGGGGGGGGAGGGGAGGCGGGAAGGAGCCAATGGAGGACAAGGACCCAAAAGAGGGGGGGGGGCAGACGCGACAGGGAGTGGGGAAAGGCAGAGGAGGGGAAAGTAAAAGGATTCAGGGGGGGGAGAAGGGAGGCACAGAGTGGTTAGGCGGGGAGAAAACGGGATGGGAGGGGGAAAGTGGGAGACCGGGGGAAAGGACGGAGGAAAGGAGGGGGAGATGAGGATCAGAGTTGCTAGGCGGGATAAATGGAGGGAGAGAGGGCATCATCTGGGAGGGGGAGTTGATGGAAGCCACCTTGGGAAATTTGCGTGTTTGAAAATCGAGTGAAGTGTAAGATACTTCAGATCATTAGACTCCGAGTAAAACTAGTACATGAGAAGAATGCATCTGCCTATCGAAACAAGAACAAAAAGCAACAAATGCCACAAAGACCAAGCGAAGAAAGACAAGCTTATTTTTTAAAAAAATGTATTCAGGAACCTTGAAAAAGATGAAGCTGTCTCATTTGGGCTCCCAAGACACACAGTCCAGTCACATTAATGTAACCGCATGCTACGTTCTACATCGACGTGCAATAACCACTCACAGAAGGTAGGTGGCAGCACTAGCAGTGGAGAGTAGTGATTCCGGGGAGTGGAATATGCAAAAAGTGTGTGAATTACCAGGAACAGGACAGAAACAGTCCGTCTATATGTCTTGCAAGGGGCAGGAGGCCGCTAACAGTGCTATTTTTATTGGCACTTAGAACCAACTCCTTAATATGGCACTTTAAAAAACAGGCTGGTGGAGGAAACGGCTTCAGGGATTAAGAGCACCGTGGCTGGTAAAAATTTCTGTTCAATGGAACCAACAGTACCTGGCATCTGTTAAGAGATTAACTGTAATTTTAAGCTTTCTAAACGCTGTTATTGTATTCACGTTTTTCGTCGAAAACGTTAAGCTCTCATGATGATTCGCTTAAGGCTTTGCAGGTAGTGTGTGTAGGTATTAATACCTGGGCGTAGTGCACTTCGTTCGTTAAGCGATAATATTGTTAAAAGCTTGTGGCTTAATCAAGGTTGTGCTGCAATCATTATGTTACTTGTTAAAGTGTCCAACGGTATACGCAAAGTACAGCCTGTTGTTTAAAGGAACCGCCATGTTCAGGTGAAAATTTGATGGTCGTAAATACTGCTGTTTTAAGATTGGGTGGTAAATTCTCAAGTGATTTCTAGTAAAGATAATATTTTATTTGATGCGAGCTGTATGTTGGGGTTGTGTGGAGTGAGATATAATACTATTCCAAGAATGTGCTAAGTGCACCTGTAATCTGTCTTCTAACAGCCAACTGTTTGAACCCAGTCATTTCATGTAGTTACCTATATTGCACCTGCTAATTGTATGCGGCATTTAGCGGATATTCGAACTATGTACGTGCAATAGAATTTACCATTCCAAGAAATCCCTTTAAGAAGTTTGGCCTCGAGTATGAGCTCCCTCCTTTATGCCAAAGATAACTCAAGCCATTGCGTAATTGTCATTTTTCGCTTTGCTGTATAAATAGTATTCAAATTGTAAAATATTATTGTGCTTCCCTATGTCCTTGCGTTATGCCTGTGCCAAATAGGTCCCCACCCGAGACCTTAGTTTCTTCTAGAACAGGCTTCCAGCTACCGTCAGTGTTGCAGTGGTATGTAATTGGACAATTGTCAAGTGCCAATAATAAGCTGTAACCAGAGGAATAATGAAATTGCTGTATCTACTCCATTGAAACTACCATCAGCTTCTTTTTACACGTTTGGGGTCCGGTCCTGCCACTCACAAGGAGAGGTCCCCAGCGGTGCGATCGACTTTTTGGACATTCTATACGGTGACGTAGATTAAGGTATAAGGAATCACACCCTGCGAACATTAATTCTGGCGACTAATCGTCGAAAAAAATTTCGGAATGTCGCGTAACTGTACAGCTTTAAAAATAGTAACAATGTATAGGCTGGGACTATAGAGTAGTTCAAGTATTGCTCTCACCAGCATAAGATTTACGGTTTGAATCTCGTTGGGTAAATCGATTTTTTAATATCTTTGTCTAAATGACTTTGATCATAATTTTTGTTGTATTAATTGGCTTAGAGGCAATTTCTTTTATTTTTCTTCCATTGTCACATCATTTTTATCAACGTTTTAACTTCTTCAGTTGCTCTTATTTTTTCTTCATATCATTCTTTTTCCACTTGCGAATTTAATTACTTTTATTTATCTGTCGTAATGTTTAAACACTTGAAAACGCCGATCTGTCGGTTAAAAAGCCAATGATCAAATAATTTATTTATATTGACTGAGCAATGGCGTCAAGAATGTATTTTTCATTACAAGGTGTCCATCTTTTTGGATGTCAGTGTTTATACAATCATTTAAAACATAAACTGTTATTAAAGTGAATGATGATTTAAACGAAGACAATGATTAAAAGTAAAACGAAATTCAAACAAAATGAGAAATAAAAATAGTGAATGCAATAACATGGACGAAAATGTCAGATGACAAAATTGAAGAAATTAAATGGAAGTGTGTAATAGTGATCAAAAACACATGAACCTGGATTGCAAGTGGAAAAAGACTGAAAGGATGAAAAATGAGAGCAAATGATGTGTTTCTTACGACGACTAAAATGGCGTGAGAAATGAACAGAAACAATTACATGTAAATCATTTAACTGAACATAAACGTTTGGATATACATGATAGTACCTTAACCATTACGTTACGCAACACATCTATACAGTCTTATCATTTTTATAGCTATAGAGCATCAAGCGAAATTCCGGAATTGTTTTTGGTCGATAACTCGCAAACTAGAACCCACCAGGGTGAATGACTGCTGGGTGTGAATCATTGCCCCCTAACCTACATCACCGTATAGATTGTTTAAAAATGCGATCCCACCACTGCGGACCTCTCCTTGCCAGCAGCCGATTGTGCTGTCACCAAAGTGGCGCAAAGCTTTGGACATGATCGTTGGCTTTCGCGCTAGGTGTGGAAGCATTTCTGAAACGGCTAAGGTTCTAAATTGTTGCATGCCCGTGGTTAAAGTATACCGTGCATGGCATAACGGCGCCATTCAAATGCGGTGCAGGGGCAAGTAAGGTGCACCACAGGCCATAGATGACAGGGGTGAACGACAACTGCGGGGGTGTGCACAGACGAATAGACGCGCAACTGTTGAGCAAATGACTGTCGAGATAAACCAAGGAGCTACCAACAATGCCTTCTCAGAGACCGTTCAGCGAACATTGCTGTGTTTGGGTCTCAACAGCAAGCACCTGCTTTTCATACCCTTGCAGACTGCTGTTCATCAGTGACGAAGGCTACAATTTGCACACCAATACCACAACTGGACGTCCAGTGATTGGTGACAGGTGGCCTTTTAGATGAATCACGTTTTATGCTCCACAGGACATATGGACGTTGGCGTTTATGGCCCTACAACAATCATCGGAAGCATACAGGGCGGAGGAGGGAGCGGTATTGTCTTGGGGAGTATTTTCGTGGCATTCCCTGGGTGATCTCATCATTCTGGAAGGCACAATGGATCAACGAAAGTACGCAACTATCCTAGGGGACCATGTCGACCTTCTTGTGCAGTTTCTTCCTCGGCACAATTGTATCTACCAGCAAAACAATGCAACATGTCACACAGCTAGCAGTGTACGTGTGGAGTTCGAAGAGCACCAGAAAGAGTTTACTGTACGCCCATGGCCACAAAACTCCCCAGATTTATACCGAATCGAGAATCTGTGGGACCATCTCGATCGGGTTGTTCGAGCGGCTCCAAATCCCTGTCAGTTCCTTCCAGAATCTCACTGACTCTCTTCCTAAACTTCTGTGCCGCAAAAAGTGGTTATTCAGGCTTTTGACAGGTGGTCTCAATGTGTCTGGACTGCCTGTTAGGGAGGAACCTCATAATACACAGAATAACAAGAAAAAGATTGTCCTTTGACAACAGGCGTCCTAATGGTTACAAAGCAGAACGAAACGTCAAATGGTTTGTCGATTCTCTTTCGACGTGAAAGTGCACATACATTCTCCCAATGCGTGAAATACTGTGTTTATATTGCTGGTTAATTTGCAGTTAGTTTGGTATTTCATTCTCGAGTTTTACATTTGTATATGTACTTTACCGCAATTCATGTCTCTTGATTTTTACTGCTGCTTGCGATGCAAAAATATATTATTTCCTAAATTAAGAACAACCACAATTTTTGCGGCGCGTAAGCGCATAATGGATGGGAGTCTTACTGCCCGCTAGGTGCGGTAGCATCGCTTCAGCTGTCAGATGGTCCCAAATTTCACTGCACAGAGTATCACAACTGTATACGTTAGAGCGTGATACAGTTAGGTGTCCGAACTGTCTTCCGTGGCTTGTTACTACTGTTAACGAGAATGTCTTCTCTTGTCTCATTGTGCAAGTGACGTCGTAAAAATTCATCGTCTTAGATTACTGTTCTGTAGATTGGAAATGAACGTCAGCGAAAGTGTTAACAGTGAATAAAGCACAAAATCATATCACGACGAAATACGAATAGCAAAGCACATTTTTAATAAGAGGTGTGGCAGACACATTAGCAACAATGTGCCATGTCTTTATTTCCCTCGTTAGCTCTCCTGCGAAACTTGCAGAACTAGCACTCCTGAAAGAAAGGATATTGCGGAGACATGGCTTAACCACAGCCTGGGGGATGTTTCTAGAATGAAATTTTCACTCTACAGCGGAGTGTGCGCTGATATGAAACTTCCTGGAAGGTAGGAGACGAGGTACTGACAGAAGTAAAGCTGTGAGAACGGGGCGTGAGTCGTGCTAGGGTAGCTCAGGTGGTAGAGCATTTGCCCGCGAAAGGCAAAGATCCCGAGTTCGAGTCTCGGTCCGGCACATAGTTTTAATCTGCCAGGAAGTTTCAACAGCATATGAAGTCCAGTCAACGAGGAGATAATCAGAGAGTAAACCACAGCTCCAATTGGCCAATTGGACGAGGATGGTGCAAGAAATCAACTGCGGCCTTTCCGAAGGAACCATCCCAGTACTCGCTTGAAATATTACCGGGAAATATTACCGAACCAGGCAGCACGTGATATTGTACTCCACCTTCCCAATTTCAGTGCCAGGTTTCTAGAAAGAATGGAAGCAGAACACCAACTTTAAAACCAGCAAAACGAACACTCATGCATAGCAGCAGCTACAAATCCTTCCGTCGATGATACCATGAAAACATAATGGCGAAACGCGTGTGGTATGATAAGATTTGATTTCATTCAGCTGCACATGAACGGACATAACGTGACGATTATCAATATAAGAAGAGTCAGTATTTTGTTTCTCGCAGACAGCAGAGATAAAAAGTACAATTTCTCTCGAAACCAACGCAAATTTGATAACAAATAGTGCTATAAGGAAATGCAATGAAAGGTGTGCACCAAGGAGTGACGCCATACCAGCCATTACCGTTGCGTCACTGGTCAAAGCTGACGGCTAGAGTCGCAAATTCCTCTTGACCCGCGAATGTCGGTGCGGAGCGCGTGGTCCTGTGGTGAGGCTGCGCCGGCAGCGCTCAGTGACGTCACGCGAGCAGGTCAATCCCACTTGCGTCATCGCGGTTTGCGGAGGCGGCGGCGGCGGCAGCAGACCACGCAATAATTAACGTCGGCAGCGCGCAGTCCGTCAGGGCGCCGCCCGGCCCGATAACCCCGCAGCGGTGGGCGCCGCCGACTGACTCACCGCGACAGCCAATAAATGGCCTCCGCTCAGTTCACTTCATGTCGCACCGTCCCTCGCCCGGAGCAGCACTGTGGTAGCAGTCGCAAAAACAAATCCGGCGAGAGGCGGTTCGCGTCACGAGACAGTCCTTATGTCTGCACAGTGCTACTCTGTATTCCTTCCCGTTCAAAGCGCTATTTTGTCTTTCCTTGCTCAGCACATTTATTAGTACTTTTCAATAAAGATTTCATCAACCCGAAAGCTCGTTTGAACACCACGGCACTTTACTAAGAATGGTCCTACTGGAGGTCGAGGCCAACGAGAAATTCGGACCAAGCAACGAACTTCTGACATCACTCTAGTCGGCTTGTCCGCCACACTTCTCGAAAGCAGGGTCCACAGGAAATCAGTATATAACTGAAAAGGTACCCACTAAAGGTATTAACTTGGTCGAGTGCTATGGAGAGCTTGCATGCATTAAACGCGCAGTCAAGAATTATTAAACTCGTCTGATATACACTCATGCTCATAAATTAAGGATAATTGCAGAATGCAACGTGGCACTACACAAAACTGGCGCTAATAGCATAGAAACTATAACATCCACGATATATATTTTTTTTATTACGAGTGGAATATGAACGTGTCGATAATATTCATTCAATTATGTAATTATTTCTTAAAAAGATGATAATTATGTAAAATAGAGACAATATTTGTCTCATTTTCTTTGTTAATCTATGTCATTTTTTTCTTTTGTTCTGTACCCATTTGTCGTCTTCTTACGATGTACATCGCAAGACGCGAATCGATTTGAGGTCTGTTAAATGAAAAACATTTACTGTAAAATTATTGTACTTTTATGTTCATTTGCTGATAAAAACAAATAGAGCCAAATACGTTAAAACTATTTATGATTAATTATTGAAAATTCACTTCCTATTTTAATTATAATTTTGTATTAATTGTTTTATCACAGCTGCAAGAAGCGCAGCCATTGTTAGTTGCGATTATATAGCAACTTCGTCTGTACTTCTAGTTGAAAATAGCATGAGTTTGTGTTAAACTAATTTGGAAAACAATTTAATATTTTTTTTATTGGTGGCATCAATTTAAATTATTTAAATTATTTATTGGGAAAAGGAAAATCTTAATTAAAAAAGAAATCCTCTATCTTTTGTTGGCTGCCATCTTAACTTTTATCACAGCGGCAAATTTAAATTACTTGAAACTGCAAACTTTCATTATTCCGATGTGTAAGAAATAATTGTGCACCGGTGGTACTGAACTCTATTTATAAAAGAAAAAATTAATCGAATCAGACTGCATTTTCTATGAACAGTGCTGATGGCATTTATTGTTGAACAAGATTTCATTGCTGATGTATGTGGCCAAAATTAAACTACGCACGAATCACGGAGAAAAATATTTCTGGTACCATACGTCAGTGTTGTGTGCGGATGGTATTCTGTGGTTCCTTTTCATGATCAATTTGCTAAAAATAATTAAATCCATCGAAGACAAAAAAAATTATAAAAGCTCTGATGTACGATCTGTAACTTTAGTGATATGAACACAGCTTACAGTCAACATTATTACACTACGTCAGGTGGAATTCTTGTGCATTTTGCACAAAATAATTATCCGGGAGAAGTTGTAGTTTGAATAATGCATTATACATGTGTATAATATTGTCAGTATCATTTACAAAATCAAATCAATGCAAAAACTGCTAAAAAAAAAAGTGAATTCAAATCGCAGAATACCATAGAGTATCGTATCATCCATATTCATTGCACTTGTCGATGTTGACGATACCCAGAAACCGCCACAGCAGATAGGGAACACGCAGGACATAGATCTGTAAGTCCACGGTATTGGTGATAAGTTGAGAAAACCGTCCCGAAATACATGTCCTACAAAACGGCACTGTTACCTGCGCATGTACCCCGACATCAGTATGGGACAAGATCACCATGCACACGTACACAGGCCGCACAAGGGGTTGGCATAATCTGGATCAAGTTGACGAGCAGCTGCTGGGGTACAACCTCCCATTCTTGCACCAGTGCCCGTCGGAAACCCTGAAGTGTCGTAGGGGTTTGAAGACGTGCAGCGATACGTCGATCGAGAGCTTCCCAGACGTGCTCGATGGGGTTTGGGGCTGGAGAACAGGCATGCTACTGCATTCGCCTGATATCTTCTGTTTCAAAGTACGCCTCCACGATGGCAGCTCGATGGGGCCGTGCGTTATCATCCATCGGGAAGAAGGTGGGACCCACTGCACCCCTGAAAGGCGGACATGCTGGAGCAAAATGACGTCCTGATACACCTGACCTGTTACAGTTCCTCTGTCAAAGACATGCAGAGGTGCACGTGCACCAATCATAATCCCACCCCACACCATCAAACCACGATTTCCATACAGGTCCCTTTCAATGACATTAAGGGGTTGGTGTCTAGTTCCTGGTTCACGCCAGATGAAAACCCGGCGAGAATCACTGTTCAGACTATAGCTGGACTCGTCCTTGAACATTACCTGGGACCACTGTTCCAATGACCATGTACAGCGTTCTTGACACCAGGCTTTACAGGCTCTCCTGTGACAGGGGTCAGTGGAATACATCTTGCTTGCCTCCGGGCGAATAAACCACGTCTGTTCAATCGTCTGTAGACTGTGTGTCTGGAGACAACTGTTCCAGTGGCTGCGGTAAGGTCCCGAGCAAGACTACCTGCAGTACTACGTGGCTGTCTGCGGGCACTGGTGGTGAGATATCGGTCTTCTTGTGGTTTGTACACTGTGGACGTCCCGTACTTTAGCGCGTGGACACGTTTCCTGTCTGCTGGAATCGTTGCCGTAATCACCCTTAGTGGCACACGGAGGGTCTGTGCTACGACCTGCTGTATTTTACCAGCCTCCAGTCGCCCTAGTATTCTATCCCTCATAACGTCATCAATATGTGTTCTTTGAGCCATTTTCAACACAAAATCACCATTAGCAAGTCTGAGAACGTCTGCACCGTACTCTGACATGCACCAACACACCTCTGCGTATGTGGACTGCTGCCAGCGCCACCCTGCGACGACCGCAGGTTAAATGCACCGCATGGTCATACCAAGAGGTGATTTAAACCCACAAACCGCCCACCAGAGCGCTGTTTCACGATGTATCAGCATTATCCTTAATTTATGACCATGAATGTAGTTTCTCGATCCCCGCCAGACAAGGCTCCTGGCACTCTTAAAACCCACACCAAGGTGCAACCTCGCATTTTTTACATCAACAAACGCTGCCAGAGGCAAGTGAACTGGTAAGTGGGAGATAAAAAACCTAGAACTGACAGAGGAAACCTTGTTTAGACAGATGTACTCTAGAAGTTGTTCATGCACGTTGTTTATTATAAAAAGTAAAATAACACTAACCAGCCATTGTTAATAATGGTGTTTATCAACCATTGTATTTATTGACTGTACTTAATAACGCTGTTAATCAAAAATAAGTAGCACCGTTACCGGTTTCGAACAGATAGAGTTATGAAACGTCGTGTGTCGTGCTTGGGTAGCTCAGTTGGTAGAGCACTTGCCCGCGAAAGGCAAAGGTCCCGAGTTCCAGTCTCGTTCCGGCACACAGTTTTAATCTGTCAGGAAGTTTCATATCAGCGCACACTCCGCTGCAGAGTGAAAGTCTCATTCTGGAGACGACTGTTAATTTTTTCATTTGAATTACGCTCCACACTGGATGTCGGCTGTTTTTGATTCTGGCGAACGTGCCTTGAGGATAGTGCTCTCACGGCAAGGACCGATAACAGAAAAAAACTACGAATTATGATCCTTTCTTACACACCAACTGAGTCCGTTCTGTCCTACATCAAAAATCTTGCGTCATATTTACGTCACTGTTGACTGTTTTGGAAAATTTGCGAATTAACTCGCAGAATACATAGGTTAATAGAAAACAGCAACTAGTCATTAGTGTCTCTAGATTTGTCATTTTATCCTGTAGCTCTTTATCGCTTTCTGGTGCTTTCACACAAATCTATTAAAGATGGACCTTTGATTTCTTGCATGTTGTTGTTGTTACTGTTGTTGTTGTGGTTCTCAGTAAGAAGATTGATTTGATGTAGCTCTGCGTGCTACTCTATCCTGTGAAATCCTCTTCATCTCCGAATAACTATTGCAACCTACATGCTTCTTAATCTGCTCATACCCCACGCTTCCCTCCAGTACTAAATTGGTAATCCCCTGATTTCTCAGAATGCGTCCTACCAAACGATCCCTTTTTCTAGTCAGTATGATCCACAAATCTTTCCTCCCTAGACTTTCAGTACCTCCTCATTAGTTACGTGATCTACACATTTAACTTTCAGCATTCCTTTGTAGCACCACATTTCAAAAGCTTCTCTTCTCTTTTCGTCTACACCGTTGATCGTCCATGTTACACTTCCATACAATGGCTACACTCCGTACAAATACTTTCAGAAAAGACTTCTTGACACAAATCTATACTCGATGTTAACAAATTTCTCTTCTTCAGAAACGCTTTTCTTGCAATTGCCAGTCTGCATTTTATATCCTCCCTACTTCGACCATGATCAGTTATTTTGCTCCGCAAATAGCAAAACTCATCTACTACTTTAAGTGTCTCGTTTCTTAATCTAATTCCCTCAGTACCACCTGATTTAATTCAACCACATTCCATTATCCTCGTTTTGTTTTTGTTGATGTTCATCTTATATCCTTTCAAGACACTATCCATTCTGTTCAACTGTGTTTCCAAGTCATTTGCAGTCTCTTACAGAATTGCAATGTCATCGGGAAAACTCAATATTTTTATTTCTTTTCCCTGAACTTGAATTGCTTCTCAAAATTTGTCTTTTGTTTCCTTTACTGCTCAATGTACAGATTGGATAGCATCGGGGATAGGCTACAACCCTATCTCACTCCTTTCTCAACTACAGCTTCCCTTTCATGCCCAAAAAATGGTTCAAATGGCTCTGAGCACTATGAGACTTAACGTCTGAGGTCATCAGTCCCCTAGAACTTAGAACTACTTAAACCTAACTAACCTAAGAACATCACACACATCCATGCCCGAGGCAGGATTCGAACCTGCGGCCGTAGCGGTCGCGCGGTTCCAGAGTGTAGCGCCTAGAACCGCTCGACCACTCCTGCCGGCCCTTTCATGTCCGTTGACTGTTATAACTGCCATCTGGTTTCTGTACAAGTTGCAAAAGGGATTTCGCTCCCTGTGTTGTACCGCTGCTACCCTCGGCGTTTCAAAGAGATTATACCAGTCAACATAGTCAAAAGTCTACTCTAAGCCTACGAATGCTATAAACGTAGGTTTGTCGCTCCGTAACTATGTTCTACGATAAGTCGTTGGGTCACTATTGCCTCGCATGCTCCTACATTTCTTCTGAATCCAGAATAATCTTCCTCGAAGTCGGTTTCTACCAGTTTTTCCATTCTTCTGTAAAGAATTCGTGCTAGTATTTTGCAACCATGACTTATTGAAAGACAGTTCGTTAATTTTCACACCTGTCAGCAACTGCTTTCTTTGGAACTGGAATTATTATATTCCTCTTGAAGCCTGAAGGTATTTTGCCTGTCTCATACATCTTGCTCAGCAGATGGAAGAGCTTTCTCATGGCTGACTCTTCCGAGGTCACCAGTAGTTCTGACAGAGTATCTTCTACCGCCAGGACCTTGTTTCGACTAAAATCTTTCAGAGCTTTGTCAAATTCTTCTCTCAATATCACATCTCCTACCTCATCTTCACCTACGTCTGCTTCCCTTTCTATAATATTGCTTTCAAGTTCATCTCCCTTGTATAGACCCTCCATATACTGTTCCATCTTTCAGCTTTCCCTTCTTTGCTAAGGACTGGTTTACCATTTGAGCTCCTGATATTCATACAGCTGCTTCACTTTTACCCAATGGCCTTTTAAATTTTCCTATAGGCGGTAGCTATCTTTCCCCTACTGAGATCTGCTTCTAAATCCTTACATTCGTCTTCTAGCCATTCCTGCTTAACTATTTAGCACTCTCTGTCCGTCTCATTTATTAGACGTTTGTATTCCCTTTCGCCTACTTCATTTACTGCATTTTCATAGTTTCTCCTTTCATGAATTAAATTCAGTATCTCTTGGGTTACACAGGGATTTCTACTAGCCCTTGTCTTGATCCCCTGCTGCCTTCACTATTTCAGCTCGCAAAGCTACCCATTCTTCTTCTGCTGTATTTCTTTCCCCTTTTTCTTGTCAATCGTTCCCTAATGCTTCATCTGAAACTCTCAGTAACCTCCGAGTTTTACAGTTTATCCAAGTCTCATATCCTTAAATTCCTACCGTTTTGCAATTTCTCCTGTTTTCATCTACAGTTCATAGCCAATAAATTATGGTCAGAGTCTGTATCTGCCTCTGGAAATGTTTTACACCTTAAAATCAGATTCCGAAACCTCTAGCTTACCACTATATAATCAGTCTGAAACTTTCCATAGTCTCCAGGTCTGTTCCACGTATACAGCCTTCTTTCACTATTCCTAAACCAGGTGTTAGCTATGATTAAGTTATGCTCTGTACAAAATTCTACCAGGCTGCTTCCTCTTTCATTCCATACCCCCGGTCCATATCCACCTACTACTTTTCCTTCTCTTCCTTTTCCTACTATCGCAGTCCGCCATGATTATTAAGTTTCGTCTCCCTTAGCTCTCTGAATGATTTCTTTTATCTCATCACACATTTCTTCGATCTCTTCATATCAGTGGAGATAGTTGGCATATAAACTTGTACTACTGTGGTAGGCGTGGGATTCGTGTCCATCTTGGCTACAATAATGCGTTCAAAATGCTGTTCATAGTGGCTTATACGCGTTCACATTTTCTTATTCATTATTAAACATAATCTTGCATTACCCCTATCTGATTTTGTAATCATAACCCTGTATGCACCTGACGAGAAGTCCTGTTTCTACTGCCACCCAACTTCACTAACTACCACTGTATCTAGCTTTAACCTATGCATTTCCCTTTATAAATTTTCTAACCTACTTGTCCGATTAAGGGATCTGACATTCCACGTTCCGATCCGTAGAACGCCAGTTTTGTTTCTCCTGAAAACGCAATCCTCCTTAGTAGTCCCCACCCGGACATCCGAATGGCGGACTATTTTTCCTCCGGAATATTTTACCCAAGGGGATGCCGTCATCATTTAACCATACAGCAGAACTGCAAAAATTACGGCTGTAGGTTCCCCTTGCTTTCAGCCGTTCGAAGTACCAGCACAGCAAGACCGTTTTGGTTGATGTTACAAGGCCAGATTAGTCAATTAACCAGACTGTTGCCCTTGGAACTACTGAAAAGTGTGCTGCCACTCATCAGGAACCACACCTTTGTCTGGCGTCTCAACAAATAGTCATCCAAGCTTTATTACATAAAGTAAGTGAACGGTTTACTATTTGTTTTCGTCATTCATAAGTTTCACTACTTTTTCATAAAGGTGGCTACGTATATAAGCTCAACGCAAAATAAACATAGTCTATGTGTGTCTTACACATTATTACACCACAATAACATTTATCTTACAGGAACCGGAAGTTAAAGTCTATGTTGTTACACCTTGTTAATCAAATGGTTCAAATGGCTCTAAGCACTATTGGACTTAACATCTGAGGTCATCAGTCCCCTAGACTTAGAACTACGTAAACCTATCTAACCTAAGGACATCACTTACATCCGTGCCCAAGGCAGGATTCGAACCGGCGATCGTAGCAGCAGCGCGGTTCCGGACTGAAGCACCTAGAACCACTCGGCCACAGCGGCCGGCTGTGTAAATTAATGAAATTATTGTGTACGTAATACACTGTGCTGGCAAAAGCCATGTCGGACCACTTTTTCCCGAACTAGTGCAGCAACTCGACGTGTCGTGGACTCAACAAATCGTTGGAAGTCCCCTGTAGAAATACTGAAGTGCTGCCTTTATAGCCGTACGTAATTGCAAAAGTGTTACCGGAGCAGGATTCTGTGCACAAACTGACCTTCCGATTATGACCCGTAAATGTTCAGTGGGATTCACTACGAGGGATCCGGTGGCCAAATCATTCGCTCGAATTATTCAGAATGTTCTTCAAACCAGTCACGAACAGCTGAGGCCACGAAGACGGACGTAGCGCACTGTCATCCACAAAAATTCCATTGTTTTTGGCTGCAGATGGTCTCCAAGTAGCCGAACATAACCATTTCCAGTCAATGATCGGTTGAGTTGGACCAGAGAACTCATCCATTCCATGCAAACACAGCCCACACCATTATGGAGCCACCATCAGGTTTCCCAGTGCCTTGTTGATAATTGGGGGCCGGCCTTTGTGACCGAGCGGTTCTAGGCGCTTCAGTCCGGAACCGCGCTGCTGCTACGGTCGCAAGTTCGAATCCTGCCTCGGGCATGGACTTGTAAGATGTCCTTAGGTTAGTTAGGTTTAAGTAGTTCTAAGTCTGGGAGACTGATGACCTCAGATGTTAAGTCCCATAGTGTTTAGATCCATTTTTGATAACTGGGGTCCATGGCTTCGTGGGATCTGTGACACACTTGAACCCCACCATCATGTCTTATCAACCGAAATTGGGAGTCATCTGACCAGGCCACTGTTTTACGGTCGTGTGGGGTCCAACCAATATGGTGACGAGCCCACGAGAGGCACTGCACGCGATGTCTTGACACTGTCGATCTCGGAATACTGAATTCCAAAACGGTTTCCGAAATGTAATGTTCCAAGCGTTTAGCTCCAGTTACTATTCCGCATTAAAAGTCTGTTAATTACCATCGTGCGTCCATCATCACATCGAAAACCTTTTCATATGAATCACCTGAGTACAAATAGCAGCTCCGCCAATGCACTGCCCATTTATATTTTCGTGTACGCGGCCCACCATGATCTCTATAAATTGAGGTGAGAAGTCATGGGATACCGATATGCACATACACAGATGGAGATAGTATCTCATTAACAAGGTACAAAAGGGCAGGGCATTGGCGGAGCCATCATTTACACTCAGGCGATTCGCGTGAACAGCTTTCCGTTGTTATTCTGGCCGCACGGAAAGCTAGTTGAAGCCAGACTCATGGGATATTCCGTTTCGGATATCGTTAGGAAACCCAATATTTCGAGATCCACAGTGTCAAGAGAGTGTCGAGAATACCAAATTTCTGTCGGACGGGGAGGGGGGGGGGGGGGGGGGGAAGGGTACCGGGTTACGGACAGGAAGTGCATCCAGCCTCTCCTGGCACTAACCATGACAAATCCGTTAATAACCATGTGGGACAAAGGCACAAGAAAAAGGACAAAACAGGAGACGATGAGAAATACCAATTTTTCCAGTCATTATAATAATATTGGAGAGATACATTTCTTTCAATCCATTATCTTTTCCTACAGATGATGGCAAATGTAACAGTTTAACAACTGAAACTTCCTGGTAGATTAAAACTGTGTGCCGGACCGAGACTCGAACTCCGGAGTAAAGCTGTGAGGACGGGTCGTGAGTCGTGCTTGGGTAGCTCAGGTAGTAGAGCGCTACCCGGCGAAAGGCAAAGGTCCCGACTTCGAGTCTCGGTCCGGCTCACAGTTTTAATCTGCCAGGAAGTTTAGTATTAGCGCACACTCCGCTGCAGAGTGAAAATCTCATTCTGGAGTTCAACAACTGTTCTGAAATGAAACTTCCTGGCAGATTAAAACTGTGTGCCGGACCGAAACTCGAACTCGGGACCTTTGCCTTTCGCGGGCAAGTGCTCTACCAACTGAGCTACCCAAGCACGACTCACGCCCCGTCCTCACAGCTTTACTTCTGGCAGTACCTCGTCTCCTAGTTTGGAAGGTAGGAGACGAGGTACTGGCAGAAGTAAAGCTGTGAGGACGGGGCGTGAGTCGTGCTTGGGTAGCTCAGATAGTAGAGCACTAGCCCGCGAAAGGCAAAGGTCCCGAGTTCGAGTCTCGGTCCGGCACACAGTTTTAATCTGCCAGGAAGTTTCATATCAGCGCACACTCCGCTGCAGAGTGAAAATCTCATTCTGGGAACTGTTTTGAAGTCTTTCACAAGTATATGTATTTTTCCACGGGAGTAATAATTGCTTGTAATTCATAACTGTTGTAATGTGCGTCAATTTATTTCTTAACACACGAAGATACCGAAGTGGTGTTCATGAAAGTCTATGTAAATATAGGTGGGACATGGTAACTGAACCGCGAAGACGGTATTTTGAGTTGGCTGTGGTGGCGATGGATTCTGGAAATTTGCCTTCGCCGAGCGTGTGGAGATTCTTAGTGCCACTCCGGTACCGATTCATCAAGTATTTTTCGTGAGGTTCTTTCTGTGGCTTCTGCGCCTTGTTTTGTCAAAGTCGTAGTGCTGCGACTAGTTTATCTTTGCCGGAAGGTCTGCTGTGTTTGTTATTTACATGGGTTCGCTCCGGAATAACTGAAGTTTGCCTTAACAGAAGCAACTCTGTTTCATTAAAGATGTTAATCGGAACTGTTTGCGAAATGCGTTTAAGTGACGTGGTCTCTCTTACAGAGCTAATGGAGTTACGTTAATCAGAACTGCCTGTTTAAAGTCGTCATTTTTCGAGTGGGTTGCCGTGGACCATGTTGAGGGCTGAACTGTATGTTGTTCTTCCTTTTAAATACAGTAAAGTGTCCGCCCCGGTAGCTGAGTGGTCAGCGTGACAGACTGTCAATCCTAAGGGCCCGGGTTCGATTCCCGGCTGGGTCGGAGATTTTCTCCGCTCAGGGACTGGGTGTTGTGTTGTCCTAATCATCATCATTTCATCCCCATCGACACGCAGGTCGCCGAAGTGGCGTCAAATCGAAAGACCTGCACCAGGCGAACGGTCTACCCGACGGGAGGCCCTAGCCACACGACATTTCCATTTCCAATACAGTAAAGTCATATTTAATAAGAGTGCCTTTTCACTGTAATAATTTTAGTTAAGCATTTTAAACCTTTATGATGGAGTTGTTAGCTGACCCGTCCTGAAATTTTCTATGGTAAATTCTGCTAAAATAAGAATGTAGTTGTTACGGGCAAACTGGTAAACCAAATTTGATATCTGAGATTCGGTTGCTTACCGAGTAAGAGCTACCCGATTAATTACGTATCGCTAGTGCCTTATTTCAAAACATGTTAGAAGTCAGCAAGTTTGAATTTTTTCATTTGAAAATAGTGTGTAATGACTGTTCCTGCTGCATAGTGCTTTGTTGCTTATCCCCATGTATGTTTTTTATGTATTTATGTTTTGTTCTTATGTGGTAATATAATGAAATATATGGCGCCCTTTTTAAGGCAGTGCACTCTTACTAGTTTTCTAGGATTAGTTCTTAATCTGTTCCAGTTCACGTTGTGCCGAACCTGCCCCGTACACCGGTGGGTGGCGAGTTCACACCGCCCACCCTGTCCGTCAGGTTATCCAGCCTGTCGCGGGGCTGAATTGTTTCTGTACAATTTCTCCTGGTTCTGAACTTATGTCACCAATGGACGTGACGCATTGCCTGTGTTGCTACTGCTATTACCAAATTTGCTGTAATCATTTAAGATATATATTTAAAAGCCAAGTGAATATTTTTTTTGTAAATGTTAACGTTTTGGTTATTAATAAGCAGCTTGGGTATCTTCAAATATTTGACAATGTTGGACAAACTGCTTAGTTTCTTAGTTATTGAACAGTGGCATATAGGTGGCCGAGCAAAAAAAAAAAAAAAAAAAAAAAAAAAAAAAAAAAAAAAAAAAAAAAAAGGAACTGATGAATAATTGCTGCTTAAATGATTAAAAAGTTAATTGGAAAGAATAATTGAAAGAAATTGTAAGGTACACATATCCTGGGAGAACTTTAACCGGTATTAATATCAACAGACCTTCAGTGTAAATACACTTAAGATCAATATTCATCCTTTAAGGTTATGTACTTCTTAGTTCCATTGTGCATACAGCTGATAATGACAATGCTGATACAGGATCGTCCCTCCGCTGCTCACGCAAATTCCTCTTGTCTGCTTCGAACCTCCTGATGCAGAATTCTTGGGTGGGCGAAATGATGAACAGACGGATATATATATATATATATATATATATATATATATATATATATATATATATATATATATATATACTCCTGGAAATGGAAAAAAGAACACATTGACACCGGTGTGTCAGACCCACCATACTTGCTCCGGACACTGCGAGAGGGCTGTACAAGCAATGATCACACGCACGGCACAGCGGACACACCAGGAACCGCGGTGTTGGCCGTCGAATGGCGCTAGCTGCGCAGCATTTGTGCACCGCCGCCGTCAGTGTCAGCCAGTTTGCCGTGGCATACGGAGCTCCATCGCAGTCTTTAACACTGGTAGCATGCCGCGACAGCGTGGACGTGAACCGTATGTGCAGTTGACGGACTTTGAGCGAGGGCGTATAGTGGGCATGCGGGAGGCCGCGTGGACGTACCGCCGAATTGCTCAACACGTGGGGCGTGAGGTCTCCACAGTACATCGATGTTGTCGCCAGTGGTCGGCGGAAGGTGCACGTGCCCGTCGACCTGGGACCGGACCGCAGCGACGCACGGATGCACGCCAAGACCGTAGGATCCTACGCAGTGCCGTAGGGGACCGCACCGCCACTTCCCAGCAAATTAGGGACACTGTTGCTCCTGGGGTATCGGCGAGGACCATTCGCAACCGTCTCCATGAAGCTGGGCTACGGTCCCGCACACCGTTAGGCCGTCTTTCGCTCACGCCCCAACATCGTGCAGCCCGCCTCCAGTGGTGTCGCGACAGGCGTGAATGGAGGGACGAATGGAGACGTGTCGTCTTCAGCGATGAGAGTCGCTTCTGCCTTGGTGCCAATGATGGTCGTATGCGTGTTTGGCGCCGTGCAGGTGAGCGCCACAATCAGGACTGCATACGACCGAGGCACACAGGGCCAACACCCGGCATCATGGTGTGGGGAGCGATCTCCTACACTGGCCGTACACCACTGGTGATCGTCGAGGGGACACTGAATAGTGCACGGTACATCCAAACCGTCATCGAACCCATCGTTCTACCATTCCTAGACCGGCAAGGGAACTTGCTGTTCCAACAGGACAATGCACGTCCGCATGTATCCCGTGCCACCCAACGTGCTCTAGAAGGTGCAAGTCAACTACCCTGGCCAGCAAGATCTCCGGATCTGTCCCCCATTGAGCATGTTTGGGACTGGATGAAGCGTCGTCTCACGCGGTCTGCACGTCCAGCACGAACGCTGGTCCAACTGAGGCGCCAGGTGGAAATGGCATGGCAAGCCGTTCCACAGGACTACATCCAGCATCTCTACGATCGTCTCCATGGGAGAATAGCAGCCTGCATTGCTGCGAAAGGTGGATATACACTGTACTAGTGCCGACATTGTGCATGCTCTGTTGCCTGTGTCTATGTGCCTGTGGTTCTGTCAGTGTGACCATGTGATGTATCTGACCCCAGGAATGTGTCAATAAAGTTTCCCCTTCCTGGGACAATGAATTCACGGTGTTCTTATTTCAATTTCCAGGAGTATATATATATATATATATATATATATATATATATATATATATATATATATATATATATATATATATAAGTTGGGACACACATTTTTAAACAATACTGGTACGGTGGAGCTAGTCGTTCGTTCGCCCACTACCATTTACAGAAAGAAACAGGTGAAGATAGAGAAATTAATCAACTGAAGAGCGTGTGTCTTCTCTTTTTTGTATCAAAACATTATCTCTGCCACAAGGCTACTCGTTAATATATGTTTGGCCTTATAAAAGGAAATACGAAGAAAGAAAAAAAAGATCCATTATATTGCTTAAAAGATCTTTTGCTGACGTCAGTTGCTAATCTCATTTCCTTACTTTTTTTAAAAAACTATTTTACTTAAGGTTGTTGACTTTTATTTAAAAAAAGATTATGCATGTTTTCAACTGTGAACGCTGCGTTCTAGCCTTCTGGCCCAGCCCAATCGCTCAAGAGCGTTTTAAGCTGCTTTAGGGTAACTACTCCCAGCTCATCCGTTGTGATCGTTTGTCTCGTGAGAGTGTGGTAAATAAGAAAAAAATTTCCCGCCATAATACGTGATCAAAAGTAACCTGACACATTGCTGAAAATTACTTACAAGTTGGTGGCGCCCTCCATCAGTAATGCTGGAATTCAATATAGTGTTGGCCCACCCTTAGCCTTGATGACAGCTTCCACTCTCGCAGGCATACGTTCAGTCAGGTGCTGGAAGGCTTCTTGGGGAATGGCAGCTCATTCTTCACCGAGTGCTGCACTCAGGAGAGGTATCGATGTCGGTCGGCGAGGCCTGGCACGAAGTCGGCGTTCAAAAACATAACAGAGGTGTTCTATAGGATCCAGATAAGGACTCTGTGCAGGCCAGTCCATTACAGGGATGTTATTGTCGTGTAACCGCTCCGCCAAAGGCCGTGCATTACGAAAAGGTGCTCGCTCGTGTTAGAAGATGCAATCGCCTTTTCCGAATTGCTCTTTAACAGTGGGAAGCAAGATGATGCTTAAAACATCAATGGAGGCCTGTGCTGTGATAGTGAGACGCAAAACGACACGAGGTGCAAGGCCCCTCCATGAAAAATACGACCACACCATAACACCACCGCCTCCGAATTTTACTGTTGGCACTACACACGCTGGCAGATGACGTTCACCGTGCATTCGCCGTACCCACAGCCTGCCATCGGATCGCCACATTGTGTAAGTTGATTCGTCAATCCACACAACGTTTTTCCACTGTTTAGTTGTCCAATGTTTACGCTCCTTACACCAACCGAGGCGTCATTCGGCATTTACCGGCGTGGTTTGTGGCTTATGAGCAGCCGTTCGACCATGAAATCCAAGTTTTCTCACCTCCTGCCTAACTGTCATAGTACTTGCAGTGGATCCTGATGTAGTTTGGAATTCGTGGGTGATGGTCTGGATAGATGTCTGCCTATTACACATTAGGGCCTTCTTCAACTGTCGGCGGTCTGTCAGTCAACAGACGAGGTCCGCCTGTACGGTTTTGTGCTGTACGTGTCCCTTCACGTTTCCACTTCACTATCACGTCGGAAACAGTGACCCTAGGGATGTTTAGGAGCGTGGAAATCTCGGGTACAGACGTATGACACACGTGACACCCGATCACCAGACCACATTTGAACCATTCTGCTCTCTCACGATGTGTAATGAATACTGACGTCGCTGATTTGGAGTACCTGGCAGTATGTGGCAGCACAATGCACCTAATATGAAAAAAGTACGTTTTTGTGGGGTATCCGGATACATTTGATCACATATTGTAGCTAGACTACCTGTTGTAGAAACTTGAACCTGGTTTCTCGTTGATACACGTATTCGGAGTTTTGCTGCAAGAATCTGTACATACGAGGGTTGACTGAAAAGTAATGCCTCCACCTTCGTAACACTTCAATAGTTGGCAGCATTGGTATGTGGCAAGTACTGGCTTGTTCCGTAGCCTCTTCTCTACAGCTCCAGTTGGCGGGAAGCCTTAGCATTAAACGGTTGCGTTGTTACAGTGTAATGTATGGAACCCTGCGCAGGCGGTTGGTCAATGTGATTTAAGCAATGTGCAGTCATTGAATTCTTGACAGCAGAAGGTGTCATCCCAAAGGAGAGTCATCAGAGAATGAAAGCAGTTTATGGTGATTGTGCTGACATGAGTACTGTGCGTCGTTGGGCGAATAAGTTAAAAATGTTGAGGCAGGAACATGTGACCTGCGTGACAAACAAAGAGTTGGACGTCCTGTGACAGCAACCACCGAGTTTCACAAGCAAAATGTTGACAGATTGATTCAGGACGATCGTCTTCTCACTCAGAGAGAAACTGCAAGTATAATAGACATTTCACTAGAACGTGTGGGTCACATTATTGCTTTGCTTGGCTATCGAAAAATCTGTGCACGATGGGTACCCCGGATGCTGACTCTTGAAATGAAAGTGCACAGACTTGAAATTTGTCAGCAACTCCTCTCGCGTTACGAGAGTGAAGGTGACGCCTTTCTCTATGCAACTGTGACAGTAGACAAAACGTGGGTACACCTTTACGACCCGGAGACGAAACGTCAATCTATGGAGTATTGACACAAAGACTCACCCCAGAAAAAGAAATTCAAGATTCAGCCGTCAGCTGGAAAAATCATGGCCACAGTGTTCTGGGACGCAGATGGTGTTATCCATGTTGATTTCCTTGATCGTGGAACAACAATAAATTCAGAGCGTTGCATCACAACGTTGCGAACTCTCAAACGACGGCTAACAAGGGTCCGAAAGGAAAAGGGAAATGTTTTCCTGCAGTATGACAGTGCCAAACCACACTCTTCATGTGCCACCACAGCAGAACTTCAGAGACTGTATCTCACCACCATACGGCATCCTCCATACAGTCCAGATTTAGCACCGTCCGATTTCCATCTGTTCCCGATATTGAAAGACGATCTGCCGGGACATCATTATCCTTCTGATGGAGACGTTGAGAGAACTGTGAGACTGTGGTTGCAGAAGCAGAATGTCGAGTTCTTCCATGACGGCTTCAGAAAACGTGTTCATCGTTGGTAGAGATGTATCCAGTTGCCTGGTGATTATGTGGAAAAGTAAATATTGGTAATTAAAGATCACATTCTAAGGATTATTTCTGCATTTGATTTATTAAAATATTCCCATACAAACCCGATTAACGAAGGTGGAGGTATTACTTTTCATTCAACCCTCGTAGTTTCCAAAATGCTTTCCCAGTCTCACTCTCAAATAAAGAGAAAACATCGAGACTCTATCCAAGATATATCACGTCGCACATTCAGGAAAAACATAGCAATGTCATCACCAAATCAGTATGTTCTGCCGCGGAGAACGGGACTACTACTATTGTCTGTTGGAGACACCTTCAATCAAATGGTTCAAATGGCTCTGAACACTATGCGACTTAACTTCTAAGGTCATCAGTCGCCTAGAACTTAGAAATCATTAAACCTAACTAACCTAAGGACATCACACACATCCATGCCCGAGGCAGGATTCGAACCTGCGACCGTAGCGGTCGCACCTTCAATCACCTCAGTGACTTGTTGGTAGGTGAAATTATCAATAATCTCCCAGTCCGCTGCCTCCAATTTTTCGGCCAGGCTAATTTGAGCAGAATACAACACTAGTATATAGGGGCCCAAGTGGCGCTGACAAAGTAATAAATACGTAACCCTAATGCAGCTCACTAGCAAGAGACGCTGGAATATTGTTCAGTATCTCACCAATTAGGAGGTTATCATACATCCAGAATTAGTTTATAAAAAATCCTTCTTTTCATTTCAATTAAAATTCCAGCCTGGAATTCCTTTCTTCGGTAACCGCGCTATTTCTCATGCGTTTTACTAGAACAATGAAGGATAACTTTCCGTTAGTACTCGGAATTCCGAACAGGTGCGACTGTAATTATTGGAGTTCATGTCGTGTGACTAGGGCCTCCCGTCAGCTAGACCGTTCGCCGGGTACAAGTCTTTCGATTTGACGCCACTTCGGCGACTTGCGCGTCGATGTGGATAGAATGATGATGAGTAGGACAACACAACACCCACTCCCTCAGCAGAGAAAATCTCCGACCCAGCCTGGAATCGAACCCGGGCTCTTAGGATTGACATTCTATCACGCTGACCACTCAGCTACAGGGGACGGACATTGGAGTTCATGAGCTAATGATAAACACACGTAGTACTTGCAACAACGAAATGTGCAGCCCTTGTACAGTACTCCAAACTGTCAATAAGATTTACGCCGTAAAGCTTTCTGGCAGATTGAACACTGTAACTGTGTGTCAGAACGGGACTCCATCCAGGGCTCTTGCCTTTCGCGGACATTGCTCTTATCGACTGAGCTACCCAGGGACCAGCAGCTCTATCATCATGTATCCTGGCAGTACCTCTCTTACTTGTCGTTCCGTCACGCGGTTTTCGCCCGTCAGTAAGTATTGAAGAATCCTCTACAGATTGAAGACGTCGGCTTCCTGGATAACTCCTTTAGCTGTAGAATTTTCCGTTATCACACTAAAAGTGTAATTTACAAATAAATTCAACACAGGAAAACACAATTTGAAGGCTGTTCGTACATTTGTCGCATTATTATCTATCATCCGCTCCACGTCACTAGAATTTCGTGAATCCATGCTGATTTCGCTGGAAGACAGGTCTCCGAATTTTGCGCCATGTATCTCCTACACGCGACTGCATACTCCAGTCTCTTACAAAAAGAAGAGCCTTTCGTTAACTGAGTAATTATATTTTTAATCAAAGATTCATACAGGAGAAAAAAATAAAGAATTCAGTTTCACTCGTCATGGCCCAATTCGGTAGATATTGAACAAACCAGAAAATTTTATAGGCAAATTCTAGTAATAATATCAATTATCTTCGACCTCCTAGACCCACCCGTGTGTTGTCTTGATTCTGGACCATCAGATGCTGGGGCCGAGTGAATTTTATCGCCTCAACAGTTGATTCTAAAAACTCACAAGATGGCATTAATCGCTAAAAGAGAGAGCTGTTACTTTAAAATCCGCAACGCTTACAGGTGAGCGCGGGAAGAGAGTCGTCCTAGCGCCTCCGCAGGATGGCCAACTTAAACGCTAGGCAGTCTTCACCCACTTCTGTCAAAAGACGCTGGATCAGCCAGCGCTGCCCTTGCAGAAATGTTGACTGCAGGCACTGTTTCTTTCCGGAGCACGCACTCCGCTGTGTTTGCCACTCAGACAGTAACTTCAGCCCACTGTCACACAGACTTCAGACGGAACCCATTCAGTGACGGATATATAACGGTGTTGTTATTTCGCCAGCGCAGAAGTTGTCACCATCTTTAGTTAACGTGAAGTGTTTTCCATTTCTTTGGAATCAGTCAGATGTAAAATCACGTGATAGGATTCTCCACGTGGCGCGAGAGTGTCTACTCGCTGACCTCGACCGCCGGAATCACGCGCGCTCGTTTCGTGAGTTCCATGCGCATCACTTAGCGCTTCTGATTGTGTAACAGTTGCCGCTCTTTCTGCCCTTTGTATCGGAATGTCTTGTCTTTAGTGGTTCAAAAATGGTTAAAATGGCTCTGAGCACTATGGGACTTAACTTCTAAAGTCATCAGTCCCCTAGAACTTAGAACTACTTAAACCTAACTAACTTAAGGACATCACACACATCCATGCCCGGGCATGATTCGAACCTGCGACCGTAGCGTCTTTAGTGGTCATTCACAATTTCTCCTGTACGTTTCTTATGATAGTTTAGCAGTTTTCACGTGTTAAAAATCTCTAGGGGCTGGACGCACTTGTATTGGGTGAGCCAGAAGTTACGACACCCTAAATTAAAAAAAAAAAAAAAGGAAGTGTGGTTTCTTACCTGTTGGGGCGTTTGTGTTGGCTATGAATGAGAGACACATAGCACGTGATATCCAACAGTTTTCCGGCCTATTTATGTCAGTGTTGAGTCATCTGCGTGCCAACCAACGTGCGTTTTTCCCAAGCTGAACGTGTGTTCATTCTTGAAAGTTATTACAAATAGCAGTATTTCTTGAAATGTCAGTAAGCCTTTAAGACAGGTTTCCCTAAAACAAGGGTGACAAACAGATAGATATCACATACAGTCTCTCGTTTCAGTAGAACTGGTATTATGAATGTATGTGAACTTTCCGGCGGTGTGATGCCTCATTGGAAAAGTATCCACGTATCTTTGCTACGTGCACCATGGAAGTCGCTAGGAAATATGTCACCAAACTGGAATGTCTTACAGGAGTTTCAATGGTTCAAAAACCATTTATAATGGATCAAATCAGATCTTCCAGGAGTGTTCTCAGAGCTGCAAAGAAACCGAAACTCCGTCCACATGGCACTCAAGTTGTGTCTTAGCTTCGAGAACCTAAGGAGAAAGACAACGTTAATGCAAATGGTTTTTGCATTTCATTCGCAACAGTGTCCGGAGATTTGGTCATGTTTTCTACTCTGATGAAACATGTTTTCATGTAAATGGATATGTAAAAACTATAACGACAGATACTGGAGTTCAGGAAACCCTCACGTTCTCCATTAGACCACATCACTTTCACAGAAGGTTGGAGTTTCGCGCAAAAGAATTGTAGGTCCAATTTTTTTTCTCAGAAATGATAAAAGGTGGACGTCAGCAGGACGCCATGTAAGTAGGCTGTTTAGGTTCTTATCTTGGTAACGCCACGGCCACGTAGCGCTCTGTATGAAAATCACTGGCTGCGCTGTGTGCAGTCTGTGGCTCGGTGGTATTGTTAGAATTTGCTATTGTAGTGTTGGGCAGTTGGCTGTTAACAGCGCATAGCGTTGCGCAGTTGGAGGTGTGCCGTCAGCAGTGGTGGATGTGGGGAAGTGAGTTGGCGGATTTTTGAGAGCGGATGATCTGGACGTGTGTCCATCAGAAACAGTAAATTTGTAAGACTGGATGCCGTGAACTGCTATATATATTATGACTTTTGAACACTATTAAGGTAAATACATTGTTTGTTCTCAATCAAAATCTTTCATTTGCTAACTATGCCTATCAGTAGTTAGTGCCTTCAATAGTTTGAATCTTTTATTTAGCTGGTAGTAGTGGCGCTCGCTGTATTGCAGTAGTTCGAGTAACGAAGATTTTTGTGAGGTAAGCGATTTGTGAAAGGTATAGGTTAATGTTAGTCAGGGCCATTCTTTTGTAGGGATTATTGAAAGTCAGATTGCGTTGCGCTAAAAATATTGTGTGTCAGTTTAAGCACAAAATGGCTCTGAGCACTATGGGACTTAACATCTGTGGTCATCAGTCCCCTAGAACTTAGAACTACCGAAACCTAACTAACCTAAGGACATCACGCACATCCATGCCAGAGGCAGGATTCGAACCTGCGACCGTAGCAGTCGCGCGGTTCCGGACTGAGCGCCTAGAACCGCTAGACCACCGCGGCCGAGTTTAAGCACAGTCATGTATAATTTTTCTAAGGGGACGTTTCATATGTTGACCTTTAGCCGAGGATATCTTACTGGAATCTTCTGATTTTTTTCTTGTAGTTTGTGTAATTAGTGTAGCTATTATTCATTGCTAGAGTGTAAGCATTGAGAGAATTTCCTCTGTAGTTGTCGTTTTTCATTGTTGTACAGTAAAACAGTTGTGGCATGCATGTAGATTTGCACCAAGTATTTCGCAGCTGCGCTTGCAATTAACTAGATATTATTTTCAGTGCTGTGTTAATGTGTTTTCTGATTTTGCTCTTAAAAAAAAAAAAAAAAAAAATGGTTCAAATGGCTCTGAGCACTATGGGACTTAACATCTGTGGTCATCAGTCCCCTAGAACTTAGGACTACCTAAACCTAACTAACCTAAGGATATCACTCACATCCATGCCCGAGGCAGGATTCGAACCTGCGACCATAGTGGTCACGCGGTTCCAAACAGAAGCGCCTAGAACCGCATGGCCACACCGGCCAGCTTGCTCTTCAAATTGTGCTTTTCTGTGTTATAGTGTGAAATATTGTGACAATAATGGCGTGTGAAAAACGTAACACTAGGCTCCAAAGTAAACTGAGAAATAATAGTGACGACGAGCGTAGCTTATCAGCACCACTGTGTAATGAATTAACAGACATTCAAAGTGGTAATTTGGTAACTGTGCATAGGGAAATGGAGCGGGCGGCAAATAATGGCGTAGACAGTGAAACAATTAGTGAACAGGGAAGCATTATCGATCGATCGGTCGGCAACAGCTCGCCTCAGGAATCCGAAATGACAGGACACAATCCCGCAAATACTGTAGATTCAGGTTTTGGGTCCTCACCGTTTTCTCAAATAAGTCAAGACACATTTTCCGCTTGTCAAAATGTGAATGTTGCCGGTGCAAATTCACTGCCAAAAAGCATTGAGGAACATGTTTCAGACACCAGTGCATTGTTATTACAATTAATACAACAAATGGGACAACCGCAGCAAAAGCTTCAAAAGTTAGACACAATGAGACAAAATCTTCGAAAGTTAGACACAATGGAACAAAATCTTCAAAAGTTAGACACAATGGAACAAAATCTTCAAAAGTTAGACACAATGGAACAAAATCTTCAAACGTTAGACACAATGTAACAAAATCTTCAAAAGTTACACACAATGGAACAAAATCTTCAAAGGTTAGACACCACGCTTGAACAAACACGTGAAGATTTAACTACTGAGTTACATAACATCGAATCGAAATGTCAAAAAGTCTGTAATGACGTAAAAACACAAATTTGTGAGCATTTTCAACCTATTTCTTCACGGCATGAAAATGCATTACAGAATCACGAAGCAGCCATAAAAGAACTGCATACTATTGTTCATGAAAATCACGAGACCTTGCGAGCTAAAATTGACTCAGTTGCATCTACCGATTCGGTTATGCTTCTTGCAAAAACTCAGGAAAACTTAAAGGACACAGTAGATACTCTCAAAAATTAGTTCAGAAAGACACATGGAGGAAATTAGTTCATAATCAGTGAAAGTAGTCGAACTTTCGGACCAGCTAAATAATTTATCTATGAAGGTAGATGATAATCTGAATGACACAAGACCGGTAGTCTTTAATGATACAGAAGAGTATGAACAAATTAGGAAATTCAAACAAAATCAGAATCAAATTAATACGCAACACCAAAGAGACGTCCAGGAAGTACAAGATCAGTTTTCACATGGAATACAAGAATTACATATTTCAGAGGACACTCGCGCTCCAACACGGGAAGAGGGACTTAGAAATACAGAAAAGCCACACAATAATAACACAGGGCACTTCGGAAATTATGAAAGACATTGGCAAGGTACACCGAATTTTGAGATGGAACCGCCGAAACGACGTAACAATGACCGACATGCGACTCGCCGACATGATGATTTTAACTATAAGCTGTTTATTACTACACGTAAATTCAAAACATTTAAGAATTCTGGCAGCGACATTCATCCACAAGCATGGCTCCATCAATTCTCTCATTGTTTTCCTCCCAACTGGTCATTAGAGCACAGATTAGAATTTATGTGTGGCTACATAGAGAATGAACCAGCTGTAAGAATGCGATCGGTCATTCACGATTGTCACAGTGAAGGAGAATTTTATCATGCCTTCCTCTCAGCATATTGGTCTCAAGCTACACAAGACCAAGTAAAACATAGCATCATAATGATGAAACATTTCGAAAAATCTGAATTTTCCAGTCTTGTGAAAAATTTTGAAGACATGTTGCACAAGAATCAGTACCTGTCAAACCCATACAGCCCTTCAGAACTCATCCGCATTTGCATAATCAAATTGCCTGAACATTTATGACATATTATATTGGCAGGACTTTGCAAAGACGACATTGAAGCTTTTCAGGGACTGCTACAGGAATTGGAAATTGACACTGACAATCGCAGGACGCGAAAACAGGAACACAACAATTACAGGTCACATCCGTCACAATTCCCGGAAGAAAGAAATAATAACTGGACACAACAAGGCTATTCTTACAACGTAAATCGTGACCAAAACAGACACCACCTGTATGACAACCGTTGGCAGAGTAGTAATAGTTACAGAGAAAGATCGCATTTCTGTAGTAATGAATATGACAGAGACAATCATAGAAACAGACAATATGGCAACCAGAACTATTATTACCACGGGAGAAAGAATAACTTGAGACGCAATGGTCCACTGTGCAGTGATAATTCAGGGAGAAATTCTCCACCACTTAACCGACAAGAAAGAAACTACAGGAACTACCGACATGACGACAGACGATATAATCATAACGACAGACATGATTTTCATCAGAACTGGCGGAATTCAAACAGGGCTGGGCCCTCTCGGCAAGGTGAATTTGTAGAAGTTAGGTCTCCTAATCCTAGTAACGACGCACGCCAACAAAGAGATAGCAGACAATGACTCGCACCGCAGGCAGCCACGTGCGCCGGCTGGCTCAGAGAAAAATAACATAGACGCTAACCTTGAGAAAAATTTGAGCATTCTTTACGGATGTACCATACACCACATGATAATTCCGTTGAACCTGGAGCTCTGCATAGTAGGAAGAGTAAAGGCTTGCACCACATTTCACATGTAAAACCGTTTATTGAAAGATAATCTGCTTTTTAATTTAGTCTTTGCCATAAAATTTTTTACTTCACTATACTAGTACGCTTCGTCAGACTTAGAAACTGTTAACATGTAACTATGTTTTAAAGTTAACTATCCAGTCTAGAAACTAGGGAACATATTTAGGCAGTATTTACGAGTGCATTGTTATAGTGAACAGACGACACAGTGTTATTGTGAGCGTACATTCTTGCTTCTTAGTTGCACAATTACGAAACGACTATAAGGCTCACATACTTAGACCATATACCAGTACTGCTAATGAGATTTTACTGCAACATTTTGGTTTACTTGAAAATACATTATGGATTTAAAGTGCTTTCTGAGAGATACCAGATGACACAGTGGTTAGTTTATTTGACAGCTACACGATTATATCACGACACTACTAATGAGTGACACAATTTATATTATTGCTTTTGCACTGTATCTGTTCTATATCTGCACAGTTTTTCTGAATTCTTCTGGAAAGTAAAACATGTTTTAGTAATAACTTTTGTGGTATAGCTACAATGAGACAGCCTTTTCCATAGCACAACAATACGTTACAGCACAGTACTTTCTTCATCATGGCAATAAGCGTAATAACTAAGATATCTATACGCAAAGCATTTCACTTTTGTTTATGAGGAGGTGAGTACATTGACTTCAGCAGAACATTGCTTACTGAGGACGATAACTATGACAGTTCCACAGAATTATCTTACAGCAAGATGCACATTTAGCGCTACAGGACACGCATTTGTGTGATTAATTTTGTACTTAAAACATTTATTTTTAAAGATTTTTGAATTACAATGATACAAAGGTTTTCCGCGATACATTTCATTTCATTGCTGTAATCTGTAACACCTGAGGTTATAATTACATTAATCCTCAGGGGGGTACACGCTTACTTTGTGTACCATGTGTTTGGCAAGCACAAGGAGCCCTAGCTAATATGGTATTTGCTTATACAACTTTACACATCGGTACCGTATTCCACTAACACAAAATTACACAGCTATCTGATCATTTAACTGAAAGAGACAAACATTTATTTTACTACGTCAGTGACAGATGTTTACATAATTGCACAGTTGGATAACTTCAGGATTATGAAATTGTATTTTGTCTGTACTTTGTGAACTGTTCATATTTTTTCGGAACCATTGTGATACTATGAGAGCTTTGAATGTCGTATTTGGTATGGGATCATAATTTTAAAGTACGTTTGAAGTAGATGACACTATTGAAATGAGCATAGAATTCTTTTTAGGTTTTGAAATTATTGCAGAAAGCTACGACGATTTTGAGATTTCACTGAAGTGTTACGATGTTATTTTTACGACGACAATGTATATTATGCTGTTGAGGTATGTTTATGATCAATAAGCTGATGCTATATGAGGAATTTGATTATGCTACATATTTATAATGATGAAATATTGAAGAATGTCGACGAATATGTATATGTGTAATAAGATAAGGAATAATGAGTAGTGGTTAGGGACTCTGATTTGTGAAAAAGGATGTTGGAAACCAATAATCGTACTTTAAGAGTTATGAAATGTGTGTAAATGCATGGATGTATTACAATGCTGACGACAATTTTTTGGACACTGTTATATTTATAGGATTTTGTTTCTACACATTTGTAACGCAAATTCTCGACCTGTGAAATTTTTTATATGAGACTGTCACTGTAGTGCAAACTGCTGTCGTAAATATTTCGGTAAGAAAGCCAAGTGACCTTGACGTAATGCATTGTGAGCGGCCAGCTGTGCCAGCTGCCTGGAGAAAAAGCCATTAGGTGGAGGAAAAAGAGGCCATTATCCTCGCTATTGACATTTCTTTGTAGAAAGCATCGCAAATACGACACGCTCAAACTTGAAAATGTATGATTACACTGTGGAGCTCTCAATTTATGATATTTACTAAAATGCCTAATGAAATGATGAGAAACATTTTACATCTATTGTCTTTCTAGTTGAGAGATTGCTCATTTTGTTTAATATCTAGTTTCTAGCTGCACTGCAGCATTGGTTAAAATAAAATTTAATAGAGGTACTAACATAGTTATTTTATGCCTACAGATCCAGTAAATAATAATTTTATGATCTACTTCCAAGTAAACAAGGGAACATAAATAGACATTTCCCTTCACAGGAATTGCATAAATAATTTTTTTACGATTTGGTAACTTCTCGTGATGGCATCACTCTAGTGTTAAGATGTGACATAGGTATTAAACATGGCCATTTTTACTGTAATATTTTTTCTGCTTGTGGGTTTGTCATGTTTAGATATAAGTTATTGCATTTGCTGCTGCTGTTTGCCAGACATAGTGCTACTGAATTTCACTTTGTTTTACTCTGTTAAGCCAGTTTTACTACTGATTTATTTTTCTTATTTGCTGCACATTGCCTTATATTAGTTGTAATATTGCAATTGCTTTGCTAATTTAGATATACTGCTGCTTGCTTTGCCAATTTCCATTTTTTTTGTCATTGCTGTTTGAGTTAATTGTTTTGTGCTGCTGCATTGACTCATCCCTTAGTTTAGAATCTGACCTCAGTAGATTTAAGTTAGCTTAAGATGGGGTAGGCTATATAAGGGACCGAGTTGTGATGAATTGGAAGAAATGTATTGAGAAGCTATAAGAAAATGGTTTGGCCAAAAAAGTATTTTGAAAGAGGATATGAACAAAAAAGTAGGGTTTAGGGACAACAGGTTTAGGTAGGATTTTCTTAGAAATAAATGATGGAGTATGATAATGGAAAATAAATAATGAGGTAGGAAATATGTGAACATATAAATTCAGAAAGCATGCTTGGATAGGATTTTCTTTGGTGGAAACAAATGTTGAAATAAGACGAAAGATCTATGGAATGAAGTTTTGGGTTGGACTGCAATACCAAATGTTACACTGAAAACAAACCCTGTCCTTTCCTCCTGTGTTATTCTGCTATGTGTTTGTGTACTCTTGTGTATTTGTGTTTTTCCTGTCTTTATGTGTTTAGCTAATACGATTTATGTTGTAGAATTTTTTTAGTACTAAGCTACATTCACTATGATGAGGAATACTGTTATCTTCAAATATAATTTGCATTAATAATATGTTATTTTCTTTGTAAAGATGTTTATAGACATTATTAATTCTGTTCTGTTTCAATGCTCATGTGTGAAATTAACGTTTCGAAAACTATTCTCATTATTTTATTTATTTACTTATGTCATAATTCCTGTAACACTGATGTATCTGTTTATTTCTACTCTTTTGTAAAACCTGTACTACTACAAATGTTATCTGTACTATCATGTTCTTTAATTATGTATTTTGTACCTTTGTAATTGTATTCTTATGTTGTAAATTTATAATTGTATAGACACAAGTTCTTCAAATTAAGTATCATTTCACTGCACACGTTTCTGTTGGACATAATATATGCACAGTATGTGAGAAGTTGGGACTGTTAGTGGTTGCGCGTGTGTTAATAATTCAACAAGGGACTGGTTAACAGCATTGATGGTTATAAGGACGCTTCAAAAAAAATTTTTTTTTGTGAGTGTACAAGTGGTGGTTCATGGACTTGCTATATTGTCCGCAAGACTCTTCAGTGGTGATTGTGCACCTGCACAGTCGCAACAGATGGCTGCTGGCTGTCTCTACAAGGACTGCAGTCGGTCTTCACCTCTGGTGGCCCACCAATACCGTAATCTCTACCAGGACTACAGTGGGTCTACTCTGTGATGACCTACCTACCAATATTCTTCAAAACTTCGACTGACTATGCTGTGGGTTTGCTGTGTTGTGGCCCATCACCTGTCTGCATGTCAAGAGTCAGCACTGTCTTTCCGTTGGAAGGACAACACTACTTCTTCAAGACTGCATGGAAATCCACTACTTCTGTGTGCATTTTCTTTTACTAATGAGACTTTGTGAAAAAAACTGTAATTATTACTGTGATGAATTTACAGGACTGTCATTATGGACTGTGAGAAAATTTTAGGTTTTGACCAACTGTGTATCAATAAGTGTATGCATTTGATTTCTTTGTTATTGTAATTGTGAAAAAATTTTAACAAATATATATTGGCCAGTGCCCAAATCAATTTGTAAAATTTTTTGTGGGGAGCATGGGGGCTATGTAAGTAGGCTGTTTAGGTTCTTATATTGGTAATGCCACCTTCACGTAGCGCTCTGTATGAAAATCACTGGCTGTGATGTGTGCAGTCTGTGGCTGGGTGGCATTGTTGGAATTTGCTATTGTAGTGTTGGGCAGTTGGCTGTTAACAGCGCATAGTGTTGCGCAGTTGGAGGTGAGCCGCCAGCAGTGGTGGATGTGGGGAAGTGAGTTGGCGGATTTTTGAGAGCAGATGATCTGGATGTGTGTCCATCAGAAACAGTAAATTTGTAAGACTGGATGCCATGAACTGCTATATATATTATGACTTTTGAACACTATTAAGGTAAATACATTGTTTGTTCTCAATCAAAATCTTTCATTTGCTAACTATGTCTATCAGTAGTTAGTGCCTTCAGTAATTTGAATCTTTTATTTAGCTGGTAGTAGTGGCGCTCGCTGTATTGCAGTAGTTCGAGTAACGAAGATTTTTGTGAGGTAAGTGATTTGTGAAAGGTATAGGTTAATGTTAGTCAGGGCCATTCTTTTGTAGGGATTATTGAAAATCAGATTGCGTTGCGCTAAAAATATTGTGTGTCAGTTTAAGCACAGTCATGTATAATTTTTCTAAGGGGACGTTTCAACCATAATGCAATTCATAGAACTGTTAGATGCTAGTGAACGACACTACTAGCTGCAGAAAGATGGTGGCGCAGCGCACACGGCGGAAAGCACCAAGATAATGTTGCGGCACTTCTTTGGGAGATACGTCATTTTACGTAACCTGTGGTCGCCTATATGTCCAGATTTAAATCTCCCCTACTGTTTTCCTTGGAGACTTCTGAAGGATAACGTCTGTAAGAGCAACCCTCCCACATTCCACCAACTGAAGCACAACATCGAAGACGAGGTTGAGATGTGGTACTTAGGAAAAGGCAGATTTCTGTGTGGATGGGGCCTTACTCAGTTAATGTTGGTTGCTCAGTTCTTTTTTTTTTTAAAATCACGTACACTTTATTTGGAACAAATTGCATATAAGGTTGACAATAAGGAAAATTATCAAATTTGACTGTTAAGAGAATATCTAATTAAAAAAGTCTTAAAACAAATTGCATTCACGTCTGAAGGCCTTATTGACAAGGAATTCAAATTATTTGTCGGCTGAAGGCCCCAATAGTTATTACTCACAAACTATTTGACGGCTGAAGTTCTACATGGCAAACTCTTACTAAAATATTATAAAAAAGGACAATCATATTAAGGAACAATATCTAATTAAAAATTCTTAAGACAAAATTGCATTCACAAGAAATTCAAATCAAGTGAGAAGTGGGCCTCAGACAGTGCTCAAAGGATCGACGTGGGGAAGTCGCTTAACTTCGTAAACGATGAGACAGTCAGCCAAGAGTTGTATTCACTTAACCGGATGGCAACTCAAACTAGTGACAGTTTAAACGCCGGCCAACACTCTTGCAACATCTACCTAACGTCTGATAACCAACACAATGATGGATTAACCCCGGCAAGGCAGAAACGGCAGACAGCGCATCTGGTGTTTAGAACATCCAGGAGCAGAAGGACCCACTACGACCAAAGTAGTCCAAAAGAAACAAATATCCGAACCACAATCAAGGAGGCTGTCGAACTACTTGCCTTACCAGACAGCAGCGGCAAGGTGAGGAAAAATACACTGCCTCGAAAATACGATAAGCTCAAGGGCAGGTAACTGGGGCGTTAGCGGCCACTAGGCAGAAAAATACCGCTGGTTGGACTTCATCAATAAACACAAGGAATTCAATGATTAATAATAAAAGGAGGAGGGCGGCTAATTAATTTCGCCAACTCCAAACACTCTACTCGTTGCACTTCGTCTCAGCGACCCTGCGAGCAGCAATGCCGAACAAACGGGGGTGATCTCAAATGTCCCGGGTCCGGTGAAGAACGAGTTTGTCGCCCTCACAGCAACAGCCCCTCAATCCGGCAGTGCTTGTGTGACTCCAGCAGTCCCGTCATGTCCTCGCACTGTCGGACCACACTGCTGCTCTGTTCCAACTGAACTGCCTGACACACTCCGACCCGGAAAACACTTGACGTCCCTCTAAAGATAGTACCACCGTACTAGATATCGATAACCGCTGGTGCTGCCACTCGCAGACAGACAACACTAGCAAACTTAGTGGCGCCAGTAAGCAGAAGAAGTAAACGAGACGCCACTATCCCTATTACACGATGCCAACCTACCAACGGCACCAACACAAGCCGCAACACGGCTCAGAGGTATCCTTCATAAGTGTAACGGTCATCCAAAAAGTATCAGATAACATGAAGAAACGTGTTAATGTGCGTGCTGCAGCGCATGGAAGTCACTTCCAGCATCTATTATATTGTGATTGTATACATTGTAAGTGCACTCATAAATAACTGCATTTTTTGAGTTTATGGTTGTGTAACTTCTCACTCAGACTGTATTTCTTGTTCGGCTGTTTTATCGTCTTTCTTTTATTTCCTCCAAAGGATCGGCTTGACGACGAGTAATCGAAAATTGTGACTAGTGCCGTCCTACACTGTAACAAGACTACCTCGAACTTAAGTTTGCTTTTCAAATATCACAACATTCGTATTTCACTTATTTACCGGCTGCTTCAAATGGTTCAAATGGCTCTGAGCACTATGCGACTTAACTTCTGAGGTCATCAGTCGCCTAGAACTTAGAACTAATTAAACCTAACTAACCTAAGGACATCACACACATCCATGCCCGAGGCAGAATTCGAACCTGCGACCGTAGCGGTCGCTCGGCCCCAGACTGTAGCGCCTAGAACCGCACGGCCACACCGGCCGGCTTACCGGCTGTTTGCTGTTGAGTTTGTGGACTTACTATTTAACTTCTTTTGTGGAATCACCTGCTGTAGAGTTGCACAGTTCAGGCCACGCAGACAGTCCTGGAAAATACGTACGCTATCTTCACGCTGTGTAACACGACCATTGTCACAGGAGAACTTTTGTGTCTGTTTTTGACTAAGTACCAGCGATTGTTCTCAACAACACACAGACTGATAAATTTGTTCTTGTAACTGCGTGCAAATCTGAAGGATCCCAATCGTAATAGCTTTCACAATTACTGAACTTCATAGTTGAACTGCGTCAGTCAGTTCGAATTATCTTATAATTGTCTACGATATTCAAACCTCCACTAACAGCTATTTGAAATTGTTTTAACTGGACTATATTCAACCACATCGCATAATCCATAAAAAATATGTTGCGTCAGTCTCAAACAACCTCCCACTGTGAGAGATGGTTCACTAACACAGTTCAGTCTTCTATTAGCCATACGGTATCGAGAAGTAATAAAAACTTTGGAAGATAAGTTTCTGGTCAACGGCGTTTGAAGACTGGCAGAAGATCTTTAAGAACACACGGGATAGGCGATTAAGACAACGGTCGTCCAAGAACGTTAAGAACGAACAGCGAGCGCGTTCGAGCGGCTCTCGCAGCACAACGTGTTTACATCAACACGGTACGTGTCACATGCGATTACCTCTGGCTGCCAGACTAATCGATCTTAAGAGAAAACAGCGTGGAAATAGACGCTCGAGTCACCGATTTCTCAGTTCATTTAACAGAAAGCAGCTTGCTGCTGCACATGTATAAGCGACTGGCTCAGTTTATACAGTGAAAGATACAGCCAGAATAACACGATCACGATGTTGTTCCTGCCCTTGTGCTGCTTTCTGATGGAACGCTGTGGTTATCCTCTGATCTATGAAACCGCTTCTTATTCTTTACCACTCCCTCAAACCTGTGGCAGACGTGCACGGAAATACTTGGGATTTACAAATTATTGTTGCGGTACTTAGAAAGGAAAAAAAAACTTGGGTCCTGTATAAAGGTAAGTTTCTTCTTCTTCTTCTAGCACCACTACCGCTACTCCCCAAGCATCAGACCAGTTGGTCTACCAATAATACTTCTTCCTTTAGGGATATACTGCAGCAGCTGCTTTGGAATACGTTCACCGACTGTTCTTCCTATCTGCTCTTTACTTCTTTCCATTCTTTCCGCAGTCCGCTGTGGCCGAGCGGTTCTAGGCGCTTCAGTCCGGAACTGCGCTGCTGCTACGTTCGCAGGTTCGAATCCTGCCTCGGGCATGGATGTGTGTGATGTCCTTAGGTTAGTTAGGTTTAAATAGTTCTAAGTCTAGGGGACTGATGACCTCAGATGTTAAGTCCCATAGTGCTTAGAGTCATTTGAACCATTCTTTTCTGTATTTCTCAACCTAGTAATTTATGCTGTAAATTCATACATTCTTCCCGAATGCTTCATTTTTTAACCAACTGAAGCACAACATCATGCAAAAAATATTAGATAAATGAAAAAACGTGTTAAGGTGTGCGCTGGAGCACATGGAAGTCACTTCCAGCATCTATTGTATTGCGAGTGTATTCATTGTAAGTGCACTCATAAATACTTGAATGTCTCTTCATGTTACTCTGTGAACTGTTCGAAGAAACATCACTTCGGTTGCGAGGAGTCTACAATATGTTCTAGAGTTCGTAGTCTAGTTTCACTTGCATATATTTCACAAAGAACTACCACAACTTTATAAAATGTTAAGATGTTGTCCTTTTGTACTTTTCCCCTAAGTGTTGTTCCGATAGTGCCACACATTAAATTGAATCTCTCAACCTTTTCTCGATATCCTCTTCGCCGACATATGGCATGTCACAGCCCAAGAATCTGAAGGCGTTAACTTGTTCAATAGTTTCATTTTCTAATATGAATTTACGTCTAAAGGGTTGTGAGCCTTGGAATGCCATGGACTGTATTTTCTTTGTCGACATGCTTCAATTATGTTGCTTTGCTACTTTGTATAGTTCAAAAAATGGTTCAAATGGCTCCGAGCACTATGGAACTTATCTGAGGTCATCAGTCGCCTAGAACTTAGAACTACGTAAACCTAACTAACCTAAGGACATCACACACATCCATGCCCGAGGCAGGATTCGAACCTGCGATCGTAGCGTTCGCGCGGTTCCAGACTGAAGCGCCTAGAACCGCTCGGCCACGGCGGCCGGCTCTATAGTTCATACCGCGGATTATCCTAAAAATAGATCTAGGGAAAAAGGCGTGGAGCCCTCAGTACTCAAACGTTTAAAAATAACTGAACCAGATTTTTAATGACGCCCACTGATACCTACAAGCAATAATAATAATAATAATAATAACAATAATAATCAAGAGAGAGGGTGAAATAGTTAAAACAACGAACTTTTATGCGAAATGAGTAAGATTCATTGTCCAGGACATTGTGTCTGATGCGCTTAACATACTCGTATCTTGTTACTTATCAAATTCTCTAGTTGAAAGCAGTGAGAAATCATTATTTATGCTTCTTCAACTCTGAATAAGAATTGTTCGCTAACATCATCACACTGTATTCAAATATTTCTCACAGTTGTCAATTGTCAATAAAAAAATCAGAAGCTTATTCATCTACGGCAGGCTCGATGAAAAAGCGCTCCACGAGTGCTCACCGAGCGAGGTGGCGCAGTGGTTATCACACTGGACTCGCATTCGGGAGGACGACGGTTCGAACCCGCGTCCGGGCATCCTGATTCAGGTTTTCCGTGATTTCCCTAAATCGCCTCAGGAAAATCTCGGGATGGTTCCTTTGAAGGCGCACGGCCGACTTACTTTCCCAGCCCTCCCGGTTCATGACGCGAAGCTTTCCTTGGAACTCAAGACTGTCATTGGTGAAGCAGACATGACAGACTACACTTCAGTAAGTGAAACGCTTTATCATGAGTTCTGAAAGAGATTCCAAAACGCTGAAGACTGATTTGGATCTGTTTGTCATATCATTCTAGCTTTTCGCTGCTGATTTACCTCCTCATTACGTCCAACTTAAGCTGACAGAGGTACAGTGGAGAGTCCGTCTCAATGACATGTTTGTCCAATCTAAGAACTTATAAGACTTTTATAATAAGTAGCCCATAGAACAATATCCTCGACTGCACAGACAAGCCGATGAAGCTATTTTGATATTCTATTCAACGTTTGTGTGCCAACGGTGTTTGTGTTATGAAACTGGCTCTGAGCACTATGCGACTTAACTTCAGAGGTCATCAGTCGCCTAGAACTTAGAACTAATTAAACCTAACTAACCTAAGGACATAACACACATCTGTGCCCGAGGCAGGATTCGAACCTGCGACCATAGCGGCCACGCGGTTCCAGACTGAAGCGCCTAGAACCGCACGGCCACAACGGCCGGCTGTTATGAAACTGTCGAAGACCCGCAGACGTTCGGGTTTAACAGATTTTGATCTACGTAACTCCGTACGTCTGACTACATACAGATATATTAAGTATTCTAAAATCGAAATTTGAATAAATTTAGAAACATCAAAACTTAATTACAAATTTCTGTTTGTAGAGATTTTTGTACTTCTGCTCGCTGTATTAGCACTATCTTATGCACGTACTTACTGAATTAAGCAGTAAAATTATTGCTTTGGTAGAAAATTAAAAAGTTGAAAATAAGCATTCGTGAAAAAATTCTGCTTATGGAAGCACACTACAATATTCGCCTGTTAGAAGCAGTCACACTGTGTTCCAAACACATCCTAAGTTTTCCCCGCATGTGTTACCTTCGGCATAAAGCTCACTCACTCACACATCTGCTTGGAATAGCGCAGTGTTGGAGGAAGCTGGGGTGCTGAGTAGACTTAGCTGCAATGACCAAGAACAAACTTTGGCCACACCTGATCTATGCAGTGTTATTTCGCAAACTGTACCGCTTACGGTCCTCATTGTTATCTTCATTGCGTGGTTCATTTCAACAGTGAAAGTTTACTTCCTTCAACCAATTTCGCACGAAACTAGCTACAAACTAAGCTTGCTAGACGGAGATTGCTGTTATTTTGAGAAAACTATCCATAATACTTATTTATATTTTCATACTACCCATTGCTCATATTTATTTTTATTCGTTATGTAAGAAAGTCTTCTTGAAGTATAAACTTTCTGTTAACAGCAGACGCGTCATCCGCAGTCACAACACCTGTAGTTAGCAGATGACTTGATGTGAGAGCTCTTGGCGTGTCAAGCAAACTACAGTCTTCATCAGAATTTGCATTCTTCTGCAGAACACGGCAGTAAAAATGTGTAGCACCAGTAACGGCTGAAGATGTATGTCTCTTGTTTCAGTATTCAGTTTAGAACCTCTATATGCATGCAGTTTAGCAAGGGACCATCAACAACTTGGCCTCATTTGCAGGATATCCAGCGAATGATGCCGATCGAAAATCTGGCAGTAATTCTCATAGTACGCAGTTATTACCTTCTGAAAGTATGGCTTTTAAACCTCATTCGCACCTGTTGTTTATTACTCACTCCGCCCCACTGGAGCCGCCTAATGCTCGAGCAGGAAGTACTGTACAGTGGAATGACCACCGTAGCACTCCTATTCGCAGTTTGTTGAAGCCGAGAGAAGAGGTGCACATATCTGCCCAGCGTGTTTTGAAATCTTGGTCGGGAACAGTAATCTGCGCAACAGACAGGTAACTATTACCAGTAAGTAGTACGTCAAACATGCACATATCCGTTCAGTATTACTTAAAATATATTCTAGTATTGATATTCTGCAGGATGTTAAGGGTATAAGTGCGGATATTTCTACTGATGACTGAGGACATTGTACTGAACAACCTTCCATTAGTATTTGCTTCCTTTGCAGATTAATAATTAGAGATACTACGAGTAGTATGTTTTTTAGGTTGTTTGATACCTACAAGTACGTGTAGTACAAACAATCCATTAATATTTATTTTCCCTGGGCAGGAGGTATGGTATTAAAGTGCGAATGCATGGACGCAAAACGGACAGTCTATACTGACAGGTTTACAGCACTTTGTGGCACAGTTACGACCGTGCAGAAAACATCAGGTAATAAATTATGTGAAGTGTTTGCGGGAAGACTGTTAGATGCAGAGAAAAAGCAACTAACACACTGAAGTGGGTACATATTAAGATACCATCCAAATATCTGTATCTGTACCTCTAACACCCTTTATGCGGCTAAAAATCAAATTGAATAAATCTAAGAAACTGAAGAACTATTATGAAATAAAGTTAATGATTTGCGATTTACAGTCTAATCAGGCCAATCACGATGAAGAATAGCGCATCTGCTGCAAATGTCTTTCATTTTAACACTGTCAACTTTAAAATTCAAAGAAGACGACATACAACACTGATGCCAATAATGAAACAGTGCTTCTCTATTTTTTGTAATGACACTCTCATTCGTTTCACCAATTTAGACTGCATTCGTGAATCGCAAAGTAAAAGTATTCAAAGCAGAGAGATCTCTGGGACCAGCTACAGGTTAGAAACCATACACATTTACACGATGAGCAAATGCTGTTACCAACGACAAAACAGTATCTCACATATCTCTCACTCCACTGTACAGTATTTCACGCTCGGGCATTAAGGAGCTGATGTGGGGCGGAGCGAGTGGCAACCGGCGCGCGTGCAGGTTTAAAACCTGTATGTTCATAACTCTCTGCATTCAGAATTATGGACCGAATTTTCGCGCGGGGTCGTCTGCTGAATCTGATATCTTGCAACTGCATTCTTTTCACCTTAAAATATGAGGTGAAGTTGGTGATGTTTCCTTGTAAGTAATGTAACCAATGTGGTGCTGTTTGGCACTGCATCTTCCATAAGTTGCATTTGAAGCAAAATTTAACTAAAATGTGTCTGAGAAGTTACCATTATTTCCAGCTACAAGTGCAGACAAAATTTCAACACGAAACAGTCTCAGTTGTTTCATGTCCTGAATTCTGTCGCTGCACAATGATAAGCAATATTTTCCTCCAATCCAACAGTTCCTATTAGTTTTTCCAAATCAAGTAACTTATCTGTTGAGAGACGTTTGTAAGTATGTTAGGGAGGGATCATGCTTCAATTTTGACTGACACAAAATGTTATTTAATGACTCTTCACAGAGGACAAAATTATGTCATAGCAGTGCAAGTAGCATCGCGTTTGCCAAACGGAGAGAAAGGAGGAAGGTTGGGTTTCAACGTCCCGTCAACGGGTGATATGGGGAAGGAAACCAGCCTTTCCCTTTCAGAGACGATCACTGTGCGTGTACAATATAATTATAGTTGTAGATAATTACAGGTATGTCGTTATGGTCTTCAGTCCGGAAATGGGTCTGATCTGCTCTCCACGCTACTATATGCTATACAAGCCTTTTCACCTACGAATAACCACTGCAACCTACATCCAAATGGTTCAAATGGCTCTGAGCACTATGGGGCTTAACATCTGAGGTCATCAGTCCCCTAGAACTTAGAACTACTTAAACCTAACTAACCTAAGGACATCACACACATCTGTGCCCGAGGCAGAATTCCAACCTCCGACCGTAGTGGTCGCGCGGTTCCTGACTGTAGCGCCTAGAACCGCTCGGTCACCCCGGCCGGCCAACCTACATCCATTTTAACGGGTTTTCTGTAAGCGATCTTGTCTCTCCCTCTACAATAGGACCTCATACACACTTCCCTCCATTTCTAAATGAGGATTTCTTGATGCCTCACAATGCGCCCTACAGTCGGTCTCTTATTTTAGGCAAGTTATGCATCAAATTTCTTTCTTCCCTGACTCTGTTCAATACTTCATCTTTAGTAAACAGGCTTACACACCCGAGCTTCAGCACCCTTCTGTAGCACCACATTTCAAAACTTCTATTCTCTTCTTATCTTAATAGCTTATCATCTACTACTTTCAGTGTCTGATCTGGTCTAATTCCCCCAGCATCGCCTAATTCGACTACATTCCACTACTTGTTTTTCGTGATTTTCATCTTATAGCCTCCATTCAAGACACTGCCCATTTCATTCACCTGCTCTTCCAAGCGCTTTGCTGCCTCTGACAGAATAACGATCACGGGAGAACCTTAAAGTTTTCATTTCTTAGTTAAAGTGTACACAGGATGCGAAATTTTTTATATACAGCTACTAACTACGGGAGCTAGGATGGCTCTAACCTGGATGAATATCGAGTTGAATTTATCATAGATGACCGATAAGGGCACATCATTCCATGCTGCTTGAATTTTATGTTAGAGTTAATCAATTCTAGTGACTGGTGAGTGGTACTGAGCCACTCTCTCGGCAACCCACTACCACATGTTTCCAATGTGTGTGAGAATTGGGGAAAGAACTGAGCAGCGCAGTACTAGAACACCCTCTACATCGAGGTAAGCTAGGCATGCGTTATCTTGCTGAAAAAAAACGGCACAGAGACTTCGAAGATAAAGCCTAGGCACAAGCCCTAAAACTGAAATTTAATGGCTGCTGTCCAAATTACCGGCCACGCAGAATAGAGGTGATCTTGCAATGTACCCAATAGCAATCCATACATCACGCAAAATGCATCTGAAAATACGACGTGGTGTCACAACACCCGTATCCAATGTTGTCGCGTGCAGCACTGTCGTTATACCTTCCTGTGGTGCTGTGTCACAAAAAGTCATAACAATGATCGCCACAATGATGCAATTGTGCTACAGTTATTGTTACACTGTCTGTGTGTACACTTGACTCCCTACAAACAAGCCGATTTTTTGACTCAGGTTCCTTGACGTGGCTGTGTGATCCCCCAAAATTAAACAATATGCCTGTCCTCTCACGTACTAGTCACGTGGAGCCATTGCGTATTATCCTCCTGAATTGATTAATTCCATATCTGCACGAAAATCGTAGGATCTCGTACAGCAATATCGCAGAAACATAAACCGCGGCCTTCATGTACTACGATCACGGCAAATTCCGACACGTGTTGGTAGATGTTTCCCCTTCTTACACGAAGCATAACACGTTCTTCTGTCACACACAACCTACACTCAAATTCGATATTTGAAAAAGAAACCCGCTGTATAATCTTTCCTTACACACTATGTGATCAAAAGCATATGGATACCGTATGTAATGTGGAACTCACCAGCAAATATCATGAGAGCGGACACGTCTATATAAAAGGAAGTGATGAGTATTGTTATGCCAATAAGAAGCAGTAAGAGCAGAATGCGTCGGCTAGAAGAATTCAGTGACATCGAACGTGGACTCGTCATTGGATTCACTTGAGTAACAAATCAGTCAGAGAGATTTCAGCCCTTCTAAAACTGCCCAAGTCGACTAATGGTCATGTGACTGTGAAGTGGAAACGTAAAGAAACAACAGCTAGATAACGAAGATCAGGTACACATCATGTACTGAAGTCAGGGACTGTTGACCATTGCGGAGGGTGGGTTTTAAAAAGGGCATGAAATCAGAGGAAAGAATCACTCGTGAACTCATGAGCTCCAAAGTGCTAAAAGCAGTCCAGCAAGCACAATGGCTGTGCTTAGAGATTTAAAAAGAATGGGACACAATGGTCGAGCACGTCGTCATAAGCCACACATTTCCGTAGTTAATGCTACGTGACGCTTGAGGAGGTATAAGGAGTGACGCTACTGGTTCAAAAATGGTTCAAATGGCTCTGAGGACTATGGGACTTAACAGCTGAGGTCATCAGTCCCCTAGAACTTAGAACTACTTAAATGTAACTAACCTAAGGACATCACACACATCCATGCCCGTGGCAGGATTCGAACCTGCGACCGTAGCGCCTAGAACCGCTCGGCCACACCGGCCGGTGTCGCTACTGGTCATTGGATGACTAGAAAGGAGTGATTTGGAATGACAGTGACAACCCGATGGAAAGCTTTGGGTTTGGCGAATTCCTGGCGAACGTTACTTGCGATCATGTGTAATGCCAACTGTGGAGTACAAAGAAGGTGGTGTTTTTCATAGTTAGAGTGTGGTCCCATCATTGCGCTTAAGAAAACGTTAAATGCGGAAGGAAATGAAAATCTTTCACAGAATTGTGTCAATCCTTCAGTAGAGGAAGAGTTCGGAGGCGATGATTCTTTATTTCGGCATGACAATACAACCTGTCAGGATCTGTGAGGAGATGTTTTGTGGACAATAACATTTCTGGAATGAGTTGGCCTGCCCAGAGTCCCGACATGAACCCAATGGAAAACCTTTGGGATGAATTAGATCGTAGACTTCGCTCCAAACCGCAGCGTCAACATCACTGCCTTCCCTGGTTTCGTCCCTTGAGGAAGAATGGGCTGCCATTCCACCACAGACATGCAGACACCTCACTGAAAGAGTTGTCAGGAGAGTTCAAGCCATCATAAAGCGGAAGGGTGGACACATCGCATATTAATGTCCACTAATAGGTGTTCATGTACTTCCAAAAATGGTTCAAACGGATCTAAGCACTATGGGACTTAACATCTGAGGTCATCAGTCCCCTAGACTTAGAACTACTTAAACCTAACTAACCTAAGGACATCACACACATCCATACCCGAGGCAGGATTCGAACCTGCAGCCGTAGCAGCAGCGCGGTTCCGGACTGAAGCGCCTAGAACCGCTCGGCCACAACGGTCGGCTCTTGTACTTCCGATGAGATAGAGTGTACAGAATGTAGACGTCGTTAGTTGTTGGGTTGTTTTTGGGGAAGGAGACCAGACAGCGAGGTCATCGGTCTCATCGGATTAGGGAAGGAAGTCGGCCGTGCCCTTTGAAAGGAACCATCCCGGCATTTGCCTGGAGCGATTTAGGGAAATCAAGGAAAACCTAAATCAGGATGGCCGGTCGCGGGATCGAACCGTTGTCCTCCCGAATGCGAGTCCAGTGTCTAACCACTGCGCCACCTCGCTCGGTAGACGTCGTCAGTCTTACCTATTATGTGCTGTTGCGCTTAAATGCTAATACAGTAATTTGCGCATCCAAGCAAGCATCGCATTTGATTCCAATTTGACGTTTCGTTACAAGATACTTCCATGATGAAGCAATTCTTTCGGCCAGCAGTGTAGTTAACACCACCTGGATAGTGTCATAACTGTTACTGTTCCGCATTGATGACTGTAAGTCGCGTGTACATAGTTCAATGAAGTTTTTGTTGTGATATTGTTTTGTTTTTTCATGATGATAACGATGATGATATTGGTATTGGTGGTGAAGGAGGAGGGGGAGGATGAGGAGTAGGAGGAAGAGGACTAAAGGGATAGTGAAACCCCGTGCCGACACTTCTCTCGAGCAACACACATGTGGACTCCGAGCCTAACGTTTCCACACCTCGAGACCCGGATTCGAACGGAGTACCTCTGAGTCGAGCTCCAGTGTACAAGGAGTAGTTAGCGAGCTCGGCTACGGAGGCAGTTTACCGTGAGGGAGCACAAATGTAACGCTGCGCGAGCCACTTTACAGAAAGCGGTGAAAACGGTTGGCTGGCTTCCCGCGCCACTACAGAAGTGGTCTCTCGGGAGAGCTTTCGAAGACCCAGAAATAAATCATGCGCCGCCAGCGTCACGGTGAAGTGACTATCTGAAACCAGAGCGGTGCGCACTTTCCATTACGTGGGCGAGCTCCACGAATCCGTCGGCGAGAACGCCTGTAAGGCTGCCATGGCGAGCTAGCTGCGCGCGGCGCAAAGGTCACGCAGCTACGTCATTCCCCGGCGTAGTAGAGGGGCAAAAGCTGTCTATCTGTGAAGCGCGAGACTGACGTTGGTGAGGTGTACACAAAAGTCACTTCCAGTGGCGTTTTTGTGCAAGAAATGGCATTTTTAAACATTTATTTCAGTTGGCAATACAATGGAAATTAGTATAAAGGCACTTGGTTATTTGTGGAAAAAACGTTTTTATTTACGTATTTGGTATTGCACGCATTTTTCCCGTAAAGTTTACGACAAAGCAAAACAAAATAGATTTTAGTTTCACGCTATAACTAAGCCGAGTACATAAATATTGAAGAAAGGCGGTCTTTCGGATAGGAAGGGACAGAAGTTGGTATAAAGGCAGGTCCGTAAGATAAAGCAGACAATGGTGAAAGTCAAGAGTTGAATCGCTGATTGCAAAAACCTCCTAAGTTCACTTTTGGTGAAAACTGAGTTAAAGGCAAAAATGCATACTCTGCATGTAGCTTCACCAGACTGGGCATGAAAACAGCCAAAGTCATCGTTTGTTGCTGTTCTAACAGTGGTAGGAACTTAGAGTTGAGTGCAGAAACGTCCGAAGTCCAGGTCTTAGGTTATTTTTTTCTCAACTGTTGGCACTGCAGTAAAATGCGGTACAACTGTACAGAAGAAATTGGCATGGTTGATTTTAGCATTCGTGTGAAAATGGATGAAGTGGCGTGTATCAGCAGATATGAGAAGAAGCGGGTGAAACATTCTTTGGAGTACCAAATAAATATGAAGAAAGCTGAAATCCATGGAGAGGAACTTGTGAATTATAGAGGCAAAGCAGTTCCGAAAAAGGTGACAGGAGAAGACTGCAAGTGTCGAAAAAGCTGTTTTGATGTTATTGCAGGAGACAACGGAAGTCAAAATTTAGCACATTTTCTGAACGTTGAATGCAAGAATGACCAGGACCTTTTCCTCCAAAGACTGATCACAGCTAGTGATGTTAAAACACACGTGAAAAATCTTTTAGCTGCTGTGTCCTCGTAGGAGACATACGATTTGAGGTATGTAGAAAAGATTTTCTAAGTATTTATGCAGTAATTGATGCGAGGGTTAAAAGAATTCGCAAACTGTTGTGTAGTGGGCAGACACCGGAAGACGGAAGAGGGAAATGTTGGAGTGTAAATGCTATGCCGTCAGAGGAATTGTGGTAACCGCACTATCCACCACCTTGACTGTGAGCTACCTCTGGAAAAAATCCACCAACTTTTTATCGTCAAACACCCTAACTCGCCAGTGAAATACGAGTACTATAATTAGATTTTTCGTGAAAACTTTTCACTTGCTTTCGAAAGACCTAAAGTAGACACTAGCTGCACCTGCAAAGAGTTGACGTCAAAAATTAAGTCAGAAACACTCAATGAGGTAGCAAAACGAACAGCAGCAGCAGCAGAGAAGACTGTCCATACCTGAAGATCTAAGAAGCTTTATGGTGCTCTGCAAGATGGGGAAAGACAGTTGGAGACTAATGCTAGAACTACTGCTTTATGTTTCGACTACATACAAAATGTTCAACTTCTCGTGTCTCGGTGCAAGAGCTGTTCTACTTGCGCCAGTTGACTGTTGCAGTATTTTGTATACATAATACACATACAACGTCATCTGTTTTTTATCTCTATCACGAAGGGAATGCGAAGAAAGGACCCAATGAAGTTTGTACTTTTCTATACGCTACCTCAATGAATATATAGCCCAAGATATGAAAAACTTACTTCTGTTTTCCGAAAACTGGCCGGAACCGAACAAACACAACACAATGATCCGCCTGCATTTAGCTCTTGTAGAGTTAGACCCATTTGAAAAGATTGAACATTTTTACCCTATCTGCGGTCATTCATTCCTGCCATGTGATAAGGTATCTGGGGTAATAAAGAGAGCTCTCAAGAAAGTAGAGAGAATGTACACAATCTATGAATTAATGGAGCTCATAGTAACTACAAACTGTAATTTCATCGTGCATTTGGTGGATGGGGCTGAAACAGTAGACTTCAAGAAGTGGTGGCCGTCGGTTTATAAGAAGCCTTGCTTTTCTACTGAAACACCGAAACGAGATATTCCAAGGGCTGACAAGGTACCACCAAATATTTCAAAGTTTCATCATTTCCGTTATAAATCATCAATACCAGGAGTTGTAGAAGCAATGGAATTCATTAATGGGCTTGAGACCAATAACTTCTCCTCGAAATTTGACCAAAGAAAGAAACCACAGTTACCAGATAAAAAGTGTTACAGTAGCTATTGGGGTGAAGAAAATGGAAGGCATTAAACAGTGTGTAAGATTTGTTTCTGACAGTGAAAGTGTGTCATCCTTCTGGAATGAAATATTAACTTGACCTACAGCAAATACGCAAGAAACGTTGAGTGGACTTCTTTACTGCAAACATGAAATACTATTTTGTTTCGTTACTTGTTTTTCATTTTGTAAAGAGTGTTAATTAGCGAAAGCATTCAAATATGTCGTATTACAGCTCTGCAATAAATATAAGAACAGTGTACTTTCTAAATAGAAATAGTTAACTTGTTTTTGTATTATTTGAAATTTTTGTTATCATCAAATGCGTTTATTGCAAAAAACATCCTAAATCCACAACATAAAAAATTTTTGCAGTGCTAACGGGTTCGCATGTAGGTGTGAGACGTTGACATTAAACCTGTTGAGTGCTACTAAATCTTAAGTTTCACCTTATTCTAATAATTGATATAGTACTTACACTGTTTTTATCACTTTCCTTAAAAGTAGGTGAATGTGACTTAGGTTGTTTTTGCAATCAGCGATTCAGTTACAGTTTGGAGGTGTGCCTGCTAACGTCGTACAGCAGTTATCGTGATAATGCCGCGTGGAAAGCCTCTATCGCGTGACGAGCAAGCAAGTATTAAGCTGTACAAAGAAATGGACCTGTCTAATCGCCAAATTGCTAAGACATTATTGCGTTCCAGTTGTGTTATTCATAATTTTGTCAGACTGGGTGCACAGTATGGCAAATATGACTGGACATGAAAATTGTCAGCATCAGATACGCGTTTGATTCTGCGTGAAGCAGAAATCAACGGCTTGTGTTTCTCTCAAATCGTGGCTGAGATGCAGTTACCAGTCAGTTCCAAAAGGCAAATCCTGCCTCAATACGAAAATGTGGCATTCAAGAAACGGCTCCATAGCTCACCTTTGAACAATGCACATAAGGAGGCTTGACTGAAGTTTGCGGAAGAACACATGCCGTGGGCCGTTGAATGGAACAAAGTAATTTTTAGTGATGAGAAGGAGCTGAATTTGGATGAGCCAGATGGTTTCCAGTATTACTGGCATCATTTCCATACTGAAGAATACATACGGATGAGAAGAAACTTTGTCGGTGACAGCGTTATCGTCTGGACATCATTTTGTGCTAAAGGCACGTTCAACGTAGCAGCGAACTCCGATGATTAAACAGGAGTGCTGGAAATTGAATTGATAATTGATTTGTTTGTACCAGGATTTTGACGATGGTAATTTACTATTTCTCCACGATAAAGCTGGGATTCACAGAACTATCAAGATAGAGTCGTGGTTTCAAGCTAAAGGAATTTCTCTTCTGAGCGGCTACCGAAAAGTCCGAATTTAATTTCCATGGAGAATCTATTGGGGATCCTAACACGACGTGTTTATCGCAAGGGACGACAGTTTCAGACTATGGCAGAGCTGAAAACTGAGATTCGAATGGAGTGGACCTCAATCTCGGAAGAAGAGATCACTGCCGCTACACAGTCAATGCGCAAGAGGATTTTCGCAGTTATTAAGAACAATGGAGGTTCGACTGAGTACTGGGTCATAGTTGTGATCTATTTACTGTATACATAAGGTTATTCTGACAAAAATTTATAAGTGTCTTTATTTGACTTTCCACCCCTAACATTGTCTTGTTTCTTTTAATTTCTTAAATTGCAATGTTAATGGTAAAATGAGAACGTATTTTGTTTTGCTTTTTTGTAAACTGAACAGGAAAAATACGTGCAATACCTAATAGGCAAATAGACATTTTTTCCACAAACAAAGACGTGTCTTTATTCTAATTTCCAACATTGTATAGCGCTAGCCTCTGCCACAGTGAAATCTAAAGCCCAGCTTTTGTTGTTGCCGTTGTTTGTTGGAGCTTTAGGGCACAAAACAGCTGACGTCATAAACACCCAAATAATGACTTGAAACGGGTTGTTTTCCAGGGAAAGCATTCCGTGATTCTCGAAGTTAGTTGTCACATAGGAGTCTAAATTGTGTTGACAGGTCGGAAAACTATAATAAATAATCATAGTGAGTGGAATGCTAGTTAAAAAATAGCAAATATAATGTAAAGGCAAAATGAACAATTACAACCATAGTTCTTTAAGATGCCGTTCGGTAAAGATTTCTAGGAATAGTTAACTTTCGATCGCCACGTTGCTACGACGAGTAAAAGGTAGAACGGATTCTGCAGCTTGTACCGTATCCGCTAAAATCGCGGGTAACGCAAATGACAAACAGTCATTAAAAAGGGGTTTAAAAAACTAACACAAGTTTGGAATGTAGCGCGTCGTCAGTGGTTTGTCACAGAGAGAGCAAAGCGGTGCGGGGTCGCCCCTTAACAAATGACGTTGACTGAAAAGACGCTGTCCCACACGTGATCTACCTAAAATTATTCCCTAGCGACGATATGGGCGAAGAGAAATGGCGCAAGCTCTACCAAAGTCAAAGTCGACCCGCTCTCAGTGAGTAAGCTTAGGGGAGTAGATGCAGGAATTCTGCATCGCCGTTCTGGGCAACGTCCTAGTAGAGGTACACTATGTGATCAAAAGTATCCGGACAGCCCCAAAAACATATGTTTTTTATATTAGGTGCATTTTGCTGCCACCTACTGCCAGGTACTCCATATCAGCGATCTCAGTAGTCATTAGACATCGTGAGGGACCAGAACTCTTATGCTTAGGAAAAGCATACGTTTTGCAAACATAAGACCAGAACTTTATATCTTCTACTAACTTTCCTTAAAAAAGATCACTAAATACATGAAATCAATAAAATTTTTGAAGAGTTCGCTCATACATGACAATGACAGATGACATACGAGTGCAGCAACACGTGCAACGTTCCGACCCCTTAGGTTCACAGTCTTCCTGCAGTTGCTTGGCTCTATTTGTATTTCACCTGTTTCCAAAGCTTAAAGACCACCTTCGACGACTTCAGTTTGATAGTGATGAAGCGGTGCAAGCAGAGGTGAGATTGTGGCTCCGTCAAGGAACATCCTACACTGTCGGTATTAACGAACTGGTCTCTCGTTGAGAGAAATGCGTTAGTTGAAGGAAGGAACGAGATTAATGTTTAACGTCCCGTCGACAACGAAGTCGTTAGAGACGGAACACAAGCTCGGATTAGGGAAGGATGGGGCTGTGCCTTTCGAAGGAACCATCTCGGCATTTGCCTGAAACGATTTAGGGAAATCACGGAAAACCTAAATCAGGATGGCTGGAGACGTCTTTGAACGGCCGTCCTCCCGAATGTGAGTTTAGTGTGCTAACCACTGCGCCACCTCGTTCGGTAAACCATCCAAAGGCTGGCCGACACACCGGACCTCTACACTAATAAGCCGGGCGGATTCGTGCCGGGAACCGGCACGCCTTCCCGCTCAGAAAGCAGTGCGTTAGACCGCATGGCTAACCGGGCTGGCACGTTCGTCGAGAGAGTGGCTATGTAGACAATACGAATGAAGACGTAGAATGTTAATAACATTTGTTTTTCTTTGAAAGCCTTTAGGAGTTTTCACATAAAAATTCGGAGGCATTATTTTTCAGCACACCCTCGTATGGGTTTCCTTGTAAGTAGACTTCATCCGCACGTCTTTTACCCGCTTCTGCGTATGTTAAAATTTAGTAAACCACTCCAATCAGTTCGGCACATAGGAACTCTGCCGACAGACTTACGTTTGGCCTGAATTTTCGCACGCTGAAGTCGGATCGCGTAATTCACTTTCCATAGACTAGAATGTGAATGTCAGTCATGACCGTATTTTAATACAACACAGCCTGTCTTAGTCTCCATGAGTTCCATAAATCATGGTTTTCTCCCATAATTAGTTAAACCGATATTGCGAATTTTTTGCAAGTCAAAATGAGACGTTTAAAAAATTATTGCCTCATCTTTAAGGCTCTAAAATTTAGTAACATAGTTCGTTTATCCAATATATGTTAATTGAAAATTTCATTAAATCGTGTCAACGTGCTTCTAATGCAATAAACTTTGCAATGTGTACCTGTAAGTACACTGTCTGACGAAAAAAGCTCCCGGAAGGAGAGGAGGAAACGAAATTAAATTTCAGTGACTACAAAATCGAGTCAAATTAACAAAGAACTTGACAGTGTGCACCCACTTATCAGTATGAAGTTGCACTCTTTCTCCTCTCTTGAGGAAAACCGGCCTAAACTGTTATAATTGGTCCTTGATATTCTAGATATTGGCACTGGGACGGAATTGACGTCAGAGCTGGTTCCAAAGATGTTCTACCAGAGACAGAGTCGGGGATGCTGTTGGCCATAGGACTAGCTCAACACTACACAGACACGTGCCCTATGTAGAACGAACGTTGTCGTGTTGAAAAATGTCACCATGATACTGTCACATGAGATATGACACATGAGGAAGCAGGATGCACATGACGTGCCGCTGTGCCATCAGACTTCCTATCTGTGACCTGAACTCATACCCGATGGCTACCATACCATGATACCAGGAGGAATACTGCAGTGCCTCTCGAAAAACAGTGGAAGAATGGAACCGCTCCGCAGGTCGCCTCATACTCGTCGATGGTTGTCATCCAAGGTATAACAGAACGGCGACTCATCAACAGTCCAGGCTTCCCTCTCATGGCACCAATCCAAACGCAGTCGTTTGTATTGTGGCGTTAATCGCAAGATTACGTGGCTGTTGCTAGTCTCCGACCAATATTGAGAGATGACACAATGTCGCAGGTAGTTCATTACTTGTGTTCGGATGACAGGTGCGCATTTGAAGGGCTTACGGCGTACCTGGTGCAGAATACGGTCATCCTCTGTGTGCCGGTGAGACATGATGACGACTATGCCTGGCCCCAAGTTCACACACAGTCCAAAATCGAGCCACTCTCACATCCGAAAGCACAATAAATATGGGTACTGAGCGATTCGACAAACCGGCTAAATGGAGACCAACGATGAGGAACCTTTAGAACTCTGTCAGATACTGATAACGCTGTCCCTCCCGAGTACGTGGCAATTTTGGGTCTTTCACACTGATCACGCAGCATTTGACGCGGTGCCCCATTGCAGGCTCTTAACGAAGGTACGAGCATATGGAATAAGTGCACAGATATTATGAGTGGCTCGAAGACTTGATCTGGCGGACAGGGTGGGCACTAATCTGCTTTTGTTTGCTGATGATGCCGTGGTGTACGGTAAGGTGTCGAAGTTGAGTGACTGTAGAGAGATATAAGACAACTTAGACAAAATTTCCAGTTGGTGTGATGAATGGCAGTTACCCCTAAATGTGGAAAAATATAAGTCATTGCGGATGAGTAGGAATATCAAACCTGTAATGTTCAGATACAGTATTACTGGTGTGCTGCTTGAAGCAGTCAAGCCGTTTAAATATCTGGGCGTAAAGTTGCAAAGCGTTATGAGGTGGAACTAGTGTGTGAGAACTGTGGCAGCGAAGGGAAATGGTCGACCTGTAATGGAGTCCGCATATAGGACGTTAGTGCGACCTATTCTTGGGTACTGCTCAAGTGTTAGGGATCCATACCATGTAGCATTGAAAGAAGACATCGAAGGAATTCGGAGACGGGCTGCTAGATTTGTTACCAGTGGGTTCAAACAACATGCAAGTGTTACGGAGATGCTTCAGGAACTCAAATGGGTATCCCTGGAGGAAAGGTGACGTTCTTTCCGAGAAACATCATTGAGAAAAGTTTGAGGACGGGCATCTAAAGCTGGCTCCCAAACGATTCTGCTGCAGCCAACATAGAGGGTGACAGTTATTGAACTACACTCCTGGAAATTGAAATAAGAACACCGTGAATTCATTGTCCCAGGAAGGGGAAACTTTATTGACACATTCCTGGGGTCAGATACATCACATGATCACACTGACAGAACCACAGGCACATAGACACAGGCAACAGAGCATGCACAATGTCGGCACTAGTACAGTGTATATCCACCTTTCGCAGCAATGCAGGCTGCTATTCTCCCATGGAGACGATCGTAGAGATGCTGGATGTAGTCCTGTGGAACGGCTTGCCATGCCATTTCCACCTGGCGCCTCAGTTGGACCAGCGTTCGTGCTGGACGTGCAAACCGCGTGAGACGACGCTTCATCCAGTTCCAAACATGCTCAATGGGGGACAGATCCGGAGATCTTGCTGGCCAGGGTAGTTGACGTACACCTTCTAGAGCACGTTGGGTGGCACGGGATACATGCGGACGTGCATTGTCCTGTTGGAACAGCAAGTTCCCTTGCCGGTCTAGGAATGGTAGAACGATGGGTTCGATGACGGTTTGGATGTACCGTGCACTATTCAGTGTCCCCTCGACGATCACCAGTGGTGTACGGCCAGTGTAGGAGATCGCTCCCCACACCATGATGCCGGGTGTTGGCCCTGTGTGCCTCGGTCGTATGCAGTCCTGATTGTGGCGCTCACCTGCACGGCGCCAAACACGCATACGGCCATCATTGGCACCAAGGCAGAAGCGACTCTCATCGCTGAAGACGACACGTCTCCATTCGTCCCTCCATTCACGCCTGTCGCGACACCACTGGAGGCGGGCTGCACGATGTTGGGGCGTGAGCGGAAGACGGCCTAATGGTGTGCGGGACCGTAGCCCAGCTTCATGGAGACGGTTGCGAATGGTCCTCGCCGATACCCCAGGAGCAACAGTCCCTAATTTGCTGGGAAGTGGCGGTGCGGTGATCATTGCTTGTACAGCCCTCTCGCAGTGTCCGGAGCAAGTATGGTGGGTCTGACACACCGGTGTCAATGTGTTCGTTTTTCCATTTCCAGGAGTGTATATGAAAAAAAACGTAAATTAGTTACAAACTACGGCATTTACACACTTTATTCAACATGTAAACGTCACTACAGATATTCGGATTTAGGTTATCACACGATCTATATGCCTTCCACCATTAGCGATGATGTGGCGCAGACGAATAGCGAAATTCTGCATGACCCACTGAAGTGTCGGAATATCGATGCTGCCAATGACCTCCTGAATGGCTGGTTTCAGCTCGCCAATGGTTTTGGGGTTCTTGCTATATACCTTATCTTTAATATAGCCCCACAAAAAGGAGTCGCATGTGCTCAGATCCGCAGAATATGGCGGCCAATCGAGGCCCATGCCAGTGGCCTCCGGGTACCTCAGAGCCAGAATGCGGTTCCCAAAGAGCTCCTCCAAGACGTCAAACACTCTCCTGCTTGGATGGGGTAGTGTTCCGTCTTGCATGAACCACATCACATCGAAATCAGGGTCACTTTGGATAATGGAGATGAAATCATCTTCCAAAACCCTCACGTACAGTTCGGTAGACACCGAGCCAACAAGCAATATCGCACCGATTATTCAGTGTCTGATCATTGCACACCATACAATCACCTGTTGAGAGTGAAAAGACTTCTGGATCGCGAAATGCGGATTCTCATTCCCGAAATGGGCCAATTTTGCTTACTGACGCACCCATCCAAATGAAAGTGGGCTTCGTCGCTAAACCAAATCATAATGCGCATAGTAATTCCCATCATGCCCTGCGACCAACCGTGCAGATTGAACGTCCTAACGCAAACCGTTCAGAAATGATGACGATTTTATTTGACATAGTTCCGTAATTGTCACCCTGTACATTGCACGTGAAGCGCGGGATTAGCCGAGCGGTCTCAGGCGCTGCAGTCATGGACTGTGCGGCTGGTCCTGGCAGAGGCTCGAGTCCTCCCTCGGGCATGGGTGTGTGTGTTTGTCCTTAGGATAATTTAGGTTAAGTAGTGTGTAAGCTTAGGGACTGATGACCTTAGCAGTTAGGTCTCATAAGATTTCACACACATTTTGAACACATTGCGCGCAAGAACCAAGAAGATAAGATACGAGAAATTAGAGCTCATGCGGAGGCATATAGATAGTCGTTTTTTCCTCGCTCTATTTGCGAGTGGAACAGGAAATAAAGTGGCAAGTAGCGGAACAGGGCACCCTCCGCCACGCACCTGTACGGTGACTTGAGCAGTATCTATGTAGATGTAGACGCTGTGCACGCCCCTTACGTACGCTACGTACGAAGAACAGGACTGCACTCCATTGGCCGTTCTATCTGTCGCAGAGAATTGCAACTCTTATCCTCCCCAATTGTATGTGTGTGATAAGTTTCGTTGACATCTGACCATGTCTTTTGGTTACTTTACTTATTTTGTCATGTAGTGGAACTGGTGGAGATGGGTATAGGTCTGTATTTTTGATAAACGTTTTTTTTTTTTTTTGGGGGGGGGGGGAGGGGGGGGGGGTAATGGAATATGATATCAACTCTTGACTAACTTTTAAGAAGTGCGATGTAGACCCCCCCCCCCCCTTCTGTTTGTGTAGTGGCAGCAATGAGGGATATTTCCTTGTTACGAAACAACACAATGCTATCGATCAAAATTCAGCACCTATCCTTCTGAGATGCTTACCTATTAAAGAGGCTAGGGTTTAACGTCCCTTCGACAACGAGATCGTTAGGGATGGAGCTCAAACTAAGACTGGGTAAGGATGTTGAGGGAAAACGGCTGTGTACTGTCAAAGAAACCATCCCAGCATTTGTCATAAGTGATGTAGGGAAATTACGGAAAACCTGTATGGCCAAACTCAAACTAAGACTGGGTAAGGATGTTGAGGGAAAACGGCTGTGTACTGTCAAAGAAACCATCCCAGCATTTGTCATAAGTGATGTAGGGAAATTACGTAAAACCTGTATGGCCAAACGATAATGTGAAACGACGTCCTTTCGAATATAATTCCAGTGTCTCACTGCTGCCCTACCTCGCTCGGCTGAGTTCGCTGTAGTTGGTAGCACTGATACCACTGGGTACTCTAACGAAATTGTCCCCAGATATGACCATCAGTCGTCGTGATTCTACATTGTCACAAGGTCTCTATCCACGCCCCGTGTAGCACCGATGTATTCATTGTCCTTGCGACTGTAAAGACGCGGTAGGAACACTTCCAATAGTGTGCGAGAACCTTGTAATGGCTTTCACGATGTATCGTAGTTAGCAGTCGCTAGTTGTTTCCAATACTGTCAAGTTTCTGAACTTCTCCGACCTGTTATCGGACACAGACTCACTCTTGGTCTCCACGAAGCGACTAATGCAACGTATAGATGGTGAAAGTGCCTCGCTACCGAAGTGGGTGGAATGTCGTCATGCGTTTCATTATTTCATAAAATTCCCATATCGCAACTGACGCGTGCATTTCTCCTTTAATCATTATAATAACTACGAAACAAAGAATCACAGAAACAATGGTGGGAATTCGAGCTGTTTTAAGCAGCTCTAACAAGGCAGAGTTACTGCATAAATCATCAAAGCAGAATACCCCGTCTGTTACAGAATTATCTTTTATATTTCGTCCACCCCCTCCTTCACGAGCTATTAATATTTAGTGTGAAACGTTTAGCCGCGTTAAACGAAGTGACAAAAACTGGTAACGAGCGAACTTTTTATTATTCAACAAGTTCACAGGACTAGGACGTGAGTGAAGCGGTCGGAATCTCGTTACATGAAATGGTTGTTTGTATGTCGCAGCTTCTGCGACTCGCTCAGCTGGAAACATAAAATGACTTAAAGTAACTATCTTCCATTTTCCAAATACTTTTACATTCTGATGGAAAAATGTATTGTTTACATTAAAAGAATTATAACTTCATTTTCTGGCTGTCCAACATGAAATATGGTGAAACTGGCTATAGACACCCGCGAGGATCGAGAGCTCGATCCTAGGTCGACTCTTTGAACACAGATTCGAGCCGTAGCTCTATATCCGGTCAGACCACGTAACAAACAACGTATCAGGAAACTGCAAATAACACCATCTAGAGCATCAATTCATATGACACTACGTATTTCTGTTAATCAGTTCATAACTATTCTTGTTCCATGCACTGTGAACAGATATGGCCCCGTAACGTAAGTTATCATTTGAGGTAGGCGTACTCTTTATTACGGACATTCCCACAAGCCGGCCGTGGTGGCCGAGAGGTTCTAGGCGCTTCAGTCCGGAGCCGCACGACTGCTACGGTCGCAGGTTAGAACCCTGCATCGGGCATGGATGTGTGTGATGTCGTTAGGTTAGTTAGGTTTAAGTAGTTCTAAGTTCTAGCGGACTGATAACCTCAGATGTTAAGTCCCATAGTGCTCCGAGCCATTTTTGAACCTCCCCGCAATTACTGTAAAAAATGATCAAAATTTAGAAACAAGCGCACTTTTTAAATAATTTCTATCCACTGCTGTGCAACCATCATAAACGAGAAGTCCTAAATAGTTGTAAAAACAAAGTTTACTCATCTGATTCTAGTAGTTTCTCATCGAAAACATGGTTCGTTGAAAAACACGGCTCGCTGATGCAGTACATTTTAAGTGTAGGAATATCAGCGGGTATTATAGTTTAAATATGAACATTGCTAGTTTCAGTTTCTTCCATCCGATATTTCATCTAATACATTTTATATTCCCACGTAACATCACAAATGAAACTCCATATTACTACAGACAACAACCAACTCCATACTCCTAACTAGTTAGCGTCATAACAGCGTGTTAACCACAGACTGTGGTGTTAACTCCAAAAGAACAAAGATACAACTACACACAGCACTGAATCTTACAAAGTATCGATTCTTTCGTGTCAACGAATGTTTACATACAATTAATTATTTCTTTTCGAACTTTTTTTCAGATTGAGTTAAAGAAGCAACAATAATGACAATAATTTCAAATATAATTACAATTTCGAATTAAAGAGAAGACATAAAAATAACACGTTTCCTGAAAAATAATTAAATTAATAATACTTACGTTTGAGCCAACGTTTTGACATAAATTTTTGTATTTAAACACAAATAAAATAATATATTGCTATTTTTCGTTCAAAAACTCAAGTGTATGCGATTTCTGGAAAATGGTCATTTACTGGAAGATCACTCTCAAAATGTATCGGTGAGTAGAAAACATAACGAAAACAGAGCCAATGATCAGTTCCATTACATCTTCCACCATAAATTCTGTGGAAAGCGTTTCACAAGACACTTTTTGATGCGCTTTCCTGCTGCTAATACGAAACATTTCACAAGAGTGTTGGATGATGGCACGGTTTCAAGAAAAGAAAGGAATCCACAACAGGAAGAGATAAAGCCACGCTTTGCTGGCGGTCTCAATGGAGTTGGTTTTCTTTACAGGTATTTATTGAATTGCTGTTACATCTGCGACTCGCAACAAGTCTCTCACACTCCATATTTTCACGGTTCTGTAACATGCATTAGTCACCCGAAATTCCAAGAGCTGCTAAGAGCATTGTCACATATCACGATCGATAGAGACTAACTTCTGTAGCAATGCCACGAGACAAGTTTCAGCATGATACACTTTTCACCGTTGATTCCGCTATGTCTTAATCAGCACTCTAATGTTTTTTATGCTCTTCGAGCATTGCCTAGACCCTGCTTGTTAATTTACAGCGTTACGTATTTCTGTTAATCAGTTCATAACTATTCTTGTTCCATGCACTGTGAACTTTTCTTCCAAATTTTGAAGACCTGCCTGCTATTTATGATGTTTACTTTTAATTAGCTAGTGAAACGCTATCCAGAGTAGTCCTTACGCCAGGGCTAAAACTAAACTAAAGTCCACCTGAACAGCCCATGAAGGTCCGACGGTACCGACCAGCCGCCGTGTCATCCTCAGCCCATAGGCGCCACTGGATGCCGAGGCTAAGGAGGAATAAATATCTAGATGTTCTAAAGAAGTGCTACAGTACTTTCCCCGATCGAGTCAGAAAACTGTGCAATAGAACCCATGATAACTCGAATTATGTTTTGTGAAGACACAGTGGATGGCGATAAATAGGCTCTGCAGAAACTGCATAACTTGGATGAGCTTCAGTTATGCTTCTCCCGCTAAGCATGTTGTTTCCAGGCAGATGGGAATTTCTAGCACACTTCATATACGTGAAGAGTTCGCTTTAGTTCACTGCCACATGGAATCAGCGCTCGCCGGAGGACGGAAGTCCCTGCCGTAAAAAACACTGTGAAATACCATGTTTCTGACCAACAGCAGGGACCGAGAGTAATCTCAAAATTTTCAAGAAAGAAACGAACATTTAAGTCGTGCACGAAGTCGAGTATTCTTCCAAGAAGTGTTATGGGCATTTGCCGCCTCCCTCTAAGTACTTTCCAGAAATTGGGAGTGAGGTAGGAGAAAGTGTGGAACGGAGTGTTGAGGTCCTGAACGCGAGGAAGAATATGTGGTCGAGGTCCGTCAGCACCACCCGTTATAAGTCGCCGCTCTCATGTGTTACGTGAACGCTAACAATTGCGAGTTTCTGTGTAACGTAACACGGTTTTTGCGCATTCTGCCAGGCTGACCATATTGAAATGAACTGCGTGCTTTTCAGCACCTCTCCACTAACTGTCTTCAGGAGCGTTAAGCGACCACTACATGATCCATATTATTGTACAACAGTATTGTGTAATATTGCTGAAGTTCTCCTTAGACTACTCAATAAAATGTGAAGTATTTACTCTGATTCGGAATATTGGACGATTAGGACGCTGCTGTTTTGACAGTTGAAACCTTGAATTACCAAAGGGGTTAAGCGCCAAAAATACGAAATGGAGCCAACATGTAACTGTTCAAAGGAAATTATATTCAGAAACCATATAAACCAGCAACCAACTTCCTTTCGACAAAATTAAAAATAAATTTGTAAAAGGGGCTAAGTGCCAGAGATTATCTCTTCCAACTATGTTCTTTAAAATAATGCAAAGTCTTCAGTTATAACACATATATCATTTTTTGTTACAGAAATGTTTGTCTTACGAAATTTTCCACTGAAAACCGGTACACCCAGCTAAGTACAAAGTTCACGGTAGAACTCCTGGTGGTGTTTATCTGACCAAGAATCTACCAGGACCAGTAAGTATTTCTTTTCTTTTTGTGTTATCCTGTTGCTGCCATCAACACTTCCTTTGGTCTCTATGCCCCTGATGTCCTGAACACTCTTTGTACGTTTCATAAGGTTCACTTCTGACCAAGGTTCGAGTTCACTGAAAGTTTTCCGTACTTCTCTTGGTTAATTTTGTAAGAAATCTTCTCTCTTGGCTGTATGGGTGCCGTTACCAGTATTGTGTGAGCAACAACGCATACGGTTCCTTGCATATATTTGTGTTTCTGTACTTGTCTGCTCTAGCACTTCACAATACCGGTAACGATTTATACATTTCGGTGAACTGTAATACGATCGCTCTTTCGTCTTGTTTTGAACTGATTTTCAGCACTAGAACAAAGACGAAGAGGGAACACAAAACCACCCAAAACAAAGGGCGCAGTGCCCGTGTCCTCCCCCCCCCCTCTCCTCCTCCTCCTCCACCAAGCAACGTAGCATTCAGAGAAATTAAAAATTTTGGTGTAGTCAAGTCAGACAGTTATTTTTTTTTTCAAGAAAAGGGTTTAAAAGTCGGCATTACGGAGGTTTTTAACTCTTTAGGAATGCAGATTTACAATTCGGAATTCGTCTTTCAGAATGTTAAAAACACTCCACACCCCCAGCTCTAGGCGCCCCCGCCTCTCTCCAAACTGTGTGTCCTAGCCAGAGACTATAGCACCCAAGAGAGTGACAAAACTGCCCACAGACGGTACAATATATCCATCTGATTGAATATATTTCAAAACATTTTGTTGCGCTCAATATTATTGTGCAGCCTTTCATCTAACCGTCATAGCGTTCAATATTATTGCACATTCGGAAATACTGCGCAATAATACAGACTGTGTAGCAGACTTTTCAGCTAATAGCCTAGAAAACGTAAACATCGCGACATGTGACACCGACGTCACAACCGACCCAATCACCGCTCGACAGACCACCACCAACACAACCTATTACGTTGTCACTGCGTCTCGAGTGAATATAAGGTTGTTTAAAGAGGATAACGGCCTGAAGCGATTTTTCTGCTATCACGTAACCTACAATAATTTATGCGCACTTTATTTATGTTGAGGGTCACCAGCCAATAAATTCTATATGTCTCATAGTTCAGTGCTGATTTAGGAGGCAGTATCAGCCTGATAATGAGAGAAAAATTCGGGCACAAAAACGAAATTGCCGTAAAGAAGTAGAAGAAAGTTCAGAGGTAAATACAACACATAATCGACTAATGGAGAAACTAAGTACTAGTAGAAGAAACATTATCTATGAAAGGAAAAATGCTGCAAATGAGACAATGCGGCCGGCCGGTGTGGCCGAGGGGTACTAGGAACTACAGTCTGGAACCGTGCGACCGCTACGGTCGCAGGTTCGAATCCTGCCTCGGGCACGGACGTGTGTGATGTCCTTAGGTTAGTTAGGTTCAAGTAGTTTTAAGTTCTAGGGGACTGATTACCTCACAAGTTAAGTCCCATAGTGCTCAGAGCCATTTGAACCATTTGACAGAATGCGTGTTTGTGCCAACAATTGTGGGAAAGGGCATGAAATACTGGATTTTATCCCTCCGTCTAATGCTGGGTTACTTACAATTAGAGCAAATCAATTTCAAAAAGTGGATGAGGGTTCTGTTTTTAACTGTCAACAGGTGGACAAGTAAAGGCGGTTTACTAACTGGTCATCTGAAGATATTGCAATTGATGTCACTCTAAACTGTATATCCTACAAAGCGCTGTGTTTCTAAATAAAGTCAAATTTGTTTCTCTATTTGACTAATAGAGTAATAGAGTAACACACCTTAATGCGAATCGAGATAATATTCACAATTGCGTAACAGTTAAACATGTATGTGCAGTGTCCCTGTGCATTACGCTCGCACAAGCACACACCTCTTGCCACAGAGCATCAGCCGAACGATTCATTCGCGTGTCGAGAGAGACAATAGCGGGACCCAGACACACAATAGTATGACATTGCAGCTATTGAACCGCAAAACTAAGCCGCAACAGTGCAACATCAGCCGAAATCTAGATGGTGAAATGGCGATTTGAACCGCCTTCCCCCGAAATATGAGTGCAGTGTCCGACCACTGCGCTACCTCGCTCTTGCAAATACCAGATCTGGCTTTCGTTCGTGATGCAAGTGACTGATTACGCAGAGACGCGTACGGTGGCGCGGGCTGCAGAGCCACAGGTGGTCGTTGCCTCCGAGAGGCCATGGGAAACGGCCGCGAAGCGCCCGCCATATACAGCTCGCTTCCGGCGCGCGGCCGCACTTCCGACCAGCGACGGAGCGGCGTAGCAAACGCGCCGCCTCCGGTCTGGGAAACAGCTGCGGCGCCAGGCACTGGAGACGCACACTGCGGGAATGCCTTTGCCTTCGCTGTCGGGCGTAGGTGCAGGAAGTAAATGAACCATACGGCTAAAAATAGAGACGAATGCGGCTATAAGGCAGATAAATGTGGCATAAGTAAATGAAACATTTAAGAAAGTGTAAAATACGGGGTACTTCATATAGGACGCAAGCTCCGTGTCTGGTATTAAGTGGGAACAAACATCGGGGATGAAACTTCATGCCAGATTAAAACTGTGTGCCGGACCGAGACTCACTAATGAAATATTAAATGCTCTGAGTAACCGGAAGTCACCCGTTGGGATTTTTTGTGATTTATCTTAGGCTTTTGACTGTGTAAAGCATGGAATACTTCTAGATAAGCTCAAGTTCTGTGGTATGAATGGGGCAGTCCTCAAATGGTTTAAATCATACCTAACTGGAAGAGTGCAGAAAGTTGAAATAAACAGTTCGCATAAAACGCAAAAAACTGGTGATTTCTCAAACCGCGGAACAATCAAGAATGGGGTGCCGCAAAGTTCGGTCTTGGGTCCTCTGCTGTTCTTAATATATAGTAATGACTTACCATTCTATATTCACGAAGATGCAAAGCTGGTACTTTTTGCCGATGATACAAGTATAGCCATCACACCCGACAGACAAGAATTAATTGGTGATATTGTAAACGATGTTTTTCAGATAATCATTAAGTGGTTCTCTGCAAATGGGCTCTCATTAAACTTTGACAAAACACAGTATATACAGTTCCACACAGTAAATGGAATGACCCCATTAATAAATATAGACTTTGATCAGAAATCGGCAGCTAAGGCAGAATATTCAAAATTTCTAGGTGTATGCATTGATAAGGGGTTGAACTGGGAAAAACACACTGAGGATCTGCTGAAACGTTTGAGATCAGCTACTTATGTTATTAGGGTCATTCCAAATTTTGGCGATATACATCTGAGTAAATTAGCTTACCACGCCTATTTTCATTCTCTGCTTTCGTATGGCATCATATTCTGGGGTAACTCATCATTGAGTAAAAAAGTGTTCATTGCACAAAAGCGTGTAATCAGAAAAATTGTTGGAGCTCATCCAAGATCATCCTGCAGACACTTATTTAAAGAGCTAGAAATCTTCACTGTGGCCTCACAATATATGTATTCACTTACGAAATTTGTTATTAACAATCCGAACGAATTCAAAAGTAATAGCAGTGTACGTGGCTACATCACTAGGAGAAAGGATGATCTTCACTACTCAAGGTTAAATCTAACTTTGGCTCACAAGGGGGTAAATTATGCTGCCACAAAAGTCTTTGGTCACTTACCTAATAGCATCAAAAGTCTGACAGATAGCCATATAGCATTTAAAAGGAAATTAAAAGAACTTCTTAATGGCAACTCATTCTACTGATTAGATAAATTTTTGGATATAGTAAGTGAGTAATTTGCCAACCTCCACAAAAAAAAAAAAATAAAGTATATATATATATATATATATATGAAGTGTCAAGTAATATTTTGTCTAATGTAATATTTTGTCTAATGTAATATCTTGTATAGACACCTTTTCTTAACCTGACACGTTCCACATCATTACGAAGTGTCGTATTCATGATCTATGGAACAAGTACTAATCTAATCTAATCTCGGGACCTTTGCCTTTCGTGGGCAAGTGCTCTACCATCTGAGCTACCCAAGCACGACTCACGACACGTCCTTACAGTTTCAATTCTGCCAGTACCTCGTCTCCTACCTTCCAAACTTCACAGAGGCTCTTCTGCGAAATTCGCAGAACTAGCACTCCCGGAAGTAAAGAAGTTTCACATCAGCGCACACTCCGCTGTAGAGTGAAAATCTCATTCTGGAAACATCCCCCAGGCTATGGCTAAGCCATGTCTCCGCAATATCCTTCCTTCCAGAAGTGCTAGTTCTGCAAAGTTCGCAGAAGAACTTCTGTGAAGTTTGGAATGTAGGAGACGAGGTACTGGCAGAATCGAAGCTGTGAGGGCGGGTCGTGAGTCGTGCTTGGGTAGCTCAGATGGTAGAGCACTTGCCCGCGAAAGGCAAAGGTCCCGAATTCGAGTCTCGGTCCGGCACACAGTTTTAATCTGCCAGGGCCGGCCGAAGTGGCCGATCGGTTCTAGGCGCTTCAGTCTGGAACCACGCGACCGCTACGGTCGCAAGTTTGAATCCTGCCTCGGGAATGGATGTGTCTGATGTCCTTAGGTTAGTTAGGTTTAAGTAGTTCTAAGTTCTAGGCGACTGCTGACCTCTGATGTTAAGTCCCATAGTGCTCAGAGCCATTTGAACCATTTTTTAATCTGCCAGGAAGTTTCATATCAGCGCACAGTCCGCTGCAGAGTGAAAACCTCATTCTGTAAACATCGGGGATGTTCTTGATGTGCAGGGATTGGACAAAAATATGGAAAATGTGAGAAATGCATGATTAAAAATAAATGCAGATACTTGCCAATCCTGCAGTTGGTGCCGTTGTATTTGACTGCGCTACCTCGCTCTTGCATACACCAGATGGCTTTTGTTCGTGACTGTTTGCCGATGATGCTGTAGTCTACAGGAAAGTAGTATCACACCAAAGTTGTGAACAAATCAATGTGGATTTGCAGAAAATAAATGCGTGTTGTAATGACTGGCATTTATCTCTCAATATTAGTAAGTATAACCTACTGCATATAACAAGACGCAAATCCCCATTAATGTACGAGTACAAAATAAATGATCATTCTTTGGAAACGGTAACATCAGTCAAGTATCTGGGTGTGACTATTCGAAATGGTCTAATGGAATGATCAGATTACACAAGTAACGGCAAGGCGAACTCTAGGTTGCGGTTTATTGGTAGAATCCTGAAGCGATGCAGTCCTTCAACAAAGGAAATAGCTTACAATACGTTAGTTCGTCCAGTCTTAGAGTATTGTTCGTCTGTATGGAACCCTTACCAGTTGGGTCTGATTCAAGAAACTGAGAAGATCCAAAGAAGAGCGGCAAGATTCGTGACTGGTACATTTAGCCATCGCGAGAGCGTTACAAATCTCATAGAAACTTTGAAGTGGGACACACTTGCTGATAGACAACGCGCTAAACAGAAGGGGCTGCTCACTAAATTCCGAAATCCAATCTTCACGGAGGATGTAGAGCATGTATTATTACCACCGACTTTGAAATCGCGTAATGATCATCATTCAAAGATAAGGGAAATAAGAGCTCGTACTGCGGCGTTCAGACAGTCGTTTCTCCCTCGTGCGTTCCGCGAGTGGAACAGAGGGGTGGGAGGTGGGGGTGAGGGGGAATATGACTTTGGCGCGAATTGTGCCCTCCGCCACACACCGCTTGGTGGCTAGCGGAGTATATATGTAGATGTAGATGTAGAAAGGACAACTGCGCAATGCCCTCAATACGTCGCTAGTGTCAGTCGTATTCAGAACAGTGTTCTTTGTAATTGTGAGCGCATTACGCCGCAGCTAAGTGAATTTTAAAGGAGCCCAAGTGTCGGGTGTTTCACGAGGATTATACCGCACATGGGGAAGCGGAAGAACATCACCCACTAAGTCACAAAGCGGGCGAAATGTGTGTCGAGTGTTCGTAACAGACGGTCATTGAAGAATATTGCGACGAAAATTAAGACGGCAGCTGCAAAAGTCATTGAAGAACTGAATGTCGTTCTCGCCTACGCTGTCACCACCAAATCAACAAGAAGGGGCCTCTATACGCTGGAAAGTGCAGGGTGGTCAGGAATTCCAAAACCACACATCAGTGGTGCATATGCCTTTAACAGGAAAACGTGGTGCCGAAGTCGTAAAACCTGCAGTATGGATCAATGGAAGAAAGTAATTTGGTCGAATGACTCTTGTTTCACGCTGCTTCGAACTTCAGGCCGTTTGTCTGGCGTACGCCATACGAAGCCGACGATGCAGACTGCTTGCTGCCAACAGTGAAACATGACCGAGTTTCAGCGGGATGCGAGCTGCCATATCGTGGTAGTCCTTGGGCCCCATACTTGCTCTATAAGATCGCATTATTGCCACGGATTATGTGACCATTTTGGCTGACCAGATACATCCCATGGTACAATCTTTGTTCACCATTGATAATGCTATGGTGCAAGACGACTGCGCACCTGTTCACAAAGCTCACATCGTCCAGGACTGTTTTTGTGAGCGCGAGGACGAATCGTCGCAGTTCCTCTGGCCACCACTGTCTCCATTTCTCAGTATTATTGAGCCCCGGTGGTCTGCCTTGAAGAGAAGGGTATGTGATCGCTATACACCACTAACCTCTATCTTGGAGAAAAAAAGTTTATGATTCCCTTGAAATCCACGCAAGACGTATTTATCCATTCCGAGACGACCGGAAGCTGTTTTGAATGCCAACGGTTTTCCCGCATCTTATTACGCATTGTAATATGTTGCATTCTTAGTGTTTTTTCCCTAGAAAAAGAAAAGCATTTCAAAATTAGTTCCCATCACGTATAGTTTCCAGTTGCTGTAGGGACATCGAGTGTCTGTATTTAATACTCAATTCACTATCGTTATTTCGGACGGTTTCAGTTGTGTGTGTTGTGTATTAAACTGGGAACCTAGAAACGACGGAGAAGCTTCGTCCCATCGTAGCCCTCAGTGGTTCACAACCCCACAACAGGCCACAGCAGTCCGCCCACCCTACCGGCGCCCCAAACCGAAACCATGGTTATTGTGCGGTTCGGCCCCCAGTGCCCCCACCCCTGGGAACGTCTCACACCTGACGAGTGTAACTCCAGATGTTTGCCTGGTAGAGCAATTATGGTGTACGCGTACGTGGAGACAGTGTTTGCGCAGCAATCGCCGACATAGTGTAACTGAGCCGGAATAAAGGGAACCAGCCCGCATTCGCCGAGGCAGATGGAAAAACCACCTTAGAAACCATCCACAGGCTGGTCAGCAGACTGGACCTCGACACTAATCCGACGGGCGGATTTGTGCCGAGGACCGGTACGACTTCCCGCTCTGGAAGCAGCGCGTTAGACCGCACGGCTAGCCGGGCGGGCTCGGTTTCAGTTTGTTTGGGCACAGCTCTATGAGCCGCTTCTAACACGTCAAGTTCGACTAAAACCAACACGCCACGCGCTAAGTCCCAGAAACAGGCCATAGTGTATGTTGCGATCAGTGCTTATCTTCCTCATACTGATTCCCATTCAAAATGGTTCAAATGGCTCTGAGCACTATGGGACTTAACATCTGAGGTCAACAGTCCGCTAGAAATTAGAACTACTTAAACCTAACTAACCTAAGGACTTCACACACAGCAATGCCCGAGGGAGGACTCGAACCTCCGCCGGGATCAGCCGCACAGTTCATGACTGCAGCTCCTCAGACCGCTCGGCTAATCCGCGCGGCCTCCTATTAGCGAATTTTAATTCGGGATGTCTCTACCGTTCGTCTTTATGACACCTTGAACTCTGTTGGAGATACTTTTAATCAGATGTCGCAACGTCTGTGAGGGAATGGCAGCCCATTCTTCCTCAAGAGCCGAAACCAGGGGGTGTAGTGATGTTGGACGTCGAGGTCTGGAGCGAAGTAGAGGTTCTTTCAGGAATGTCAAAAGTGATACAAATAATCATCATTTCTGGATCGTTCCTCTGTTGTACGCAGTGCTGTAAAATGTAACCTTATCTTTCCACATTCAGCGCTTTCTTAAGCGCAGTAATGGGACCAGACCCACATATGATAACGCCATCCACACTGTACCCCAGTGTTGCCTCTATGCATCACGCCGCGTAACATTCGCGAGACATTCGTCAAACCCGAGTCCTGCCATCGGACTGCCACACGGCACAGCGTGATTAATCTCACCAAATCACTCATTTACAGTCATCCACCGTCCAGTGGCGTCCCTCTTTACACTATCACAAGTGTCGCTTAGTACTGACTACGAAAATGAAATGTCGTCTGGCTAGGGTCTTCCGTCGGGTAGACCGGTCCCCTTGTGCAAGTCTTTTTAGTTGACGGCACTTCGGCGACTTGTGCGTCGATAGGAGATGAGATGTTGATGATGAAGGCAACACAAACCCAGTCTCTGAGCAGAGAAAATCTCCGACCCAGTCGGGAATCGAACCCGGGCTCCTTAGCATGGCATTCCGTCGCACTGACCACGTTTTCATTCTTTTTTGTTTTCTTAATCTCATTTTGTTCTGTATTGTTCTTTGAATTTGTCAAGGTGAACGTTCGATGACACCCGTTCAGGTTGTTCGTTGATCCGTTCATTCAGATTTTTTATTACAGAGGGTAGCTAGCCCTCTGACCGAACACGCTGAGCTACTGTGCCGGCACCACTCAGCTACCGAGGCAGACAGTACCGACTATAGAAATGTGTGACTTAGGGGTAGTTACTCGACCATTCTACCCTATTCCTTTAAGGGGAGGTTTACTATCATCTTTGGCCTGAAAAAAGCATGTTCTTTGAGAATTTTTTTCTCGGCATGTGTTATACACTCCTGGAAATGGAAAAAAGAACACATTGACACCGGTGTGTCAGACCCACCATACTTGCTCCGGACACTGCGAGAGGGCTGTACAAGCAATGATCAAACGCACGGCACAGCAGACACACCAGGAACCGCGGTGTTGGCCGTCGAATGGCGCTAGCTGCGCAGCATTTGTGCACCGCCGCCGTCAGTGTCAGCCAGTTTGCCGTGGCATACGGAGCTCCATCGCAGTCTTTAACACTGGTAGCATGCCGCGACAGCGTGGACGTGAACCGTATGTGCAGTTGACGGACTTTGAGCGAGGGCGTATAGTGGGCATGCGGGAGGCCGGGTGGACGTACCGCCGAATTGCTCAACACGTGGGGCGTGAGGTCTCCACAGTACATCGATGTTGTCGCCAGTGGTCGGCGGAAGGTGCACGTGCCCGTCGACCTGGGACCGGACCGCAGCGACGCACGGATGCACGCCAAGACCGTAGGATCCTACGCAGTGCCGTAGGGGACCGCACCGCCACTTCCCAGCAAATTAGGGACACTGTTGCTCCTGGGGTATCTGCGAGGACCATTCGCAACCGTCTCCATGAAGCTGGGCTACGGTCCCGCACACCGTTAGGCCGTCTTCCGCTCACGCCCCAACATCGTGCAGCCCGCCTCCAGTGGTGTCGCGACAGGCGTGAATGGAGGGACGAATGGAGACGTGTCGTCTTCAGCGATGAGAGTCGCTTCTGCCTTGGTGCCAATGATGGTCGTATGCGTGTTTGGCGCCGTGCAGGTGAGCGCCACAATCAGGACTGCATACGACCGAGGCACACAGGGCCAACACCCGGCATCGTGGTGTGGGGAGCGATCTCCTACACTGGCCGTACACTACTGGTGATCGTCGAGGGGACACTGAATAGTGCACGGTACATCCAAACCGTCATCGAACCCATCGTTCTACCATTCCTAGACCGGCAAGGGAACTTGCTGTTGCAACACGACAATGCACGTCCGCATGCATCCCGTGCCACCCAACGTGCTCTAGAAGGTGTAAGTCAACTACCCTGGCCAGCAAGATCTCCGGATCTGTCCCCCATTGAGCATGTTTGGGACTGGATGAAGCGTCGTCTCACGCGGTCTGCACGTCCAGCACGAACGCTGGTCCAACTGAGGCGCCAGGTGGAAATGGCATGGCAAGCCGTTCCACAGGACTACATCCAGCATCTCTACGATCGTCTCCATGGGAGAATAGCAGCCTGCATTGCTGCGAAAGGTGGATATACACTGTACTAGTGCCGACATTGTGCATGCTGTTGCCTGTGTCTATGTGCCTGTGGTTCTGTCAGTGTGATCATGTGATGTATCTGACCCAGGAATGTGTCAATAAAGTTTCCCCTTCCTGGGACAATGAATTCACGCTGTTCTTATTTCAATTTCCAGGAGTGTAGATATCAATATCAAATTTGGTCAAAATGTTTATTGATATTTCCTCGACAAATTGGATGTTTTTTTACCAGAAATGTCGAAGAGTAAAGGCGGAAGTGCCGTCGGAACGAAACAAAATTTCGATGTAGACCTCCACGTGCGGGATGTTACAGGTCAGCCGGCTCGTCTGAAATCAAAATTGAATTGACGTTAGCGAAGTATATAAGATTATTCAGGAGTTGTACCTCGCTTAAATTATTTGGACCAAATGGCGGCCATTTGAAAAAACAGTGCTTTTTCAAAGATTTTTCGTCTTCGTCGGCCAAGTAAAAATATTTATAGTTGATGGATCGGAATAAAAGTGGTACAGCTCCTAGACAATTTAGCTAGCTTTGCCGGAAACAAAGAATCATGCCAATCGGTTCAGTAGATTTGAAGTTACCATACCGCGCGGTAAAAAAAAAAAAAAAAAAAAAAAAAAAAAAAAAAAAAAAAAAAAAAAACGTCGTTTCGAGAAAAACGCGTTTGAAGTTTTGACTACATATAAGTGCAATATTATGCAACGTACGTTCAATCTGCTATTCCGGGTGCATAAACTAGTCATTCCTGTTCCTCATAGAGGGCGTTCTGCTCGATCTGGGCCATCCTGCTCTGCTCCAGAGCCGCTCGTACGGCCGGTGACAAGCGGTTTTCGGCCGCTTGAATCCGGTGGTCGTCCGAATGCTTGGCGAACTGTGTCGAATAGAGCCACAGGGTGACGTCCATCGTTGCCATGGTCTTCAGAATTGCTGTATACCCTTCGTTGAAGCTTCTCACAGCCAGGAAAGTCGCAATCTCCACAGTCTTCGCACCAGAATGCAAATGCTTGGGGACTAACTTCCAAACACACGCTTTCAAACGTTCATTTGAATTTTGTGTGTTGCCTCCCAAGCACCAGTACAATAACTCGTCCTCCGAAAGAAAAAAACTGGTGCGTGAAAAAGGCCGATTTCCGGCAAGTGCAATTTTTTCAAAGGTTCTAATGGCTCTGAGCACTATGGGACTCAACTTCTGAGGTCATCAGTACCCTAGAACTTAGAACTACTTAAACCTAACTAACCTAAGGACATCACACACATCCATGCCCGAGGCAGGATTCGAACCTGCGACCGTAGCGGTTGCGCAGTTCCAGACTGTAGCGTTTAGAACCACTCGGTCACACTGACCGGCTGCAATTTTTTTTTCAAGCGCGAATAACAAACATTTCCGTTCCGTATTCGGAAAAAGCATTTCAGGGGTGGATTATAAACACTTTTATGGATCCAAAAATGCATTTTTTTAAAAAAAAATCGACTTTTTCTAACTAAATGATAGTAAACCTCCCCTTAACTAACTACGCACAATTATTGTGCTAGGTGGTCTGTTGGTAGCGCTTCAGAAACTCACAAGTGATTTCTTACGAAGATTTCACGCGATTTTGTAGAAGCAACCGCTGCAACTTAGTGAGGACTGCCAGGGCTTGGTTTAGTTCTGGTTGTTCCCTCGTGTTTCCGCTTTACAGTCACATCACCAAGTTGCGATTTCGACACCCTCAGAAGGGTTTAAATATTGGTTGGTTGGTTGATTTGGGGGGAGGCTACTGATCGGCGAAGTCATCGGCCCAATCGGATTAGGAAAGGATGGGAAAGGAAATAGGCAGTGCTGTTTCAAAGGAACCATCCCAGCATTTGCCTGAAGAGATTTAGGAAAATCAGGGAAAACCCAAATCAGGATGGCTGGACACGGGTCCAGTGTGCTAACCACTGCGCCACCTCGCTCTGTGACTGGAAATGTCCTTGATGGATTTCTTACTCTTGTAACATCCCATGAGTAGCCCACGTTCGAAGTCGCTGACCTCTCTTGACCGACATGTTTTGTTGTTACTGCTTCTCTACTGACAACTGTCCTCCATCTCCTTTTATACGGGAGGGTCCGTTTCGCGCGTCATCTAGTAATCAGTTTCGCAGTAAATAGGGGTGTTCGGATACTTTTAATCAGACAATCTGTAATAGAAAAAGACATGGCCGAGCGGTTCCAGGCGCTTCAGACTGGAACCGCGCGACTGCTACTGTTGCAGGTTCGAATCCTGCCTCGGGCATGGATGTGTGTGATGTCCTTAGGTTAGTTAGGTTCAAGTAGTTCTAAGTTCTAGGGGATTGATGACCTCAGATATTAAGTTTCGTAGTGCTCAGAGCCATTTGAACCATTTTTTGAACAAAAACACGGCAAAAATAGCGGCAAACGAATGTGTGGCTGGCTAATCACTTTCAAAACTCCTGTATGTGCCAGCTACTTTGTTAACACATTAAAAACTCGTAATTAATATTTTAAGGAGTAAGTCTGACACTTCTGAGAATCATACAAATTTGTATATTTGTCTCAGCAGATCCGCGAGTAAGTTCCCTTTTGTGGAAATATTTGTTAAAAATTTTAAGCATTAAATTTTAGATTATGAGAATGTTAATTTCGATATTGTTTTGATTCAAAAGGCTTTGTTCAAATGTTCAAATGTGTGTGAAATCTTATGGGACTTAACTGCTAAGGTCATCAGTCCCTAAGCTTACACACTACTTAACATAAGTTATCCTAAGGACACACACACCCATGCCGTAGGGAGGACTCGAACCTCCGCCGGGACCAGCCGCACAGTCCATGACTGCAGGGCATAGACCGCTCGGCTAATTCCGCGCGGCAATAGGCTTTGTTACGTGTTGGCAAAAGTATCCGCACTTTTGTAAGGTTTTAATTTTTGTGCAAAACCTATTTACTACATTCCACGACGATGTGGTTTAGACGTCTGTCGTCCCCTGGATTCCGTTGCGTGTTTCCTGTATGCCACAAGTATCACACGCAGGAGGATCCCATCGCTGCCATACGTTATTGAACAGTACTACAAGAGTGAGAAGGACCTCATCTCATCTGTGTGGCTGGCGCCGTTCACTTTACAAACCGCACCTTATTGCCTGTAACTTGCAGACGCTCTTCCACCCATCTACGCATGACTCTCTACCTCAAGAGCGAGCTGATAGTATGCAGGTGTATGGCACACTGAATCACCTGACTGTAACTACGTGGCTCCTTATCTACAACATCTGCTAATTCGTTTACATGGATTCTCAACTTCTCTGGCACACAGCGCAATGACACCTCCCTCTGCAGGCAGAGAAAGGTGTCCTGAGTACTCTGGACTACATGATCTGCTGGATACAAGGGAAAGAGCATTCAGGGAATCAGATCAGACAAGGTATTTTGCAGTACGTGTACATCTCATCTGTCCCAGTGACTTTGAAACGTCCCCTTTGGAAAATTAAGAATGACTGTGCTGGTAAACTTCTTATGTTGTTTGATTTTCAAACAGCTGAGCAAAACTGAACGTACTCAGACATTTCGCTCTTTACTTATTCTGATTATCACTAAACTAACACACAATATTTTTAGCACAACGCAATCTGACTTTCAATAATCCTTACAAAAGAATGGCCCTGACTATCAATAACCTATACCTTTCATGAATCACTTACCTCACAAAAATCTTCGTTACTCGAACCACTGCAATACTGCGAGCTAAATAAAAGATTCTAACTACTGAAGGCACTAACTACTGATAGGCACAGTTAGCAAATGAAAGATTTTGATAGAGAACAAACAATGTATTTACCTTAATAGTGTTCAAAAGTCATAATATATATATCAGTTCATGATATCCAGTATTACAAATTTACTCTTTCTGGCGGACACACGTCCAGATCGTCCGCTCTTAAAATTCTGCCATCTCTCTCCCCACATCCACCACTGCTGGCGGCTCACCTCGAACTGCGCAACGCTACGCGCTGTTCACATCCAACTGCCCAACACTACACAAGCGAATATTCCAACAATGAATCCAACCAGCACACACCACAGCCAGTGATTTTCATACAGAGCGCTACGTGGCGTTACCAACATAAAAACCTAAACAGCCTGCTTACAACTTCAAGCTCTCGTCTAATTCTGCGTCGTACACAGTAAATGGCTTAGACAGACAGATCCTCAAAAATAACTGCAACACTAGTTTTCCGCCTCTGACCGCATCTTGAATACTTCGAATACTCCGAAACCGATAAACAGCTCGCTCACAGAAGCCAACAGTTTCCTGTGAATTCTAAATATCACATAATATATGACTAAAAGTATGTATGAAAAAACAGTTTCAAGGGAATATAGCTTCAAAGGATGGCTACTCGATTTATCTGTTTCGTCATTCCGTAAAAGAGTTCACACGGAATTTCTGAAAACTTCAACCGCAAACTGCGGAACTGCCACGCACAGTGCTGCGGACAAATATCGAAAGCCAGTATCTGATGCGGTACAAAGGTTCTAGAGTGTTCAGCAGTCTTATCTTCCTCTCTAGGAGCTTCTTGAAAGAATGGAATAAAGAGCAGAGGCGGCAGACTGACATTTATGAATGAACCATTCAGTCTGCAGAAACTACAAACTCCCTAACCGCGCGTTTACCAGTTAATGGAACGTAAACTCTGAACGTAGGTTGGTTGGTTGGTTTTTGGGGAAGGAGACCAGACAGCGAGGTCATCGGTCTCATCGGATTAGGGAAGAACGGGGAAGGAAGTCGGCCGTGCCCTTTGAAAGGAACCATCCCGGCATTTGCCTGGAGCGATTTAGGGAAATCACGGAAAACCTAAATCAGGATGGCCGGACGCGGGATTGAACCGTCGTCCTCCCGAATGCGAGTCCAGTGTCTAACCACTGCGCCACCTCGCTCGGTCTGAACGTAGGGCATTTAGTATTTGTAAACAGCGAAAACTTCGAGCCAAATTACAAAACACAGCTTTCAGTGTGCTGCTTTCATCCCTTGTCCTGTAATTTAGATAATTAAGTAATATTCCGGAAAAGACAATATTATTACCACCGAGACTGCGTATCCTCATGAATCAGTGTTTGTTTATGCCACTTTTGGCCAATTTTAGCTGTACAGTGTGCTTAAAAAAAGTTTCCTCTATAGTGCTGGCAAAAACTAGAAAAACTTCCTACACACATACGTCCGGAAACAAATATTTGTTGAGACAGGGGCCATACTATCTTATGATAGCCATCTGTCTGTTGACACTACAGCAGGTGGTCAATGTACAGTAGTTATCATTCAATATGATTCGTCCATCTGCTTTCCTTCTCGAAGAATAGCGAACTCGTGGAAGCAAACCTGGTCACCCTTGGGTTTGGTCGAATGCGTGGTGGACACGCTGTTGCAGCGTGTGACATTGTCCATGAGTGTGGATTGTACCACATATTTGAATATCACCGCAGTCAGAAATCTAAGAGATTAATGCCCGGTGATACAGGAACCCCTCGATCAATCCACCTCTCATTAAACGTTAGATTTAGTGTCGTAGGATGCATATAAAATGGGGTGGGCCTCCGCCAATATATCCATTGTCGAATGAATGTTGGGCTCCATAAGGTTTCGTTTCTGTGCAGCGACCGTGTAATATAAAATTATAAAGAATGTAGCAACCAGTCGCGGAAACATAGTTTATTTATGTTGTTGCAAATCGATTTTGACTGATATAAGTCATCATCGGTGCATTTTTCTAACCGATACATGCCTGAGTAGAAGTACTGTCCTTGGCAGAGTTCTATCTACTTCTACTTATGGCATGTATCGGTTAGAAAAATGCAGCGATGATGACTAACATCGGTCGAAATCGATTTGCAACAAAAAATGGTTCAAATGGCTCTGAGCACTATGGGACTCAACTGCTGAGGTCATTAGTCCCCTAGAACTTAGAACTAGTTAAACCTGACTAACCTAAGGACATCACAAACATCCATGCCCGAGGCAGGATTCGAACCTGCGACCGTAGCGGTCTTGCGGTTCCAGACTGCAGCGCCTTTAACCGCACGGCCACTTCGGCCGGCGATTTGCAACAAGATAAATAAATTATGTTTCCACGACTGGTTGCTACATTCTTTATAATTTTAATATCCATTGTCTTTCTGCAAGAGTAACGTCCTCCAATAGAGCAGTAATTTCTCACGCAGGAACTGTTTATTAACAGCATTTGTTTATTCGTCCGGTTAAGTGAAGGCCCTATGTGTCTATCACCCATAATTCCCGCCCACATATTGCATGATTAGCAGGCATTTCTGAGTGCCGTATCTGGAGCATTACAGCCAGAGGATTCAACACAAACGCAGTCAATAAGAAATCAACAGTGAACGACAAGAGGAGCACTACTTATGTCACTGCATACTGACTGTTTCTTACTGAAGTAAAATGGCTCACATCTCAAAAAGTATTTGTTTTCGGATGTATCTGGAGTTTTTTATAATTTCAGCCAGTAGAAATTTCTGTAAGAACATGACGCACGTATTTTTCAACGTCGTAAATAACCGTTTAAAGTAGATAAACCCATGAACGACATCGAAACAATCGGGGCATCTTGCTGCGCAACGTATCTCACAATCGATAAATACACAAGCATTGTATCATGCAAGACTGTTCGTTCTTCAGCTAGAGTGACAGCATGTTTACTGCTTGTGTGATTCGTCGTACAGTTAGACACGCTGGTCGTTGTTCTGGTGTCATGTGACGTACAGTATATTTTTTTCATACGATTTTCTCTGTTTGCTTGTGTCCACAATCCTGCCATACTTCAGAGAGGGCAATGTTTTCCATCTGCACTGCTGTACATGTATCTCTTCGCTACAATTGCAAATGCAGCCTATTATGCCAATCTCAGGTTACGTGTTCGAGTAATTACGTTGTTACAGCTCAGTTCAATTTTAGAAATACATTCTTTTCTCAAAATATTTTATGAAAGCGAAGATGTCTTTTCATAAAGATTTAACGACACTCACTTTGATGCAGAAAAGTTGCCATTATTCAGGAACACACATCTTAAGTGAATTGCCAGCACCCACAAAATATTTAGCTACTAATGAAGTTTAGTTGAAGAGGATCATAAAGGATTTATTGGTAGCTAACTCTCTCTGCTCCACTGATTAATTTCTTAGCAGAACCGATTAACGTGTGTAGGCCTATATGTCTACAGTTTTTTTTTTTTTTTTGCTCCGTCGATTATACACACGAAAATTCTTTATGATGAGGAACATGTCAACACAATGAAAAATCACCATCCAAGACACATTTTCCACGGCTTATGTGGCTACAATTTGGTCATCCAAGAAATTAAACCGAGCGAGGTGGCGCAGTGGTTAGACACTGGACTCGCATTCGGGAGGACGACGGTTCAATCCCGCGTCCGGCCATCCTGATTTAGGTTTTCCGTGATTTCCCTAAATCGCTCCAGGCAAATGCCGGGATGGTTCCTTTCAAAGGGCACGGCCGACTTCCTTCCCCGTCCTTCCCTAATCCGATGAGACCGATGACCTCGCTGTCTGGTCTCCTTCCCCAAACCAACCAACCAACCAAGAAATAAACTTTTATGCAATTTATACCAAGATTATGATAACATGCGTTACTTTGTAACCGCTGGGTGGTCTTTGGTGCACGTGGACTTGTTATAACAAGCCTGCCTCAACGCATCCAGCTAGCGCTGTGTGGGATTTAGATCGGGCCAAAGGGCAGGTCAGTCCATTTGCCATTCGTCGTAACTGTTTGCTGATTGATATACACTGTCCTTTCCCTGTTGCTTCAACTGCCTCGTGCCGAGGGGGACGACCCATTTGGCGCCATGTGTGCGACTGGAAGACTTCTATCTATATACGTCTGCACTTTCATTCGTTTCCACCGAGTAGTTAATATGAAGGGCTTATTTCAATAGTGGTACAAGTCCATTACCTCCACTTTTCTGTCTATAATGCTTCTGAAATTAATGAGCCAAACAAACAGAAAGAAAGGTTCATCTCTAGCAAGAAGTAATATGCTTGAATATTTCTGGTATCTCAACTGCAGATTTTACAGCGCTCTTTTAACTTTAGGACTCTGTATCTCAATATGAACAAAAATGGATTGTACCATGGGTTGTGTTACTTTGTCGGTCTGTTCCTTCAATTGTGCAGAGCAGTGTATTTATAAATATTCCTGACGTTCCTGAAGCGTGACTGACCGCCCATAACAAACCTCATAACAGAATTACAGTACTGTAAGAGAAGTTAACGTAATGCTCTAAAGTATGCGTGTAAATAACTAGGAAACAGGACAAAGTGTATGACACAGGAGAGCAGAATACAACATGGTGATGTCACTTTCATTAAGGAAGCAACATGAGCCCAGTTTGATCAACATATAAGAAGGAATTGGCCATGGTCTTATTGAGTGAATGACTCCGCCGTTCGCCTGGAGTAATGAGGGAATTCACATCACTTAACGGGAATGTCTGGACAGGGACCCATTTCCAGGAATTGCTGAATTAGGTACCGCTGCAAAACGATACTGTGTATGCACACAGAAGGACTAACGTCCAAGTCTCCGTCTGGCCATCGTGAATCACTTCACGGCAACGCTCGCACAGTTCCTCGCCGGTGTCAGCTTAACCTCTGGCCTCTGCAACTTTGATATTGTTACGTCCTTAATGACTTCCAAGTCACCCGCACTTTAAATTCTAATCAAGAAGGCCTGCCTCTAGAAAAATAAATCACTGCTCTCTACTGTTGTACTGTCTAACTCACTGACAACCAGGAGTAGAAAGACTCCAATAACTACACTAGAAAACATACTGTCACGTGTAAGTGGGCTGTTAAGGTTTTTATGTTGGTAACGTCACGTAGCGCTGTGTTTGAAAATCACTGACTGTGCTGTGTGACGTCTGTAGCTGGTTTGCATTGTTGGAATATTCGCTATTGTAGTGTTGGGCAGTTGGATGTGAACAGCGCGTAGCGTTGCGGAGTTGGAGGTGAGCCGCCAGCAGTGGTGGATGTGGGGAGAGAGATGGCAGAATTTTGAGAGCGGGCGATCTGGACGTGTGTTCATCAGAAAGAGTAAATTTGTCATACTGGATATCGTGAACTTATATATATATATATATATATATATATATATATATATATATATATATATATATATCATTGTTGTGCTGAAGATTATCGGAATTATGTTGAAATTGGCTTCTCTCTCTCTCTCTGTGTGTGCGTGTGTGTGTGTGAAATGTTATGGAACTTAATTGCTAATATATATATATATATATATATATATATATATATATATATATATATATATAATTCTTGAACATTATTAAGGTAAATACATTGTTTGTTCTCCATCAAAATCTTTCATTTGCTAAGTATGCCTATCAATAGTTAGTGCCTTCAGTAGTTAGAATCTTTTATTTAGCTGGCAGGATTGGTGCTCGCTGTATTGCAGTAGTTCGAGTAACGAAGATTTTTGTGAGGTAAGTGATTCATGAAAGGTATAGGTTATTGTTAGTTACGGCCATTCCTTTGTAGGGATTATTGAAAGTCAGATTGCGTTGCGCTAAACATACTGCGTGGCAGTTTGGTGTCGATCAGAATAAGTAAGGAGAGAAATGTCTGAGTACGTTCAGTTCTGCTCAGCTGTTTGAAAATCAAGTAACGTAAGAGGTTTATCAGTACAGTAATTCATGAATTTTTCTAAGGGGATGTTTCACACGTTAGCCACGTCTTCACACAGGTCCATTATCACCAATATATACGTCGTTATCAATCCTTGGTTTCAAAACTTTAATTCATTGATGAACGAGGGGTTCCGTATGCGAATGAGCGAATGACAACGACCGACTTCGCCAGCCATATTTATATTTCGTGGCAAAAGAATGTGACAGCCTGGGGGGGGGGGGGGGGGGGAGGAGAGACAGAGAGAGAGAGAGAGAGAGAGAGAGAGAGAGAGAGAGAGAGATAACGACGACGAACTGTCATTTTGGTAGCAGGAGGGTTGTGCAAATCCCCGTCCTGTTACCAGAAGTAGATTTTCCGAGCTCTCTCTAAATTGCTTAAGCAAATTAATTACGCTTTCGCTCGTTAGAAAAATTCACCGCCGGTTTCCTCTACCACCCTTCCCCAGTCCGAGTTTGTACTCTAACTCTCTCAACCTCGTCATCAACAGATCGACGGGACGTCAAAATCTAATCTTCCTTCGTTCCATCGTACTTTTTTCCAAACACCGTTATTTGCACGGAAAATGTAGTACAGCTCATACTGAAAACATAGCAGCGCTGCAATACGCTGTCAACATAAAAATGAAATAAGCGTGTGGCATCGTCGGCCGGGAGGCCCCTATTCGGGGAAGTTCGGCCGCCAATTGCAAGTCTTATTTCATTCAACGCCATGTGGGCGACTTGCGCGCCTGTAATGAGGCTGAAATGATGAAGGGGACAACACAACACCCAGTCCCTGAGCGCAGAAAATCTCCGACCCAGCCGGGAATCGAACCCGGGCCCTTAGGATTGACATTCTGTAGCGCTGACAAATATTTTTAAATTTTTTTTTAGAAGGCAGGACGATTATCATTTTTTTAAAAATCTCATATTCGTTGAATTTGTTCGGGCCAGACGTCCGATGACACCCATTTAGGTTCTGCATTGATCCATTCACTCAGTTTTTTGTTACAATGTGTAGACAACGCCCTGACAGAACACGCTGAGCTACCGTGCCGGCGCCACTCAGATACCGGGGGCGCACAACATAGTGTGCTGACTAACACACATTTCAAGATGTCTATTGCAACACATGAAATTCCTTTGTTACCTGTTAGCACTCGTGTCCCAGTACTTCTTATCTACGAATCAGATCTCTGAGGAGTATCTCCCATTGAAGACAAATTGGGATTATCAGTCCAAAAGATTTCATCCAGAATGTGAAAAGTTTTTGCAACGAGATATTTATCTGCTTTTAAGTCACAAGTACAGATTGTTTCCCGTTAAATGCAAGCAATGTCTCCGGTGCTGTGACGAAAATATTACCCCGTAGGAGGCCCTCGTGATACTATGACGTTCCGTCTCGTTGCTCGAACAGTTGTAAGGTGATGTACAGTTTCCGCCAGAGTATAAACTAGACGCGTTAGGAGCGGTCTTAGAAAAAAGCCAAGAAAATCGTGACGGCATTTAGCATTACAGACTGATGTTAGAAAGACCATATTCATAAACATCACTTATTACTTTCATACAAAGGTACTTTTGACGTTGGGTACTCTTACATTGTCCTGCATGAAATAAGTATTAGATTTTTTTCCTTAGTTGATACTTCCCTGAAAAAAGGTTGGAATCTATTGGTGATGTACCAATCAGAAGTTGTGGCCATGGTGATCTACCAGATAGAACGTTAGACTCCAGCCTGGAGATTCTGGGTGCGACCCCACGTAGGATTGGGGATGTTTTCTCGTTCCAGTCCCTCCAGGGTGGCCACAGGTTTACTTAGCATGCCATAAAAAAAAACGACTGATGGGGTTCTTTCCGGGGCTGGAAGACTGCGATGAGCCAGCTACCATCCCCCCTCCCAGCGCCATCCCCAAGAAAGCCTGCTCCCCATCAGATTGTGCCACAGACTGTACCCTGTTTTTACAATTATATGTTATGAGACGGTGATACAAGACTGGTCCGGTCATTTGTGTTGCATTTATTTCACACGATATCCATTGTTCTGTAAATTCATGTACTCCAATTATCTGAGTCGGTCTGTCGATGCACCAGCGTTACTCCGTAAGGTTTTAGTTGGAGTTTATGCACAGCCTTGTAGCAGATGCTCTGAGAAACCATTCAGAAGGGCTAAACGGCATAACGATTACATCGGAGCTCTTTCCAAGGCCGCTCGCAACTATGTCGGCCAAAAGCGTTACGCCACCTTAACTCGCTATCCGTCCAATGAGCAGGGTGTCATGCTATAAATGCAGCCTGACTGCTCTGAGTTATTGGTTTCTAGACAACGCCACAAACCGCTCTTGATCCCATAGTTCTAAATATCCAGAAGGCTTTTGACACCATTCCTCACAGGCGGCTTCTAATCACATTGTGTGCCTACGGAGTATTGTCTCAGTTCTGGATGGATTCGTGATTTACTGTTAAAAGCCTCACAGTTCGTAGTTACTAGCGTGAAGTCATCGAGTGAAACAGAGATCATATCCAGCGTTCCCCAGGCAAGTGTCATTGGCCCTTTGCTGTTTTTAGTACATACAAACAATCTAAGAAACAGGAAGAACAGCTCTCTTAGATTGTTTGTAGATGATTATGTCATTTACCGTCTAGTTAAGTAATCAGATGACCAAAACCAAATGCGAAGAGATTTAGACAGGAAATCCGTATGGGGCGGAAAGTGGCAATTGACTCTACATAACGAAAAGTCTGAGGTCATCCCCGTCAGTACTAACAGAAATCCGTCGAATTTCGATTTCACGATAAATCATACAAATCTACAGGTTGTCAGTTTAACTAAATTCCTAGCGACTACACTTGCGAACAACTTAAATCGAATCGGTCACAAAAAAATGTTGTGGTGGAGGCGAACCAAAGACTGCGTTTTACTGGCGGAACATGTAGTGGACGCGTCAGGTCTAGTAAGGAGACTGCCTCCACTACGCATATAATCTTCTTCTAGAGTTCCGCTGCGCAGTATGGGATCCGTACCAGATAGGGTTGACGAAAGATATCGAAAAAATTCAGTACAAGGCAGCTCGTTCCGTATTATCACGAAGCAGGGGGGACAGCGTCACGGGTGTGATACGTGAGTTGGAGTGGTAATTTTTAAAAGAAAGGCATTTTTCGTTGCAGCGAGATCCTTCACGAAATCTCAATCATCTTACCCTCCGAATGAATATCAAGAGCTTTGATGGAAACCCAATTCTAAGCAAAGAAGGGAAAGCAGAAGGGTGGAAGGAGTATACAGAGGGTCTATACAAGGGAGATGTTCTTGACAACAATTTTATAGAAATGGAAGAGAATGTAGATGAAGATGAAATAGGAGATATGACACTGCGTGAAGAGTTTGACAGAGCACTGAAAGACCTAAGTCGAAACAAGGCCCCGGGAGTAGACAACATTCCATTAGAACTACTGACAACCTTGGGAGAGCAAGGCTTAACAAAACTCTACCATCTAGTGAGCAAGATGTATGAGACAGGCGAAATACCCTCAGACTCCAAGAAGAATATAATAATTCCAATCCCAAAGAAAGCAGGTGTTGACAGATGTGAAAATTACCGAACTATCAGTTTAATAAGCCACGGCTGCAAAATACCAACACGAATTCTGTACAGACGAATGGAAAAACTGGTAGAAGCCGACCTCGGGGAAGATCAGTTTGGATTCCGTACGAATATTGGAACACGTGAGGCAATACTGACCCTACGACTTACCTTAGAAAATAGATTAAGGAAAGGCAAACCAACTTTTCTATCATTTGTTGACTTAGAGAAAGCTTTTGACAATGTTGACTGGATTACTCTCTTACAAATTCTGAAGGTGGCAGGGGTAAAATACAGGGAGCGAAAGGCTATTTACAATTTGTACAGAAACCAGATGGCAGTTATAAGAGTCGAGGGGGATGAAAGGGAAGCAGTGGTTGGGAAGGGAGTGAGACAGGGTTGTAGCCTCTCGCCGATGTTATTCAATCCTTATATTGAGCAAGCAGTAAAGGAAACAAAAGAAAAATTTGGAGTAGGAATTAAGATCCATAGAGAAGAAATAAAAACTTTGAGGTTCGCCGATGATATTGTAATTCTGTCAGAGACAGCAAAGGATCTGGAAGAGCAGCTGAACGGAATGGACAGTGTCTTGAAAGGAGGATATAAGATGAACATCAACAAAAGCAAAACGAGGATAATGGTATGTAGTCGAATTAAATCGGGTGATGCTGCGGGAATTAAATTAGGAAATGAGACGCTTAAAGTAGTAAATGAGTTTTGCTATTTGGGGAGCAAAATAACTGATGATAGTCGAAGTAGAGAGGATATAAAATGTAGACTGGCAATGGCAAGGAAATCGTTTCTGAAGAAGAGAAATTTGTTAACATCGAGTATAGATTTAAGTATCAGGAAGTCGTTTCTGAAAGTATTTGTGTGGAAGTGAAACGTGGACGATAAATAGTTTAGACAAGAAGAGAATAGAAGCTTTCGAAATGTGGTGCTACAGAAGAATGCTGAAGATTAGATGGGTAGATTACATAACTAATGAGCAGGTATTGAATAGAATTGGAGAGAAGAGAAATTTGTGGCACAACTTGACCAGGAGAAGGGATCGATTGGTGGCGCATATTCTGAGGCATCAAGGGATCACCAATTTAGTATTGGAGGGCAGCGTGGAGGGTAAAAATCGTAGAGGGAGACCAAGAGATGAATACACTAAACAGATTCAGAAGGATGTAGGTTGCAGTAGGTACTGCGAGATGAAGCTTGCACAAGACAGGGTAGTATAGAGAGCTGCATCAAACCAGTCTCAAGACTGAAGACCACAGCAACAATTCTCCGAATGCGAAAATATTTTTTTTGACGCCAACCTACATAGGTAAAAATAGTCATCGTAACAAAATTGGAGAAATCAGAGGTTATATGGAAATATTTAATTTCTCCTTTTCACCGCATGCTGTTCAGGAGTGGAACGGTAGAAAAATAGTCTGAGGCGGTTCCATGAACCTTCCTGCCAGGCACCTAACTGTGGATTGCATGGAAGTCATGTATACGTAAATGTATATGTACTTGAAACACCCTGTATTAGGCCTTTTTTTTATTTATACTACTGGCTACTCTATTACCCAACGACGGTATCAGTGTTGAAGTCGCTGCTATCTTTTGATATTATTTATTTATTTGCTGCACATCAATGTGATCTTCAGCCTGGGTAATGCGAATTATAAGCAGGCAGTTTCAAATAGATGAAGCTCTGCATATATGAAAAGAGCTGGACAACTTGGAGAGCTGTATCAGACCAGTCTTCGGACTGAAGACTACAACAAGATCCTACAGTGTTGTTTTTGTTCTTGTCATACGATACAGTGTGTTGTTACAAAATTACTGTGTTTAAAAGCAATTTAAAATTAATAAAAAATAGAAAAGAACGAAAAATTACACAGAACTATATAAATAATCTTTTTTGGTGTACCTTATGAAATATAGTGGTTTAAAACTTCTACCTGAAACTACTAACTTTGCAGAATGTTATTACAAATGGTAAATAAGGGAGAGGGAAAGAGAAATTACTAATTTTATTCCGATCAGTGGTTGGTTAAGTAACTGATTCGGAGGTAACATTGAGCCTTATCCTCGCCATTCGGTTTACTAAACTACTAACGGTCCCAGCGCTTTTAATAATAATAATAAACCATGAACATGCACCAAAAAATACCACGACAAAATGTGGTGGTATCAAGAAAGTTCACAGATTCAAGCACCTTGGGGGAATGATACAGACAAATGGATTACATAAAGAAGCTCATAAACTGAGAAACAAAAAGATGAGTAAAGCATTCTCGAAGACTGGAGATATCTACAGAATATCATGCCTAACGTGTACTGTAAAAGTGAAAGATTATAGCACTGTCATCAAGTCAGGGACTTTATATGCAGCGGAAACCTTGGTCACAGATAAAAAAGGTGGAAAGAAAATATCAACTGACTCAGATATGCACTAAAAAAAAAAAAAATTAAAAAAAATTAAAAAAAAACTCGCCAAGATGGATTTATCCAAATAGGACGGAAATGAATGGACGTAGAGTACATGTACAGATAAACAAATGATACAACTTCAGAAAAAAATTGGATGATGTCTTTAAGAGAAAGAGATTCACAAACTTAACAAGTCAATAAGACGCTACCGAATGAAGTGGCGCAGTGGTTAACACACTGAACTCGCATTCGGGAGGAAGGCGATTCAGACCCACGTCCGGCCATCCTGATTTGGGATTTCCGTTATTTGCCTAAATCGTTTCAGGAAAATGCCGCGATGGTACCTTTGAAAGGGCACGACCGACTTCCTTCCCCACCCTTCCCTAAATCGATGGGACCAATGACCTCGCTGTTTGGTACCCTCTCCTCAACTAAGCACCCAACCAATAAGGCACTGGTCTACCTCTGGCCCTTATGCAAGCAGTTTTTCGGCTGGGCATTAACGGATAGAGTGTTGGATGTCCTCCTGAGGAATATCGTGCCAAATTCTGTCCAATTGGCACATTAGATCGTCAATCTTGAGCCGGTTGGAGGGCCCTCTCCTCAATGCTCTACGCGGTCTCAACTGGGATGAGATCCGGCGACCTTGCTGGCCAAGGTAGGGTTTGGCAAGCACGAAGACACGCAGTACAAACTCTCGCCCCGTGCGGACGACCGTTATCTTGCTGAAATGTAAGTCCAGGATGACTTGCCGTGAAGAGGAACAAAATGGGACGCAGAATATCGTCGTCATACCGCTGTGTTGTAAGGGTGCTGCGGACGACAACCAAGAGGATCCTGCTATGAAAATAAATGGTACTCCAGACCGTCAGTCCTGGTTGTCAGGTCGTTTGGCGGACGATAATCAGGGTGGTATCCCACCGCCATCCTGGGAGTCTCCGGACATGTCTTCGCTGGTCATAGGGGCTCAAGCGAAGTTGGACGCCTCACTGACGACCTACTCTATTCAACGAGATCCCAGGCCAGAGACGTGTCTGGAGACTCCCATGGCAGTGGTGGGTTCAAAAAATGATTCAAATGGCTCTGAACACTATGGGACTTAACAACTGAGGTCATCAGTCCCCTAAAACTTAGAACTACTTAAACCTAACTAACCTAAGGACATCACACACATCCATGCCCGAGGCAGGATTCGAACCTTCGACCTTAGGAGTCGCGCGGTTCCGGACTGAAGCGCAGTGAACCACTCGGTCACAGCGCCCCGCTAGCGATGGGTTACCGGACTGACTGTCGCGCGCCGTAAGGCCCATCAACCAGAAGTGATGGTCTGGGTTGCCATTTCTTTTCATAGCAGGACCCCTTTACGTGTCATCCGCGGCACCCATACCGCACGGCGGTATGACGACGATATTCTACGCCCCGTTTTGTTGCTTTTCAAGGTAAGCCATCCTGGGCTTACATTTCAGTAAGATAATGTCCGTCTGCACGCGGGGACAGTTTCTAGTGCGTGCCTTGGTGCTCGCCAAACCCTAACTTGACCAGCAAGGTCGCCGGATTTCTCCCCAATTGAGAACGTGTGGAGCATTATGGACAGGTCGCGCCATCCAGCACAAGATTTTGACGATCTAATGCGCCAACTGGACAGAATTTGATATGATATACAGGGTGTTCCAAAAAGAATATACGTATCTCGAATGCATACATTTATTAAACTTTAAGACATACGAATATGAAATTTTACACACATATTTACGAACCTATCAAGTTCAGATTACAGATTTTCAATACGTCCTGCATCAGTGACACGAACAATATCACATCGATACTCAAGTTCCTCCCATGCTCGGGCAAGCATGTCCTTCGTCACTGATGTTATGGAAGTACGGATCCGGTTCTACAACTCTTCCACGTTCTGTGGGAGTGGTGGCACATAAAAGTTGTCTTTAACGAAACCCATAGGAAGAAATCTGAGGGTCCCAAATCCGGTGACAACGGAGCCCAGCAGAGACAGGTTAAGTCACCAGCTCCTTGACGAGTAATCCAACTGTTTGGTAGGGTTCCATTCAGATATCCAGTGAGGGGGTGCCCCGTCTTTTTTAAAAATGAAGTTGTCTTCAAGCAGCCTCGGGAACAACCAGTTTTGTAACTTAGCGAGATGCTGCTGATCGTTAACGGTGTTTCTATCAAAGAAGAATGGGCCGAAAAGAGATGATCGGGATTTCGCACGTAAGACATTGACTTTGGCGAATCTCGTACATGTTCAATGGCAACATGTGCTTTCTGTATGCTCCAAATTCGAACATTGTGTTTGTTTACCTGACCAAAAACATGGGAAGTCGCTTCATCACTGAACACGATGCGTTGTGCGAAAGTGTTATCACCGTCAATAGTATCGAGAATCTCGTTACAAAATGCCACACGTTTGCGCTTATCATCAGGACACAGAGCTTGTAACAGCTGTAACTTGTACGGCTTCATAACCAACCGACGTCTCAAAACACGCCAAATTGTTGTTGTAGGTTGCTATAACTCCAGACTGGCAATATTTTGAAGGACTACATTGGAAAGCAGTTTGAATTCGTGCAACATTTTGTTCAGGAACACGAGGGCTGCCAGGACTCTTTCCTTTACATGCACATTCTGTATCTGGAAATTGTCGATACCATTTACGAATGTTCCACCCATTCGGAGGATCAATTTGGTACCTCAACCTGAAACGTCTTTGCACTGTAATCACGGAATTGCACTTCGCAAACTGGAGAACACAAAATGATGTCTGCTGCGGAGTAGCCATTTTAAACGTATGGCGATTACCAAGCAAATCAGAAGACAACTGACATCTTGCGGCTATTAATATAAACTAGACTTTGTATTCGTTTGTCCAATAGCCAAGGCGAGGCGCAGCGATCGATAGTTTGCACAAAATAATACTTTGTAATACGTATACTCTTTTTGAAACACCCTGTACTTCACGAGGACATCCAACAACTCTGTCAATCAATGCCTACTCGAAAAGTTGCTTGAATAAGGGCCAGACGTCGACCAAAACGTATCTTACTTACTCAATTTGTGAAAATCTTTCTTTTGAACCAATCATCCAATTTTTATGAAGTTGTAATCATTTATTTGTCTGTGCAGATACATCACATCTATCGATTTCCATCTCGTTAAGATAATTTCTTAGTGGTGCGTCTTTTTTGTGTTAGAGTGTACAAGACAGACGAACATTAAATAGATAACACTCGAGTGGAAAGTGAGCCAAGAGGTGAAGAAATGCAAGACAGGAACAACTTGGTCAAAAGAAACTGCATACTGAGACGATGAAATAAGTATGATGCCAGAGAAAGTCTCACATCAATAATAATAATGAGGAGCATTAAGAATAAAAGTAATATTGATTTGTTTACAGATCTGAAGCTGCGTTTAGTATCTTCAGAAACGGAAGGGATAATAAAAGAGGAGAAGATTAAAATGACAGTGACAACAGCTGTTAAAAAACAACTGACTTACTATAGATGACACTGTAGATAATCCGGCCTCGGGACCTGATAGTGAAAAAAAGAGGTGAAGTGTAAGCTTGGAGACCGAAACCTCGCGATGTCGAATCCCGGTCAAAGACTTAAATTTTTCAGCCTGCCCTTATGCTAGCCTTCACCTTCCAATGATGTGAAGAAATGTCAGCAACGGCACATGGTTCGAATTTCACGTTAAATTGTACGTCCCCTATCCTCAGTAGGATTATTGAAAGAATTTTCCGGCCGTTGTGACCGAGCGGTTCTAGGCGCTTTAGTCCGGAACCGCACTGCTGCTACGGTCGCAGGTTTGAATCCTGCCTCGGGCATGGATGTGTGTGATGTCCTTAGGTTAGTTAGGTTTAAGTAGTTCTCAGTCTAAGCGACTGATGACCTCAGATGTTAAATCCCATAGTGCTTAGAGCCATTTGAACCTTTTGAAAGAATTTGCAAACAGACGGCTGAACATCCATTTTGATGAATTCTAAGCCAATTACATCATACGAATTTACTTCTGTGGAGAAGGGGGGAGGGAAAAATTGTGGTGAGGATGGGGGTTGAGGACAGTGAGCTGAGGACAAGTACGTGGAAGAGATAGCTATTGCTATAGAAGGGGAACCATTAGCTGTCGTTTGGAGTTTAGAAGGAATGTAGCTTTGAGGTATTTGGAGAAATTTTCAAACTCGGCTTGTTGGTGAAGGAACTGATTCTGAGAAGATGGCTGTTTTATGTAGTGGTATATAGACGATTTTACTTTGCTGACAGCGATTATTTCTGCTGTGCTGTTCAGATAGTAGTGCAAGGTTTAAGGACAGATAAGAAGGAGTACAATGATTGAGAAGACGATAGAACAAACAGAGGATATGATTGTCTCTACGCTTATCTGCACATAGGCATGATAACTGTTCGCAGGCTGAAGCGATATGGTCGTAATAGTGTACGTCACAAATGTAACGCACACAAGCATGTATCGCCAGTTCCAGCCGGCGTAACTCTCGTAAGAAAGTCCTTGGCGATTAGGATCACCATAATCAAATATGGAGAGTATTAGTGATTCTACGAGTTTCTTTTAAAGTTAGAGAAGGAATTATTTTTACATTTCTACAGTGAAAGCAGTTGTGTGTTCATTACAGTCCAGATTTATGGCCTAGTTATTTTTAAAGGAAGAAAAAATTATTTTTGAGCCGTGGAAGACATTCTCTGAACTGAAGGGTAATAAGTCTTCTGTGAGCGACTGAGATTGCTTGCGTTTCATTTGGGTTTAGTTTCAAAACCATGTTCTGTGCCCACTCAGATAAGGAAAATAAGTCAGGATTTACATGCTGGGTGGCTGTGCACAGTTTTGTTCGACTTGCACTTGGGTATAACTGAAGTATCTTTAGATATACTCATCACACGTATCACAATTTATTTCGCCATTTTTTGCATTGGATTCTCATAGAAGAAGATGGAAGTCGTTACTGGTCTAGAGAACAACGAAAAACAGCTTTACAGCTGCACTTTTTCGCAAGTACCAACCAGAGCCAATTCCTTTCAAATTTGTATACATCATCCATTAATATATGCGAAAAATCTAAAGCCTGACGGGATTTCTAGACGCACGTCACTGAACAGCAAATAAATTGGTCGGTGCCATTAAAAGAATATCACAGAAAAACAGAATGGAAACCAGGCTTGCTCAATAATAATGACCACCAAAGTGGCATAAGACTTCTACGCACTATCCGTTAGCATAAAAAAGACACTCGGTGTAATCAAGTATTAACCGAATATGCCTACTAGTGACAACTTTTGTGCGGCTGGTCCCGGCGGAGGTTCGAGTCCTCCCTCGGGCATGGGTGTGTGTGTTTGTCCTTAGGATAATTTAGATTAAGTAGTGTGTAAGCTTAGGGACTGATGACCTTAGCAGTTAAGTCCCATAAGATTTCACACATATTTGAATATTTGACAACTTTTGCCGCATCGAATTTACGCTGTCCAACTAGTGTGAGTGCAGAAAAACTGATATCCTCGAGCACCTTATCACGTGGCCAACTTTTAAAGCCACATGGAACATGCTAGAGAAATGATCAGGATAATGAATCGCACATCGATCAGTAGTTTCACTGTTAGTAACATCACAAACCCGCTCACGTTGCATATGCCACCCTGAATCTACACCAAACAGAAGAGACGTAATTTTTATGTACATGTGGAAGCAACATCAGCTGCTGCAAAGAAATCAGAAAACCTGTTTTTCAAAGTTCCTGTTGAGCACGTTTTAATTTAAAAGTCCCACTCACGTTCGTTGCGGCGTTTCCACCTATAACGTTCTCTGCGGGTAGCAGAAACACCTTGAGAGCGCAGAGAATGAGAAAATCATTATCAGTTCGCCCACGTCGTGTGCTGTCTCCAAGAACATTTCATGTATCTTCCGTTACATCCGTGTACGGTACCTGAAGGTACACTATGTGATCAAAAGTTTCCGGACACCGCCAAAAACATACGTTTTTCATATTAGGTGTATTGTGCTGCCACCTACTGCCAGGTACTCCATATCAGCGACCTCAGTAGACATCGTGAGAGAGCAGAATGGGGCCCTCCGAGGAACTCACGGACTTCGAACGTGGCCAGGTGATTGGGTATCACTTGTGTCATACGTCTGTACCCGAGATTTCCACACTCCTAAACATCCCTAGGTCCACCGTCTCCGATGTGATGGTGAAGTGGAAACGTGAAGGGACACGTACAGCGCAAAAGCGTACAGGCCGACCATGTCTGTCGGTTGACAGAGACCGCCGACAGTGGAAGAGGGTCGTAATGTGTAATAGGCAGACATCTATCCAGACGATCAGGCAGGAATTCCAAATTGCATCAGGATCCACTGCACGTATCATGACAGTTAGGCAGGAGATGAGAAAACTTGGATTTCATGGTCTAGCGGCTGCTCATATGCCACACATCATGCCAGTAAATGCCAAACGACGCCTCGCATTGTGTAAGGAGCGAAAACATGGGATGATTGAACAGTTGAGAAACGTTGTATGGAGTGACCAATCACGGTACACAATGAGGTGATCCGATGGCAGAGTGTGAATATGGCGAGTGCCCGGTGAACGCCATCTGCCAGAGTGTTTAGTGCCAATAGTAAAATTCGGAGGCTGTGGTGTTATGGTGTGGTCGTGTTTTTCATGGAAGGGGCTTGCACTGCTCGTTGTTTTGCGTGGCAACATCACAGCACAGGCCTACATTGATGTTTTAAGCACCTTCTTGCTTCCCACAGTTGAAGAGCAATTCGGGAATGGCGATTGCATCTTTCAACACGATCGAGCACCTTTTCATAATGCACGGCCTGCGGCAGAGTAGTTACAAGACAATAACATCCCTGTAATGGACAGGCCCGCACAGGGTCCTGACCTGAATCCTATAGAACACCTTTGGAATGTTTTGGAACGTCGACTTCGTGCCAGCCCTCACCGACAGATATCGATACCTGTCCTCAGTGCAGCACTCCGTGAAGAATGGTTTGCCATTCCCCAAGAAACATTAGAGCACCTGTTTGAACGTACGCCTGCGAGAGTGGAAGCTGTCATCAAGGCTAAGGGTGGGCCAACACCATATTGAATTCCAGCATTACCGATGGAGGGCGTCACGAACGTGTAAGTCATTTTCAGCCTAGTGTCGGGATACTTCTGATCACATAGTGTAATAATATCAAGCATTCAGTTAAATATTTCTAATGTTATATAGAGATACGCAAAATGTGTAATTTTTTACGAGTTAAACTGTAATATCTACTTTATGTATTCCTTTAAAAATAATTGATCGATATTTAGTATTTTTAGATACAATTTCCGATGTAGGAAAGAGAAAATTAGTCAAAAATGAAAAAATACATAATTGTAACCAATAATGGAAGTGATATATCCAACAATTATGGAAACAATGCAACCTTTATACACACAAAGACCTTCTAATTCAGTCACTTTCAAGCAGTGACGTCCTCTTCGCACAATGTATATAGCCCTAAGTTTTTTATTGATCCATTATTACATGTTTCATGATAACATGTTTTCCATTGTGTACACTGAATCCAGTCCTTCTTGCTCTTTTTGTCGTAGAAGTAGCCACCAAGTCACGGCGGTACAGTTGCTTATTACAGGACATGGAGTGTGGCGGTGGTTAAGTTCCTGTGGGACCAAACTGCTGAGGTCATCGGTCCCAAGGCTTACACACTACTTAATCTAATTTAAACTAACTTGCAATAAAGACAACGCACACACCCATGCCCGAGGCAGGACTCGAACCACTGACGGGGTGAGTGGGGAGGGTGGGGTGGGTGGGGGGGGGGGGGGGGGGAGCGCGGCTCTTGCAGTTTGCTTTGAGGTTTTCTGGACATCATTTGTGAGACCCGATGGTGCTGCTGATGATGAATCTGATTACGCCCAAATTTCCTAATTGGCATCTTCGATTCATTCTTGTCCACCCACTCAAAGAGTTCTTCGTGGAGTATTAAATGTCCTTGTAGCCTCCGAAACTAATTCCAGATCTAACTGCTTCAGTGGTTTTCCGCAGATACTCAGTTGTCCACTTTGCTCAAAGATTTCGACAGGGTTTACCGATATCGTCACCTTGATGAGAAAAATACAGAAGTGACGTTATTACCAGCAGGTGTCTCTTAAAGTTTGTGTCAAATGCACTGAAAAATATTTAAATATTTTGAAACCTATTTCTGTGCTTTAACACACGAAAGATTGTATTTTAATCACATAGTCATCGAAACAATAAATGAGAGTGATGTTAGAAATTTATACGTACGTTCTTTAACTCACGGTAAATATTCAGCGTCAATAGAAAGCAAACTTCTAGTATGCGACGTCACGCTGACGGCTGCCCAACTCAGACTGAGTTGCTATTGCTGCAAGACGCTATAAGCATGCAGTGGAACCTCATCCCGTTGATATTCGCTATTTACTCGGTGCTACCATCGTCAGAATATTTCCAAACTAGCCGTTAAACCGCACATGGCGTTAAAACATCCTCGGCGTTATTACCTTCAGTTACTCCACAATATAAGAAGAATACTCTGCAAATTCTTAAACTGCCGCTTTACATTTATAATTATTCTTATGACCATCCGGCGAGCACCAATGCCGACTAATTCTTTTGTTTTGGAGGTAATTGTACGCTTCATCAGCGCAATATGTAAAGCTGCGGAATCTTGCTGTTTGCTTTGGCTTCAGTGTTCACACGTGTAGCAATAAGGGGAAGGACTCACGAAGGGTGAGTGCGTTGGCTGCAATCGATAGCCGAGGGGTGCTCTCCCCTGGTTTAGCATCCAGTCAACTGGAAAATACTCGCTTCCGGCTGGCAATATCGACGAAAACAGGTAGGGAGCAGATGCCGGCACTGTCAACATGAAGCTCAAGTCACTCCCCTCGAGAAATCCAAAAGTTTAAACGGCGCCGAATGCTCTCTCAGAGTGCACCCTACCATAACTCTGGCATTGGTTAACGTTATTTATATCTTATTATTTCATCAGTTCTTCTGTAATCGAAGTAATTTTGCGAAATTTACAGCCATATTCAAAAGCAAGTCACCGACACACCTCTAACGAAAAATTTATAGTCAGCGTGCAAGACAAGTTCTAACTTAAGAAAACATTATGTAAGACTTATATCTGCAATACGCTTAAAAAAATTATCTTGATGGAGAGGCCGGCGGGAAGGTGAACAAATAGTAAATAGGTAAAAGAAAGATGAATTGTGAAATTGAAGGAAATTGTTGGCAAATATCCAGAGGAACTAGGTGGCGTAAGGAATCTGAGGTCTTCAGTCGCTTAGACTGAGAACTGCTTAAACCTAACTAACCTAACGACATCACACACATCCATGCCCGAGGCAGGATTCAAACCTGCGACCGTAGCAGCAGCGCGGTTCCGGACTAAAGCGCCTAGAACCGCTCGGTCACAGAGAAACTTGAAAAATTATCGCGGACTTCAGTCCTCTTTTCAGTTTCCGGAACAAAACTCTGTTTCGAAGTCTAGTAGAAAATCCCAAGAGATTCTGGTCTTCTGTGCAGTATACCAGAGGTATACCAGAGACACTATCAATACCTTCATTGCATGATGATAATAGTAATGTTACTAACGACAGCGCCACTAAAACTCAGATAAAACCCAGTTTTCCTAAACTGCTCCACCAAAGAAGATGCAATAAATATTCTAGAATTAGAATCCAAAACAGTTTCCGACGTAGCTAATTTGTAAGTAGATACTCTCCCTGTTGCGAAGCAACTAAGTCACTCAATGAAGGCGTCTACCAGTCTAGGTTGCATACAACTTAAATTCCTTTTTTAGTATGCCAACGAAATACCTCAATTTTTAGAAGTGGTAAGAAACTATTCATTTGACGAAATATCCATACCTAAAGATGGGAAAGTTGCTCATTTCATCTATATCTACATCTACATAGATATTCCGCAAGCTACCGTACGGTGCGCGGCGGAGGGTATCCTGTACCACTATTAGTCATTTCCTTTCCTGTTCCACTTGCAAATACAGCTAGGGAATATAGTCCTCCATATGAGCCCCAATTTCTCGCACCTTATCTTCATGGTCCTTTTTTTTTTTTTTTTAAAAAAAAGAAATGTTGTCATCTTCTGACTGGTTTGATGTGGCTCGCCACGCGTTCCTCTCCTGTGCCAATCGCTTCATCTCAGAGTAGCACTTGCAATATACTTTCCCAATTGTTTGCTGTATGTATTCCAGTTTCTGTCTTCCTCTACAGTTTCTGGCCTCTACAGCTCCCTCTAGTACGATGGAAGTCATTAACTGAAGTCTTAACAAATGTACTGTCTAGCGTTAAAAGGTTTTTGCTTTTCACTTTTAACCAAATATAACATTGATGATGATAATTTATGGCAATGTTTGCCGACAAGATAAAGAATGCACCCTTTAACACTAGATTGCGTACTCACGGCAGTTCTCCTTGGCCGTTTTTTTTGGTACGACTTGGAAAGAGTGAAAAATCAATTAATGATCGCCGATGCGTCGGTTCTCGATTGTGTTCAGGAGACGTACAGATTGATTGCGCGAAAATAGTTTCTCAAATGACCTCTTAACCCGGGTTGCTTTCACGCAATCAGACTCTTCAATGAAATTACCTAAGGGACCTATTTGAATAATAAAAAAATTGGAAATGAATGCAAAACAGTGAAATTTTGTAAAAAATGTTGTCAGATCGGAAATTGAACTCATTAATGGTCTCCCAAATACAATCGAGACACCGCGATAAAGAGCAAACCTGTAACAAAGTTCATTTAAACATAAACATTATTTGTGGTTAATTTAAAGAAAAGAATAAGCATAGATTTTCTGTACAGTGAAGCATCAATATGTTCTCAAAGAACAAAGGCGTTAAACTATAAACATTAACAAATTTACAATGAATACAAAACTTAAATTTTTATGTTTTTCTCATACATGGAACAGTCCAACAATCGCTGCTTTTGTATGTGTGATATTTTGTAAAAATTAAATGTCCTGGCGTGCGCGTATTTTTTATCGTCACAAGGTTTACAAAAGCGTTTTTGTTTTCTTGGTGATAACGTGGTTTTTCACACTAAATGAAATATAACTTGTAGCGGTGCTACACAACACGTCTTAACAAGTCGGCAACCAAACATCAAAGGTAATGAAGTACATGTTAACATATCGGCGACCAGAAGTACAACTATCTATAAGGACTCTAGAATTTTCCTAACAAATGATAAATTGTTCTTTCTTCTGTTTCGCAGCTTCTTGCAATCAAGCGCTGCGGCAATGATTTTAAATATCTGCGCCCAGCGAGTCATAGTATTTAAAAGTACCTTTTAAACGCTGGCCACGCGTCTTGGTGTAGGCGCACGTTATAAACAGATATCGTTTCTTTACTCTCGTGTTGTCATGCTTAGTATCACTACAAACTACAGCTCGGTGGCTGTCCTTTTCTCATATGCAAAATGTCTGAGATCCAATAATATCACAACTGTCATCTTGTCCCTTCTCCTTGGCAGTGTTTTCCACATATTCCTTAGCTCTCTGATTATGCGCAGAACCTTCTCATTCCTTACCTTGTCGGTTCAAATGGTTCAAATGGCTCAAGCACTATGGGACTTAACATCTGAGGTCATCAGTCCCCTAAACTTAGAACTAATTAAACCTAACTAACCTAATGACATGACACACATCCATGCCCGAGGCAGGATTCGAACCTGCGACCGTAGCAGCAGAGCGGTTCCGGACTGAAGCGCCTAGAACCACTCGGCCACAGCGGTCTGCCCATATCGGTCCACATAATTTTCAACATTCGTCTGCAGCACTGCATTTCAAATGCTTTGATTCTGTTCCGGTTTTTCCACAGTCCATGTTTCACAATGTTGTGCTCCAAACGTACATTCTCAGTAGTTTTTTTCCTCAAATATGGGCCTATGTTTGATACTCATAGACTTCTCTTGGCCAAGAATGCCTTTTCTGCCTGTTTTTGATGGCCTCCTTGCTCCGTCCGTCACTGGTAGCAGAATTCCTGAACTTCGTCTACTCCGTCACCATCAATCCTGATGTTAAGTTACTCGCTGTTCTCTTTTCTGCTACTTCTCATTACTTTTGTCTTTCTTCGATTTAATCTCAGTCCGTATTCTGTACTCATTAGACCGTTCATTCCATTCAGCAGATCATGTAATTTTTCTTCACTTTTACTCAGGATGGCAATGTCTTCAGAGAATCGTATCATTGATATCCTTTCACCATGAATTTTAATCCCACTCCTAAACCTTTCTTTTATTTCCATCATTGCTTCTTCAATATACAGATTGAACATTAGGGGCAAAAGTCTACATCCCTGTCTTACACCATTTCTAATCCGAGCACTTCGCTCTTGGTCGTTTTTATTCCTTGGTTGTTGTACATATTGTATTTGACCCGTCCCTCCCAATAGCTTACCCCTATTTTTCTCAGAATTTCGAACATCATGCACCATTTTACATTGTCGAAAGCTTTTTTCCAGGTCGATAAATCCTATGAACGTGTCTTGATTTTTCTTTAGTCTTGCCTCCGTTATCAACCGCAATGTCAGAATTGCCTCTAATTGCCTCTCTGGTGCCTTTACCTTTTCTAGAGCCAAACTGATCGTCATCTAACACATCCTCAATTTTCTTTTCCATTCTTCTGCACATTCTTGTCGGAAACTTGGATGGATGAGCTGTTAAGTTGACTGTGCGAATAATTCTCGCACTTTTCAGCTCTTGCAGTGTTCGGAATTGTGTGGATGATGCTTTTCCGGAAGTCAGATGGTATGTCGCCAAACTCATACATTCTACACACCAACGGGAATACTCGTTTTGTTGCCACTTCTACCGATCATTTTAGAAATTCTGATGGAATATTACACATCCCTTCTGCCTTATTTAATCTTAAGTCCTCGAATGCTCTCTTAAATTCTTATTGTAATACTGGATCCCCTTATCTCTTCTAAATCGACTCGTGTTTCTTCTTCTATAACGTCAGACAAATCTTCCTCCTCATAGAGGCCTTCAATGTGCTCTTTCCATCTATCTGCTCACTCCTCTGCATTTAACAGTTGAATTCCCGTTGCACTCTTAATGTGACCGCCTTGCTTTTAATGTCATCGAATATTGTTTTGACTTTCCTATATGCTGAGTCAGTCCTTCCAACAATCATTTCTCTTTCGGTTTCTTAACGTTTTTCCTGCAGTCATTTTGTCTTAGCCTCCCTGCACGTCCTATTTCTTGTATTCCTCAGCAACTTGTATTTCTGAATTTCCCTCAACGTTTTTGTCTTTTCTTTTTTCATCGACCAACTGAAGTATTTCTTCCGCTACCCCTGAGTTCTTCGCAGTTATCTTTTTCGCACCTATGTTTTTTGTCCAACTTCTATGATTGTCCTTTAAAGAGATGTTCAATCCTCTTCAACTGTACTGCCTACTGAGCTATTCCTCATTGCTGTATCTATAGCACTAGAGAACTTCAAGCATATCTGATCATTCCTTAGTACTTCCGTATTCCACTTCTTTGCGCGTTGATTCTTCCTGACCAATCTCTTAAATTTCAGCCCACTCTTCATCACTACTAAATTGTGATGTCAGTCCATATCTGCTCCTGGGTATGCCTCAAGATCCGGTATCTGATTTCGAAATCCCTGTCTGACCATGATGTAATCTAACTGAAATCTTCTTGTTTCACCGTGCCTTTTCCAAGCGTACCACCTCCTTTTGTGGTTTTTGAACAGAGTATTCGCTATTACCAGCTGAGATTTATTACAGAGGTCTTTTGTCCTTACGCGCAATGTACGTCAGTGGCAGTAGAATCGTTTGGCAGTCAGCTTCAGATGCCGATTCTGTAAATTTTCTGAATGGTGTTTTCGCAAAGACCGTCGCCTTCCCTCCAGGGATTCCCATTTCACTTCCCGAAGCATGTCCATAACACTTAGGTAATGTTCGAACCTAACGGTAACAAATCTAGCAGCCCGCCTCCGAATTGCTTCGCTCTCTTCCTTCATTCCGACGTGGTATGGATCCCTAACACTTGAGCAGTACCCAAGAATAGGTCGCACCAGCGTCCTACATGCGGTCTCCTTTAAAGGTGAACCACTCTTTCCTAAAATTCTTCCAATAAGCCGAAGTCGACCATTCCCTTTCGCTGTCACAGTTCTCATATGCTCGTTCCACCTCATATCGCACTGCAACGTTACGCCCAAATATTTAAACGGCTTGACTGTGTCAAAAAGGACACAAGTGATACTGTATCCGAACATTACACGTTTATTCTTCCAATTCATCCGCATTAACTTACATTTTTCCACATTTAGAGCTAGCTGCCATTAATCACACCAGCTGGAAATTTTGTCTAAGTCGTCTCGTATCTTCCTACAGTCACTCAACGTCGACACCTTACTATACATCACAGAGTCATCAGCAAACAACTGCCCGCTTAATCATTTATGTATATACAGAACAAAATTGGTCCTATCACACTTCCCTGGGGCACTCCTGACAATACCCTTGCCTCTGATGAACACTCGTCGTCGACAACATACTGGGTTCTATTACTTAAGATGTCTTCGAGACACTCACATAACTACGAACTTATTCTATAAGCTCTTACCTTCGATAACAGCCTGCAATGGGACACCGTGACATATGCTTTTCGGAAATCTAGAAATATGGAATCTTCCTGTTGTCCTTCATCCATGCGTGCGAGGAAAGGACAAGCTGAGTTTCGCACTAGCGATGCTTTCTAAAACCATGCTGATAAGTGGACATAACCTTCTCAGTCTCAAGAAAGTTTATTATTTTCGAACTGAGAATATGTTCAGCGATTCTGCCGCAAACCGATGTTAGGGATATCGGTATGTGATATATAGAACTGAATTACGAGTACAGACCTATATCATTGGCTCCGACTTGTATTACGATTTTGAAACACTTGCTGCGTTCCAGCATTACGAGATACCTCGAAGAAAACCATCTATTACACATAAACAGTGAGAATTCAAAAAATATCGTTCTCGTGAATAACAAATGGCTCTTTAGTGACACGAAGTAATTAGAGCTATCGATAGGGGATCTCAATGTGATTCCATATTTGTAGATTTTGAAAAGGCTTTTGACATCGTTCTTCACAAACGGCTCCCAATAAAATTGCGTACTTTTGGAGTATCGTCTCAGTTAAGCGACTGCATTCATGATTCCCTGTCAGAGATCCCGTCAGAAACATAACATTTCGTAATAATTGGCGGGAACTCATCGAGTAAAACAGAAGTGATATTTGGGGTTCCCCAAGGAGGTTTTATAGGCCCTCTGCTGTTCATAATCTATATAAACGACTTAGGAGACAATCTGAGCGGCTTTATTAGACTGTTATAGAAGATGCTGTCGTTCGGCGTAGAAAAGACATCAGAAGATCAAACCGAATTGCATGACGATTTAAACACAATATCTGTACGGTGCTAAAAGTGGCAGCTGATACTAAACGATAAAAAATAGTAACTACAATATATGGTATGTTGACATTTAATACATTCCAAAATTTCTTTTTGTAAACTAAGATATTTCTATCAGTAACTGTATCTTTCTTGTTAATTATATTTTTAACTTTGTCTAACAGATCTCAAGATGGGCAGCTAGCTTGAAACCGGTCATTGGAAATAAAAAATAGCGATCAAAGACTGGAATGCCCTATTATTATTTAAAGAATCATCGCGGCAATCCCATTAAGACAATCATGCCTAGTTTTGATAAAAAATAGTCCTGCACACGAGTACTAAATATATCTGTTAATCCCCGGTAAAGCGATAAATCACACAAATTTGAAGGTTGTGGATTCACTAAAATACACTCCTGGAAATTGAAATAAGAACACCGTGAATTCATTGTCCCAGGAAGGGGAAACTTTATTGACACATTCCTGGGGTCAGATACATCACATGATCACACTGACAGAACCACAGGCACATAGACACAGGCAACAGAGCATGCACAATGTCGGCGCTAGTACAGTGTATATCCACCTTTCGCAGCAATGCAGGCTGCTATTCTCCCATGGAGACGATCGTAGAGATGCTGGATGTAGTCCTGTGGAACGGCTTGCATTCCATTTCCACCTGGCGCCTCAGTTGGACCAGCGTTCGTGCTGGACGTGCAGACCGCGTGAGACGACGCTTCATCCAGTCCCAAACATGCTCAATGGCGGACAGATCCGGAGATCTTGCTGGCCAGGGTAGTTGACTTACACCTTCTAGAGCACGTTGGGTGGCACGGGATACATGCGGACGTGCATTGTCCTGTTGGAACAGCAAGTTCCCTTGCCGGTCTAGGAATGGTAGAACGATGGGTTCGATGACGGTTTGGATGTACCGTGCACTATTCAGTGTCCCCTCGACGATCACCAGTGGTGTACGGCCAGTGTATCAGATCGCTCCCCACACCATGATGCCGGGTGTTGGCCCTGTGTGCCTCGGTCGTATGCAGTCCTGATTGTGGCGCTCACCTGCACGGCGCCAAACACGCATACGACCATCATTGGAACCAAGGCAGAAGCGACTCTCATCGCTGAAGACGACACGTCTCCATTCGTCCCTCCATTCACGCCTGTCGCGACACCACTGGAGGCGGGCTGCACGATGTTGGGGCGTGAGCGGAAGACGGCCTAACGGTGTGCGGGACCGTAGCCCAGCTTCATGGAGACGGTTGCGAATGGTCCTCGCCGATACCCCAGGAGCAACAGTGTCCCTAATTTGCTGGGAAGTGGCGGTGCGGTCCCCTACGGCACTGCGTAGGATCCTACGGTCTTGGCGTGCATCCGTGCGTCGCTGCGGTCCGGTCCCAGGTCGACGGGCACGTGCACCTTCCGCCGACCACTGGCGACAACATCGATGTACTGTGGAGACCTCACGCCCCACGTGTTGAGCAATTCGGCGGTACGTCCACCCGGCCTCCCGCATGCCCACTATACGCCCTCGCTCAAAGTCCGTCAACTGCACATACGGTTCACGTCCACGCTGTCGCGGCATGCTACCAGTGTTAAAGACTGCGATGGAGCTCCGTATGCCACGGCAAACTGGCTGACACTGACGGCGGCGGTGCACAAATGCTGCGCAGCTAGCGCCATTCGACGGCCAACACCGCGGTTCCTGGTGTGTCCGCTGTGCCGTGCGTGTGATCATTGCTTGTACAGCCCTCTCGCAGTGTCCGGAGCAAGTATGGTGGGTCTGACACACCGGTGTCAATGTGTTCTTTTTTCCATTTCCAGGAGTGTATCTAAGAATTAAACATCCAAACTACTTAAATTGCAACCGTCACACAGAAAATCTCGTGGGAAAGACGAACCAAAGACTGTGTTTCATTGGCAGAGCACTTGCTGATGCAAGAAGCAAAAAATCTAGTGAAAAGACTGTCACCACTAAGCTTGTTCGTCTTGTTCTGGAGCGCTGCTTCGCGGTAAGCGATCCTTACCGGATAGTACTGAGTGAGGACACCGAAAAATTTCGGGGACGGGTAACTCGTTTTGTATTGTCGCGAAGTAGAGGAGAGAGTTTCACTGATGTGATAAGCGAATTAGTGTGGCAATCATTAAAACAAAGGCGTTTCTCGTTGTAGTGAAATCTTTCCACGAAATTCCAATCACTAACTTTCTCCTCCGAATGCCGAAATATTTTGTTCACTCTCAACAACCCAGGGAGAAATCGTAATAAAAGAAAAGAAAGCAGTGCTCGCATAAAAACATTTAGGTGTTATAGAACAGTTCTCATATCTGGTGGCTAGGGACCTATACTGTTCGATTAAAATGAAAGTTTGCTGTGGCGAAACTGTCTCTTGAAGGAGTTAGGCCAGCGAGTCATATCAGTAAATCTCCCTCAAATGTATATAAATGCAACGAATTGTTGAACTGTTTAAACAATACGTGTTCGAAATTCAAAATACTCCCTAATATAAGTGACGATCAAGAAGTTTCCGTTTGAGGACGCTGCAATGTAACGTGACTCCGATGTTGTTATATAGGCACTGACACCTAGGCAAGGGTTAAGTTTGGCATTCGTGTCTTTCCACATGCGTGCAGTACTACTAAAGTTCTCTGTAATGTATATAAATGAAATGAGTCGTTGAACTGTTTAAACAATCCGTGTTCGAAATCCAGAATACTTCCTAATACAAGTGACTATCAAAAAGTTTCCGTTTAAGGACGCTGCTGAAGTCTATATGCAACGTAGTGATTCCAATGTCGGTATATAAGCACCGACACCAAGGCAAGGGATTAATTGGCATTCGTGTCTTTCTGACGTGTGTGCGGTAAATGCGTAAACGGGAACTACGGCGACGTTTTACCAACTGCATCCAAGCAGGACCAGACACATCGATGAGTGGCTCTCTATCAATGGGCTGGAGATCTCGGCTGAGAAATCAGCAGTCGTTCCCTTCTCCAAGTCGACGACGGCTCGCACTGAAGATCACATTACCTGTGGCAAGTACACCTTCCAAATAAAATCTCACGTTCGATTTCTGGGGATGATTTTTGACTCTCGGTTAATCTGGGCGCCCCACATCCGATCCACCGTTACCAAGTGTGAAGAAGGTTTAAATGTAATCAGATCACTCACTCGTGTCTGGTGGGGAGCGCACCAGAGTGTTTTACTCACCATGTACCGAGGGATAATTCGATCTCGATTAGACTATGGCTGTCAATTCTACCACACTGCGTCAAAGATTCATCTCTCCAAATTAGATACTCTTCAATATAGAGCCATTCGTACCTGTCTTGGAGCCATGCGATCGACGCCCACCAACGCCCTTTTAATAGAAGCAGGGGAGATGCCCTTGAGCATTAGGCGCCAAATGTTATCGGACAAATTCTACATTCAGCGCATGGCCATTATGGACAGTTCCGTCTATCAAAGTAGAGACTGCATTTATCGACTGTGGATTGCATCCCACAGAAGGGATAAAGTGCCAGCCGTTTGTGCCAGCTTTGACACTTGGTCACCTGTCATACATTCTATACGGCGTTCAGCGCATCTACCTGTTTTTGAATATGATCTTCAAACGCTCTGCTCTCAGATCCCAGTCCATTATTTAAGTACGACCTGTCTGGACAGTACTAATGTCAACGTTGGCTTCAGTCGTCTCGTTCAAGCACAATGGCCGGGTTTTCTCTGTGTATATACTCATGGCTCCAAAGTTCCGCAAGAAGAGTGTACAGGATGCGCTTTTTTCTGTCCTCAGATCCAGATCCGCAAAACCTTCAAACTGCCTACGAGCACTTCTATTTTTACGACGGAGACAGTGGCAGTTTTGGAAGCACTTAAGTTTGTCTCTAGCACTTCCTTCCCCAAGATATTGATAGTATCTGACTCGCAAAGCGTTCTTAAAAACATTCAGTACAGTCGATGGAACAAAACGACCAACAGTTATATCTTGGATGTGATATCTGAATATATTCGCAGCGCACGCACGGGCCGGACGATCCATTTGTTGTGGGTACCTTCCCACTCTGGTATCGTCTATAATGATGAAGTCGATGCATTAGCCAAACAAGCGGCAACGTCAGGCACCGTCCTGGATCTGCACCTTTCTTATACAGACTACTTACGTGCAGTCAAGGATCACGCAAGACAACAATGGCAGGAAATGTGGAACGTTTCTCAACAGACAAATGGCGGTTATTACGCAGTGCTACAACCTCGGATTCCTTCACAGCCGTGGTTCATGAGGACACATCTGAACCGATCCACGATTTCTACCATCATAAGACTCCGCTTCAATCATGCCTCTTTCCCACAGCATCTACATCGGATCAACGTTTACAGTTCACCAGCATGTGAGTGTGATCCTGAGTCGGAAGCTGATGTCAACCACATCTTATTTATGTGCCCCAAATTTGACCGTGAACGGTTGGTCTTTTTGAAGATATTGCTGAGTATGGGCTACCATCTTCCTCAATCAGCTTCTTCTCTTTTGTGTACTAAAGACGTTCGACTATATAAAGTGATCGTTAACTTCATCAAGAGTACTGGTCACAATCTGTAGGTTTTAATGGTGTACGTCAATTATAAATATGTCTTGCTGATGAAGATATTTCAGAATTGGTGTGAATTGTAAGCCAAGACACTTTTAATTATTTTTCAATTCAATTCAATTTTTAAAACATTAAGTACAAAACTGTATCAGTTAAGCTTTTTATTCTTGTAAATATGCATTTCTGTATTTGTTTATTCAATTATGTGTACATTGTCACTGTGTTGCCGATGGCTAAATTGAGTACACACTCAAAGGCCAAATAAAAAAAAAATAAAAAAAAAAGCAGGACCAGCGTGCCGTTTCTTTGGCTGCCGAAGGACAAAACCGGTAGACATCTATCGGAGAGAGAAGAATGTGTCTGGGGCAGCACCTCTGTAGAAAACTGATGATGTGGAATGGTGCGCGAATGGGAGCTGCCATTTCATGATAACGCGCGCCCCAAGTCGCAAATGCCTTAACGTAGAAATTACGTCAACTCTAGTGGGAGACTCTCGAGGACCAGCGCTATTACTTCTGTTCTTTCATCATGCGATTAAGACGCCTTTGGTCCTTAAAAAAGGCCTTGGAGGAAACTGGTATAGGTATGCGTATTCAAACACAGAGATATGTAAACAAGCAGAATATGGCGCTGCGGTCGGCAACGCCTTTATAAGACAACAAGTGTCTGGCGCAGTTGTTAGATAGGTTACTGCTGCTACAATGGCAGGTCATCAAGATTTAATTGAGTCTGAACGTGATGATACAGTCGGCGCACGAGCGATGGGACACAGCATCTTCGAGGTAACGATGAAGCGGGGATTTTAGCGTACAACCATTTCACGAATGTACCATGAATGTGAAATGGTTCAAATGGCTCTGAGCACAATGAGACTTAACTACTGAGGTCATCAGTCCCCTAGAACGTAGAACTACTTAAAAACTTAATTAACCTAAGTACATAACACATAACCATGCCAGAGGCAGGATTCGATCCTGCGACCGTAGCGGTCGCGCGGCCCCAGACTATAGCGCCTAGAACATCTCGGTCACTCCAGCCAGCCATGAATATCAGGAAGCCGGTAAAACATCATATCTGCGACATCGCTGCGGCCGGAAAAAAATACTGCAAGAACGGGACCAACGATTACTGAAGAAAATCGTTCAACGTGACAGAAGTGCAACCCTTCCACAAATTGCTGCAGATTTCAATGCTGGGTCATCAACAAGTGTCAGTGTGCGAACCATTCAACAAAACATCATCGATATCGGCTTTCATAGCCGAAGGTCCTCTCGTGTACCCTTGATGACTGCAAGACACAAAGCTTTGCGCCTCGCCTGGGCCTGTCAACACCTTCATTGGACGGTTGATAACTGGAAACATGTTGCCTGGTCAGACGAGTCTCGTTTCAAATAGTATCAAGCGGATGGATATTTACGGGTATGGATACAAACTCAAGAATCTATTGACCCTGCACGTCAGCAGGGGACTGTTGAAGGTGGTGGAGGCTCTGTAATGGTGTGGGGCGTGTGCAGTTGGAGTGATATGGGACCCCTGATACACGTAGATAAGACTCTGCAGGTGTCACGTACGTAAGCATACTGTCTGATCACCTGTCCGTTCATGTCCATTGTGCATTCCGATGGATTTGGCAATTTCAGCAGGACAATACGACACCCCACACATCCATAATTGCTACAGAGTGGCTCCAGGAACACTCTTCTGAGTTTAAACACTTCCGCTGATCACGAAACTCCCCAGACATGAACATTATTGAGCATATTTGGGATGCTTTGCAACATGCTGTGCAGAAGAGATCTCCACCTCATCGTAGTCTTACGGATTTATGGACAGACCTGCAACATTCATGATTTCACTTCCATCTAGCACTACTTTAGACATTAGTCGAGTGCATGCCACATCGTGTAGCGGTACTTCTGCGTGCTCGTGGGGGCCCTACACGATATTAGGCAGGTCGACAAGTTTCTTTGTCTCTTCAGTGCATTACATACGAACCCATCACTGTCACCTGTACGAGATACCTAAAGAGACCTCAGAATGAAGCCCTCCAATTAGATAAGGTTATGGAAAACGGACGTACCCTTCCGAACGTAAGAACATCAAAATCCACATTGCTAACTGTGGACTGGACAGGACAGTGCAAGTATTATGCTTTATTCATATATTCGTCAATTTATTCCGAAACAATCACGATCTGATAATACTGAACATTTGCAGTTGGATTCACAAAAGCAATCAGGGCTACTTTTTGGAGCGCTAATTAAATAGAGTGCGCCATTACTTGCTAAAAATGTCATCATGAAGTTTCAAGTCACCGCTAGTTTTATAGTAACAGATCAACGCGCTATACGGAGACGAGCGTCGCCACATGGAGAAAAACAAGTGAAGTCGGATGTCCTCGTCGTTATTCTTGATAGTGTGTGACTCTTTTAACAGCCCATCATACATAGTACGTGTGCCTCATTCATTCAAGAAATGGAAACCTATGTTATCTTGGTGAAGGGTGGAAGCATGTTCTCACCACGGATTCGTTTGTCAGAGCGTCTCTGAGATGCCCATTCAGGTCCAGTGACAGTACAAGAGAGGGTTTGCACGTCACGGGAAGGTTTACAGTTAGATATTCCGATAGCACACATTCCAAGAAGAGTCAAGTAACATGTTACTTCCTTCCACAAGCGTCTCGCGAAATGACCGTGGTGGTAAAATCAGAGAAATTCCGTTTCCTACGGAGCATACCGACAGCCTTTCTTACCACGCATTATTTGTAAAAGGCTAGGAAATGAACGTAGTGCACGAAATACTTTTCCCAAAATACTATAGAGTCCGTTTACGAGTATAGCCGTAGCTGAATCATGAAAACAATGCATTCCCGTTCATGAAGAATAAACTTACCTTCAACAAAATAATAAAACAGTTCTGTTACTAGATGCAAGTAAATCTTTGTCCTAGTTTCATGGCTTCCAGAAACATCTTATTTACTTAATCATATTTGCTTTAAATAAAAATAAAAATAAGGTAAGTGAGAGAAAAGGATACTTCATAGAATGTCACTGAACCGAGAAAGAAAATTTAAGTTAATTACGTTATTAGAACTCAGCCAGTGTAATTTACATTCTATTATTTGTAAAATATGTTTCTTGAAATTGGAAATTGGTGGTAAGGACTATGGGAGCAAACTGCTGTGGTCATCAGGCCCTAGGCTTACGCACTACTTAATCTAGCTTAAACTAACTTACGCTAAGGACAACACATACACCCATGCCCGAGGGATGACTCGAACCTCTGACGGGGCGAGCCGCACGATCTGCGACAAGACGCCTTGGACCTCACGGCTACCCCGCGCGGCTATGTTTCTTGAAATAATGTTGATTAATTGTATGGGAGCAATGCATTTCAGCAGGCAAACAGTCTTGATACAGGCGTAATGGGAGAGTTCCTTCCCAGTATCGAAAGACAAAAGTAAACATACTTTCGAATTTCATTTCCATCAGGAACACCGTGCTCCATGAATGTATTAATGAGATCCAAGATGGGAGGAAACGCAGAATCTGTGATAAATTTTGGATCTTTTTATTCCAGAGCGATTTCAGTAACTGGGTAGCTACCTTCTTTGCAATTATATTCAAGTCATGATGACTCATCATGAATAAAATCGCATATAGTACCAAACTGCCATTACAAATAACATTCAGTTTATCTCATTTTAACTGTTTTAACTCTACATCTACATCTACATCCATACTCCGCAAGCCACCTGACGGCGTGTGGCGGAGGGTACCTTGAGTACCTCTATCGGTTCTCCCTTCTATTCCATTCTCGTATTGTTCGTGGAAAGAAGGATTGTCGGTATGCCTCTGTGTGGGCTCTAATCTCTCTGATTTTATCATGGTCTCTTCGCGAGATATACGTAGGAGGGAGCAATATACTGCTTGACTCTTCGGTGAAGGTATGTTCTCGAAACTTTGAGAAAAGCCCGTACCGAGCTACTGAGCGTCTCTCCTGCAGAGTCTTCCACTGGAGTTTATCTATTGAAACGTCCCCTTTGAACAATTTATACAAGACTGTGCTTAAACTGACACACAATATTTTGTTAGCGCAACGCAATCTGACTTTCAAAATTCCCTACAAAAGAATGGCCCTGACTAACATTAAACTATAACTTTCACAAATCACTTACCTCACAAAAATCTTCGCTGCTCAAGCTACTGCAATACAGCGAGCGCCACTACTGCCAGCTAAATAAAAGATTCAAACTACTGAAGGCACTAACTACTGATAGGGATAGTTAGCAAATGAAAGATATTAATAGAGAACAAACAATGTATTTACCTTGATATCATCATATATAAATATAGCAGTTCATGACAAATTACAAATCTCCGCCATCTCTCTCCCCACATCCACCACTGCTGGCGGCTCACCTCCAACTGCGCAACGCTACGTGCTGTTCACAGCCAGCTGCCTAACACTACGATGGCGAGTATTACAACAATGCATAGCAGCCACAGACTGCACACAGCACAGCCAGTGATTTTCATACAGAGGTGGCGTTACCAATAAAAAAACCTAAACAGCCTACTTACATAGAGAAAACATAAACAGCCTACTTACATAGAGAAAACATAAACAGCCTACTTACATAGCCCCCATGCTCCCCACAAAAAATTTTACAAATTTTTTTTGGGCAGTGGCCAATAATGATTTGATAAAATTTTTCATAATTACAATAACAAAGAAATCAAATGCACACACTTATTGATACAATGTTGGTCAAAAGCTAAAATTTTCTCACAGTCCATAAAGATAGTCCTGATCATTCATCATAATAGTAATTACAGGTTTTTTTTCACAAAGTCTCATTAGTAAAAGAAATTGCACACAGAAGTAGTGGATTTCCATGCAGTCTTGAAGAAGTAGTGTTGTCCTTCCAACGGAAAGACAGTGCTGACTCTCGACATGCTGACAGGTAATGGGCCACAATGGAGCAAACCCACTGCAGAGTCAGTCGAAGTTTTGATGAATATTGGTAGGTAGGTTATCACAGAGCAGACCCACCGTAGTCCTGGTAGAGATTACGATATTGGTGGGCCACCAGAGGTGCAGACCCACTGCAGTCCTTGTAGAGATAATAGTATTGGTGGGCCACCAGAGGTGCAGACCAACTGTAGTCCTTGTAGAGATAATGGTATTGGTGGGCCACCAGAGGTGCAGACCCACTGCAGTCCTTGTAGGAATAATGATATTGATGGATCATCAAAGATGTAGACCCACTGTAGTCCTTGAAGAGATGGCCAGCAGCCATCTGTTGTGACTGTGCAGGTGCACAATCACCACTGAAGAGTCTTGTGGATAATGTAGCAAGTCCATAACCACCACTTGTGCGCTCACAAAGTTTTTGGAATTGTCCTTAGAACCAGCAATGCTGTTACCCAGTCCCTTGCTGAATTAGTAACACACGTGCAAACACTAACAGTCCCAACTTCTCACATACTGTCCATATACTACGACCAACAGAAACGTGTGCAGTGAAATGTAACTAACAAGTTAATAATATCATGAACTGGTGACAATTACAATTTTATAACATAAGAATACAATAAAGGTACAAAATACATCATTAAAAACATAACAATATAGATAACATTTGTAGTACAGGCTTTACAAAAGAATAGAAATAAACATATACATCATTGTTACAGGAATTATGACATGAGTACATACATAAAAGATCAGAATAACTTTTGGAACATCAACTTTACACATGAGTATTAAACAGAACGGAATTAATAATGTCTAACATCTTTACAAAGTAAATAACATATTATTAATGCTAATTATATTCGAGGATAACAATATTCCTCATCATAGTGAATGTAGCGTAATATTAAAAGAAGAAAAAATTCTATGAAACTACACAGAGACAGGAAGAAAACAAATACACAAGGGTACACAAACACATAGTGGGATAACACCAAAAAGAAAGGACAGGGTTTGTTGTACTGCAGTATTTTGCATTATTTCTCGGAGATCTCCCTTCATTCGTCATTATTCCCAAAGAGTCCTATCTATACCTGCTTTCTGTATTCTATTCATATTTCTTTCAAAATAATTATTTCTCAGTGTACAATACTTATTTTGGCCCAAATCTTTTTCATATTGTCCATAGTCAGTTTCTTATATAGTCTACCTCCTCTTAAGCTAACTTAAATCTACTGAGCTCAGATGCTAAACTAAGGGACGAGGCAATGCAGCAGCACAAAATAAGTAACACAAACAGCAATGACCAAAAAAATGGAAAATTGCAAAGCAAGCTACAGTAAATCTAAATTACCAAGCAATTCAACATTACAACTAATATGAGCCAATGTGCAAGAAAAATAAATCAGTAGTAAAACTAGCTTAACAAAGTAACACAATTTAAAATTCAGTAGCACTATGCCTGGCAAACAGCAGCAGCAAATACAAAAAATATAAAACTTATATCTATACATGACATAGCTCAAGCAGAAAAAATAGTACACTAAAGATAACAATGCAGATAAGGGAAATGTATAATCGCATCTTAATGTCTAAGTAATTAAAGTGGTGCACCACAACAACTTATTGTAAAAAAAAAATATATTACCATGTACTTGAAAAGAAAATTATGTGTTACTGTTACTAGTTCCTTCTTATTGTTCTTTCCTTTCCAAGTGCTCCTTTTTTAAAGAATGTGGATCATAAAATAATTATTTAATAGATCTGTTGACAGAAAGTGTTCACATTAGTAAATGCATTTCATTTTATAAAAGCAATGCTGCAACACAGCTGGAAACCAGATATCAAATGAAATAAGCAACTACGAAAAGCAAAGTATAAAAATATCATTCAGTAGTCATGTGACATTTCATAAGTTAGTAGAAACTCTCTCAACTCTCGTAGAAAGACGCTTGTCATAATCAGGTGTGCAGATGTAAAAATATTTCTCGTCATTTCATTAGGCATTTCAGTAAATATCGTAAATTAAGAGCTAGTGTAATCATATGTTTTCAAGTTCGACCGTGTCGTTTTTGCGATGCTTTCTACAAAGGAATGTCAGAAGCGAGGTTAATGGCGTCCCCTTTTTTTTCTACCTGTGCCGCTGAAAAGGGCTCGCAATAATGGCTTTTCCTCCAGGCAACTGGCACACCTGGCCGCTCGCAACGCATTACGTCACGGTCACTTACCTTTCTTACCGACATATTTACGACAGCAGTTTCCGCTACAGTGACAGTCTCATATAAACATTTCACAGGTCGAAAATTTGCGTAACAAATGTGTAGAAACAAAATCCTATGAATATAACAGTGTCCAAAAAAATTTTCAGTGGCATTGTGATACATTCACACATGATTCACACATGTACACACATTTCATAATTCTAAAGTATGATTCTTGGTTTCCAACATCCTTTTCCATAAGTCAGAGTCCCTAATCACTATTCATTACTCCTTACCTTATTACACATATACGTATCCATCGACACTCGTCAATATTTCGTCATTATAAATATGAAGCATAATCAAATAACTCATATAGCCTCAGCCTATTAATCATAAACATACCTCAGCAGCATAATACACATCGTCGTCGTAAAAATAACATCATAACACCTCAGTCAAATCTCAAAATCGTCGTAGCTTCCTCTAATAATTAAAAAAATTCTCTGCTCATGTCAAAAGTGTCATCTGCCTCAAACATACTTTAAAAATCATGAATCCATACCAAATACATCATTCAAAGCTCTCATAGTATCACAATGGGTCCGAAAAAATATGAACAGTTCACACAGTACAGACAAAATACAATTTCATAACTGTGAAGTAATCCAACTCTGTAAATGCGTAAACATCTGTCACTGATGTAGTAAAAAGAATGTTTGTTTCTCTGTCAAATAATCAGATAGCTGTGTAATTCTGTGTTACAGAAATATGGTACCGAAGTGTAAAGTTGTATAAGCAAATACCATATTAGCTATGGCTCCTTGTGCTTGCCAAACACATGGTACACAAAGTAAGCATGTACCCCCCTGAGGATCATTGTAATTATACCCTCAGGTGTTACAGATTACACCAATGGAATGAAATATATCACGGAAAACTTTCTTTGTAATTCAAAAATCTTTAAAAATAAATGTTTTAAGTACAAAATTAATCACTGAAATGCGTGTCCTGTAGCGCTAAATGTGCATCTTGTTGTAAGATAATCTCTGTGGAAGTGTCGTAGTTATTTTCCTCCGAAAGCTAAGTTCTGCAGAAGCCAATGTACTTACCTCATGATAAACAAAAGTGAAATGCTTTGCGTATAGATATCGTAGTTATTATGCTTATTGGCGTGATGAAGAAAGTACTGTACAGTAACGTACGTAACGAAAAAGGCTGTCTCATTGTTGCTATACCACAAAAGTTACTACTAAAACATGTTTTTCTTTCCAGAAGAATTCAGAAAACTGTGCAGATATAAAACAGATACACCGCAAAAGCAACATTGTAAATTGTCACTCATTAGTAGCGTCGTGATAAAAATCGTGTAGCTGTCACATAACTAACCTCTGTGTCCTCTGGTATCTCACAGAAAGTACTTTAAACCCAGAATGTATTTTCAAGTAAACCAAAAGTTGCATTAAAATCTCATTAACAGTACCAGTATGTGTCCTAAGTACGTAAGCCTGATAGTCGTTACGTAATCGTGCAACTAACAAGCAAGAATGTACAATTAACAACACTGTGTCGTCTGTTCATTATAACAATGCATTCGTAATTTCTGTTTAAATAAGTTCTCTTGGTTCTTGACTGGATATTTCACTTCAAACATTGTTACATGTTAACAGATTCTTAATCTGACAAAGCATACTAGAAATGTGAAGTGAAAAGTTTTATGGCAAAGACAAAGTTAAAAAGCAGATTATCTTTCAATAAACGGTTTTACATGTGAAATGTGGTGTAAACCTTTACTCTTCCTAGTACGCAGAGTTTCAACTTCAACGCAATTATCATGTGGTATACGTCGGATTCTGTAAGGTCCATTGTAAACTAGAAAGAATTTGTGACTCAAGTGTTTCTTCTTATGTGACAATGAATGAGCTTTAATGAGAACTTTCTGACCAATATATAATATATTTTTAAGAGCCAAATCAATTATGTCTTTGTGTCGAAGTTTACGTGTATTCGGGAAAGGTACAAGCTCTCTGATTCTATTCGGTGGTTCTTCATTCTTCAGTACAAGAGTAGGTGGTAAAGCAGTGGAATCATGAGGTATTTCATTCAGCACATTTTGAAATAATTGTAGATATCTGTCCCAATGCTGATGCTTTCTGTGACAATAAAGTCTGCAAAGCTTATTGATTTCTTTCATAATCCGTTCAGACGGGTTGCAATGTGGTGAGTACAATGATCATCTGGTATCTCTCAGAAAGCACATTAAATTCAGAATGTATTTTCAAATAAACCAAAATGTTGCATTAAAATCTCATTAGCACTACTGGTAAATGTTCTAAGTATGTGAGCCTTATAGTCGTTACGTAATCGTGCAACAAACAAGCAAGAATGTACACACACAATAACATTGTGACGTCTGTTTACTATAACAATGCATTCGTCATTTCTGTTTAAATAAGTTCTCTTGGTTCTTGATTGGATATTTAACTTCAAACATTGTTGTATGTTAACAGATTCTAAGTCTGACAATGCATATTAATAATGTGAAGCGAAAAATTTTATGGCAAAGACAAAGTTAAAAAGCAGATTATCTTTCAATAAACGGTTTTACATGTGAAATGTGGTGTAAACCTTTACTCTTCCTAGTACGCAGAGTTTCAACTTCAACGCAATTATCATGTGGTATACATCGGTAAAGAATGCTAAAATTTTTCTCAAGGCTAGCGTCTTTGTTATTTTTCCCTGAGCCAGCGGCCGCACGCAGCTGCCTGCTGTGCGAGTCATTGTCTGTCTCTTTGTTGGCGCGCGTCGTTATTGGGATTAGGAGACCTAACTTCTACAAATTCACTCTGACGAGAAGGCCCTGCTCTGTTCGAATCCCGCCAGTTCTGATGCAATTGACGTCTGTCGTTATGATCATATCGTCTGTCGTCATTTCGGTAGATTCCGTAGTTTCTTCCTTGTCGGTCACGTGGTGGAGAATTTCTCCCTGAATCGTAACTCCGCTCTGAACTGTTGCGTCTGAAGTTATTCTGTCTCCCCTGGTAATAATTGTTTTGGTTCCCATATTGTCTGTTTCTGTGGTTATCTCTGTCATATTCATTACTACGGAAATGCGATCTTTCTCTGTAACTATTATTACTCTGCCAGTGGCTGTCATATGGGTGGTGTCTGTTTTGGTCACGATTTGTGTTGTAAGAATAGACTTGTCGTGTCCAGTTATTGTTTCTGTCGTCACGGAATTGTGACGGATGTGACCTGTAGTGATTGTTGTGTTCCTGTTTCCGCATTCCCCGACTGTCTGTGTCAATTTCCAGTTCTTGTAACAGTCCCTGAAAAGCCTCAATGTCTTCTTTGCAACGTCCTGCTAAAATAATATGTCGTAAACGTTCAGGCAATTTGAGTAAGCAAATGCGGATGAGTTCTGAGGGGCTGTATGGGTTTGAAAGATACTGATTCTTATGCAACATGTCTTCAAAATATTTCACAAGACTGGAAAATTCAGATTGTTCGAAATGTTTCATCATTATGATACCATGTTTTACGCGGTCTTGTGTGGCTTGAGACCAATATGCTGAGAGGAAGGCATGGTAAAACTCTCCTTCACTGTGGCAATCGTGAATTACCGATCGCATTCTTATAGCTGGTTCCTTCTCCAAGTAGCCACACATAAATTCTAATCTGTGTTCTAACGACCAGTTGGGAGGAAAACAATGAGAGAATTGATGGAGCCATGCTTGTGGATGAATGTCGTTGCCAGAATTTTTAAATGTTTTGAATTTACGTGTAGTAATGAACAGCTTATAGTCAAAATCATCATGTCGGCGAGTCGCATATCGGTCATTGTTAGGTCGTGTCGGCCGTTCCATCTCAAAATTCGGTGCACCTTGCCAATTTCTTTCATAACTTCCGAAATGCCCTGTGTTATTATTTTGCGGCTTTTCCGTATTTCTAAGTCCCTCTTCCCGTGTTGGAGTGCCAGTGTCCTCTGAAATACGTAATTCTTGTATTACCTGTGTCAGCAGATCTTGTACTTCCCGGATTTCTCTTTGGTGTTGTGTATTAATTTGATTCTGATTTTGTTTGAATTTTCTTATTTGTTCATACTCTTCTGTGTCAGTGAAGGCTACGGGTTTTGTGTCATTCAGATCATCATCTACCTTTGTAGATAAGTTAGTGACCTGATCCGAAAGTTCGGCTACTTTCTCCGATAGTGAACACATTTCCTCAGTGTGTTTTTCTGAACCAAGTTTCAGAGTGTCCATTTGTGTTGAAATCGAATCTACTGTGTTCTTTAAGTTTTCCTGAGTTTTTGCCAGTTGCGTAACCGAATCGGTAGATGCAACTGAGTCAATTTTAGCCCACAAGGTCTCATGATTTTCATGAACAATGGTTTGCAGCTCTTTTATGGCTGCTTCGTGATTCTGTAATGCATTTTCATGCCGCGAAAAAATAGGTTGAAAATGCTCACAAATTTGTGTTTTTACGTCATTACAGACTTTTTGACATTTCGATTCAATGTTATGTAACTCAGTAGTTAAATCTTCACGTGTTTGTTCAAGTGTGGTGTCTAACTTTTGGAGCTGTTGCTGTGTTTGTCTCTGATTTTGTTCCATTGTGTCTAACTTTTCAAGCTTTTGTTCTATTTGTTGCATTAATTGTAATAACAATGCACTGGTGTCTGAAACATGTTCCTCAGTGCTTTTCGGCAGTGAAGTTGCACCGGCAACATTCACATTTTGACAAGCGGAAAATGTGTCTTGACTCATTTGAGAAAACGGTGAGAACCCAAAACCTGAGTCTGCAGTATTTGCAATATTGTGTTCTGTCATTCCCGATTCCTGAGGCGAGCTGTTGCCGACCAATCGATCGATAACGCTTCCCTGTTCACTACCTGTTTCACTGTCTACACCATTGTTTGCCGCCCGCTCCATTTCCCTATGCGCAATTACCAAATTACTACTTTGAACATTAGTTAATTCATTACTCTGCGGCGCTAACACACTGCCTTCGTCTTCACTGTCATTTCTCAGTTTACTTTGGAGCCTAGTATTACGTTTTTCACACGCCATAATTGTCACAATATTTCACACGATAACACAGAAAAGCACAATTTGAAGAGCAAAATAAAATAACATAGCAATGGAAATAATGTCTACTTAATTGCCAGCGCAGCTGCGAAATACTTGGTGCAAATCCACATGGATGCCACAACTGTTTTACTGTACAACAATGAAAAACTACAACTACAAAGGAAATTCTCTCTATAATTACGCGCTAGCAATAAACAATAGCTACACTAATTACACAAACTACAAGAAAAAAATCAGAAGATTCCAGTGAGGTATCCTCGGCTAAGGGTCGACATATGAAACGTCCCCTTTGAACAATTTATACAAGACTGTGCTTAAACTGACACACAATATTTTGTTAGCGCAACGCAATCTGACTTTCAAAATTCCCTACAAAAGAATGGCCCTGACTAACATTAAACTATACCTTTCACAAATCACTTACCTCGCAAAAATCTTCGCTGCTCAAGCTACTGCAATACAGCGAGCGCCACTACTGCCAGCTAAATAAAAGATTCAAACTACTGAAGGCACTAACTACTGATAGGGATAGTTAGCAAATGAAAGATATTAATAGAGAACAAACAATGTATTTACCTTGATATCATCATATATAAATATAGCAGTTCATGACAAATTACAAATCTCCGCCATCTCTCTCCCCACATCCACCACTGCTGGCGGCTCACCTCCAACTGCGCAACGCTACGTGCTGTTCACAGCCAGCTGCCTAACACTACGATGGCGAGTATTACAACAATGCAAAGCAGCCACAGACTGCACACAGCACAGCCAGTGATTTTCATACAGAGGTGGCGTTACCAATAAAAAAACCTAAACAGCCTACTTACATAGAGAAAACATAAACAGCCTACTTACATAGAGAAAACATAAACAGCCTACTTACACTATCACCTCCGTAACGCTTTCGCGATTACTAAATGATCCTGTAACGAAGCGCGCTGCTCTCCGTTGGATCCTCTCTATATCTTCTATCAACCCTATCTGGTACAGATCCCACACTGCTGAGCAGTATTCAAGCAGTGGGCGAACAAGCGTACTGTAACCTACTTCCTTTGTTTTCGGATTGCATTTCCTTAGGATTCTTCCAATGAATCTCAGTCTGGCATCTGCTTTACCGACGATCAACATTATATGATCATTCCATTTTAAATCACTCCTAATACGTACTCCCAGATAATTTATGGTATTAACTGCTTCCAGTTGCTGACCTGCTATTTTGTAGCTAAATGATAAAGGATCTATCTTTCTGTGTATTCGCAGCACATTACACTTGTCTACATTGAGATTCAATTGCCATTCCCTGCACCATGCGTCAATTCGCTGCAGATCCTCCTGCATTTCAGTGCAATTTTCCATTGTTACAACCTCTCGATACACCACAGCATCATCCGCAAAAAGCCTCAGTGAACTTCCGATGTCATCCACAAGGTCATTTATGTATATTGTGAATAGCAACGGTCCTATGACACTCCCCTGCGGCACACCTGAAATCACTCTTACTTCGGAAGACTTCTCTCCATTGAGAATGACATGCTGCGTCCTGTTATCTAGGAACTCCTCAATCCAATCACACAATTGGTCTGATAGTCTATATGCTCTTACTTTGTTCATTAAACGACTGTGAGGAACTGTTTCGAACGCCTTGCGGAAGTCAAGAAACACGACATCTACCTGTGAACCCGTATCTATGGCCCTCTGAGTCTCGTGGACGAATAGCGCGAGCTGGGTTTCACATGACCGTCTTTTTCGAAACCCATGCTGATTCCTACAGAGTAGATTTCTAGTCTCCAGAAAAGTCATTATACTCGAACACAATACGTGTTCCAAAATCCTGCAACTAATCGACGTTAGAGATATAGGTCTATAGTTCTGCACATCTGTTCGACGTCCCTTCTTGAAAACGGAGATGACCTGTGCCCTTTTCCAACCCTTTGGAACGCTACGCTCTTCTAGAGACCTACGGTATACCGCTGCAAGAAGGGGGGCAAGTTCCTTCGCGTACTCTGTGTAAAATTGAACTGGTATCCCATCAGGTAAGACATTTCCAGGGGCAGATGTGGACTCTGACCACAATCTATTGGTTATGACCTGTAGATTAAAACTGAAGAAACTGCAAAAAGGTGGGAATTTAAGGAGATGGGACCTGGATAAACTAAAAGAACCAGAGGTTGTACAGAGATTCAGGGAGAGCATAAGGGAGCAATTGACAGGAATGGGGGAAATAAATACAGTAGAAGAAGAATGGGTAGCTTTGAGGGATGAAGTAGTGAAGGCAGCAGAGAATCAAGTAGGTAAAAAGACGAGGGCTAGTAGAAATCCTTGGGTAACAGAAGAAATATTGAATTTAATTGATGAAAGGAGAAAATATAAAAATGCAGTAAGTGAAACTGGCAAAAAGGAATACAAACTTCTCAAAAATGAGATCGACAGGAAGTGCAAAATGGCTAAGCAGGGATGGCTAGAGGACAAATGTAAGGATGTAGAGGCCTATCTCACTAGGGGTAAGATAGATACCGCCTACAGGAAAATTAAAGAGACCTTTGGAGATAAGAGAATGACGTGTATGAATATCAAGAGCTCAGATGGAAACCCAGTTCTAAGCAAAGAAGGGAAAGCAGAAAGGTGGAAGGAGTATATAGAGGGTCTATACAAGGGCGATGTACTTGAGGACAATATTATGGAAATGGAAGAGGATGTGGATGAAGATGAAATGGGAGATACGATACTGCGTGAAGAGTTTGACAGAGCACTGAAAGACCTGAGTCGAAACAAGGCCCCCGGAGTAGACAACATTCCATTGGGACTACTGACGGCCTTGGGAGAGCCAGTCCTGACAAAACTCTACCATCTGGTGAGCAAGATGTATGAAACAGGCGAAATACCCTCAGACTTCAAGAAGAATATAATAATTCCAATCCCAAAGAAAGCAGGTGTTGACAGATGTGAAAATTACCGAACTATCAGCTTAATAAGTCACAGCTGCAAAATACTAACACGAATTCTTTACAGACGAATGGAAAAACTAGTAGAAGCCAACCTCGGGGAAGATCAGTTTGGATTCCGTAGAAACACTGGAACACGTGAGGCAATACTGACCTTACGACTTATCTTAGAAGAAAGATTAAGGAAAGGCAAACCTACGTTTCTAGCATTTGTAGACTTAGAGAAAGCTTTTGACAATGTTGACTGGAATACTCTCTTTCAAATTCTAAAGGTGGCAGGGGTAAATTACAGGGAGCGAAAGGCTATTTACAATTTGTACAGAAACCAGATGGCAGTTATAAGAGTCGAGGGACATGAAAGGGAAGCAGTGGTTGGGAAGGGAGTAAGACAGGGTTGTAGCCTCTCCCCGATGTTGTTCAATCTGTATATTGAGCAAGCAGTAAAGGAAACAAAAGAAAAATTCGGAGTAGGTATTAAAATTCATGGAGAAGAAATAAAAACTTTGAGGTTCGCCGATGACATTGTAATTCTGTCAGAGACAGCAAAGGACTTGGAAGAGCAGTTGAATGGAATGGACAGTGTCTTGAAAGGAGGATATAAGATGAACTTCAACAAAAGCAAAACGAGGATAATGGAATGTAGTCTAATTAAGTCTGGTGATGCTGAGGGAATTAGATTAGGAAATGAGGCACTTAAAGTAGTAAAGGAGTTTTGCTATTTGGGGAGCAAAATAACTGATGATGGTCGAAGTAGAGAGGATATAAAATGTAGGCTGGCAATGGCAAGGAAAGCGTTTCTGAAGAAGAGAAATTTGTTAACATCGAGTATAGATTTAAGTGTCAGGAAGTCATTTCTGAAAGTATTCGTATGGAGTGTAGCCATGTATGGAAGTGAAACATGGACGATAAATAGTTTGGACAAGAAGAGAATAGAAGCTTTCGAAATGTGGTGCTACAGAAGAATGCTGAAGATTAGATGGGTAGATCACATAACTAATGAGGAAGTATTGAATAGGATTGGGGAGAAGAGAAGTTTGTGGCACAACTTGACCAGAAGAAGGGATCGGTTGGTAGGACATGTTCTGAGGCATCAAGGGATCACCAATTTAGTATTGGAGGGCAACGTGGAGGGTAAAAATCGTAGAGGGAGACCAAGAGATGAATACACTAAGCAGATTCAGAAGGATGTAGGTTGCAGTAGGTACTGGGAGATGAAAAAGCTTGCACAGGATAGAGTAGCATGGAGAGCTGCATCAAACCAGTCTCAGGACTGAAGACCACAACAACAACAACAACATCCCATCAGGTCCAGAGGCCTTTCCTCTTTTGAGCGATTTTAATTGCTTCTCTATCCCTCTGTCGTCTATTTCGATATCTACCATTTTGTCATCTGTGCGACAATCTAGAGAAGGAACTACAGTGCAATCTTCCTCTGTGAAACAACTTTGGAAAAAGACATTTAGTATTTCGGCCTTTAGTCTGTCATCCTCTGTTTCAGTACCATTTTGGTCACAGATTGTCTGGACATTTTGTTCTGATCCACCTACCGCTTTGACATAAGACCAAAATTTCTTAGGATTTTCTGCCAAGTCAGTACATAGAACTTTACTTTCGAATTCATTGAACGCCTCTCGCATAGCCCTCCTCACACTACATTTCGCTTCGCGTAATTTTTGTTTGTCTGCAAGGCTTTGGCTATGTTTATGTTTGCTGTGAAGTTCTCTTTGCTTCCGCAGCAGTTTTATAACTCGGTTGTTGTACCACGGTGGCTCTTTTCCATCTCTTACGATCTTGCATGGCACATACTCATCTAATGCATTATGTACGACGATTTTGAACTTTGTCCACTGATCCTCAACACTATCTGTACTTGAGACAAAACTTTTGTGTTGAGCCAACAGGTACTCTGAAATCTGCTTTTTGTCACTTTTTCTAAACAGAAAAATTGTATGGGAGCAATGCATTTCAGCAGGCAAACAGTCTTGATACAGGCGTAATGGGAGAGTTCCTTCCCAGTATCGAAAGACAAAAGTAAACATACTTTCGAATTTCATTTCCATCAGGAACACCGTGCTCCATGAATGTATTAATGAGATCCAAGATGGGAGGAAACGCAGAATCTGTGATAAATTTTGGATCTTTTTATTCCAGAGCGATTTCAGTAACTGGGTAGCTACCTTCTTTGCAATTATATTCAAGTCATGATGACTCATCATGAATAAAATCGCATATAGTACCAACTCATCGTAAGTAACATCGCACATGGTACCAAATTTCCGCCGGGTGGAGTGGGCAAGAGGTTCTAGGCGCTACAGTCTGAAACCACGCGACGGCTACGGTAGCAGGTTCCAATCCTGCCTCGGGTATGGATGTGTGTGATGTCCTTAGGTTAGTTAGGTTTAAGTAGTTCTAAGTTCTAGGGGACTGAGGACCTCAGAAGTTAAGTCCCAAAGTGCTCAGAGCCATTTGAATTTGATTTGAACTAAATTTCCACTAAAAATAACAAACAGTTAAAGTGTTTGTTATTTGGAATGACAGTCTGGTTCAATGTGCGACTTTTATTTACGATAAGTCATTATGACTTCGATATAACTGCACTGAAGAAAGCTACAAAATGGCTGAAATCGATCTGCAATAAACATATTAAAAATTTATGGCCGATGCTGCCCTTCCTTCTGTTCTTGATTTTTATTTCAAGGCAATCACTTTCAGATGATTGCACTTTTGTTTAACTCTAAAAAAATGTTCAAATGTGTGTGAAATCTTATGGGACTTAACTGCTAAGGTCATCAGTCCCTAAGCTTACACACTACTTAATTTAAATTATCCTAAGGACAAACACACACACCCATGCCCGAGGGAGGACTCGAACCTCCGCCGGGATCAGCCGTACAGTCCATGACTGCAGTGCCCTAGACCGCTCGGCGAATCCTGCGCGGCGTTTAACTCTCAGGTGGGCAGATTTCATTCCTGATTTAACATTCTGGAAAGCCTAGAAGAAAAAAGAATCCTCTTATTTGCACTGAAACGATTTTGAACCACAAATTTCATTGACATGAGAGTTAAAAGGATGAATGGTCCAACAATTCGCACTTCAAATTCCCCGGTTTCCTTACGGACCAAGTACCTCTGTGGTAGGCGTGTATTCCTGGTGAAAGATGATTTTCCTTTGCCATTCACTTCCAGATATCTTCCAGTATATTTTCTCATTCAGCTGCTCCAGAAGATTTCTGTAATATTCTTCAGTTACTGTTTTGCCCTTTCTGTCCTAGAAAATATTGGACATAGCTTTTCCGATGGACAAAACAGAATCTTCATTTCTTTGTAGTTAGATGCTTTATGATATTTCAAAAATTATTACGATATTACTTTTCGCTATTGCTTACCGCCAAATGTAACAAATGTTAGACGACGCTTCTTAATAGTTACTTCATCTACATTTAAAACTAACTAAACTCCGTCCGAACAGGCCTTGGAAGGCCCAACGGTACCGACCGGCCGCCGTGTCATCCTCATCCCACGGGTGTCACTCTATACGGATATGGAGGGGCAAGTGATCAGCACGCCGCTGTCCTGGCCGTGTGTCAGTTTAGGAGACCGGAGCCGCTACTTCTCAGTCAAGTAGCTCCTCAGTTTGCCTCACAAGGGTTGAGTGCACCCCGCTCGCCAACAGCGCTTGGCAGACCGGATGGTCACCCATCCAAGTGCTAGCCCAGCCCGACATCGCTTAACTTCGGTGATCTGACGAGAACAAGTGTTCCGCAATTCACAGTTAAGAGCCTGGCGGAGGGTTCATCGAACCACGTTCAAGCTATTTCTCTATTTTTCTACTCTTGAACAACGCGGGAAAAACGAACACTCAGATCTTACCTTGCGAGCTCTGATTCCTGTTTCTTATTATGACGATCATTTCTCCCTGTGTAGGTCGAAGCCAACAAAATGTTTTGACTCTCTGAGGAGAAACTTGATGATCAAAATTTCATGAGAAGATTTTGAGCTGATATGGATCTCATACCGCACAACACTACTCTAGAAGAGGGTGGATTTCTCGTTTGACACTTATCTACGAGACCAGTAAGCAGCTATAAGATTTTTTAAATTTAAGCTGTAAAATAACAAATGTGAAAGGGGAAAATGTATTACTTAGTACGAAATAGCTATTATGACTGCTGAAGTTCGCCCCCGCCCCTCTCCCCTTCTCTCTCCCTCCCTCCCTCTCTCTCTCTCTCTCTCTCTCTCTCTCTCTCTCTCTCTCTCTCTCTCTCTCTCTCTCTCCCTCTCTCTCACACACACACAAAAACACACACACACACACACAAACACACACACACACACACACACACACACACACACATACATACACACAAACACACGATATTCAAGAGTAATACTTGGCTGGCGGACTTACTCGCTTCACTCGCCGTACACGCCGTGCGTTCATTACAACGGTATATTTCAGGAATACCGTCATTAATCCTGAAAACACTGTGATCCATTAACCAACAGGAATTATTGACTGAAGCTCTCTTCCGGCCGCTGTTAACAGTGCTTAGTTAGAAAAATGTCAGGCCGCCCTTAAAATTTCCCAGTAACACTGGAATTTGTGAAAAGCACTTATCTTCACTTTAAAACCTGACATCTAGATTAATTTCTGTGTGTGACAGAAAGAGACGCAGAACGTGACTTACACGTCTCAGGGTTTTTTGTGAGGTTCCCTGGCGATGCATCTACACAGGCTTCTTTTACGCGAGTATTTTTGGCCGCAACGCCGGCGACGCGTGTAACCTCGAATTTAACGTCAACAAAGAGGAGCATCCGGTGTCGTCGCGCCCTCCATCGCGAGTGGTTGAAGGCTGAGTAGCCGTTCAGGGACAGGCAAGAGAGAAAGCGACCCAACGGGGCAACGAGTGAAACTGAACCTGGTCTAAGGCCATTCCCACCTTCAGTAACTGATAAGACTTCCATTTTTCCCCTTGCGTCTTCTAGTCTCCAAACCTGTTAGCCCGTAAATCAATTACGCTTATCAACCCGTTCCTCTAGAGGAAAGACTGTTTTCCAGGTGTCAGCGAAATCGCAAAAACATAATCGGACGCTACTTCAGCGAGGTGTAAAGCTGGAAACTAAGAAGCACTACTAAAATATTAGTTTGCCTAGCAATGTTGTTATTGTGGTGACAGGCGTATATTGGTGTACTGTTTGTGTAATATGGCTTGCTTGCACGTCCCCCAAAAGGAGAAACTTTTTACGCCGATCACTGCTATTCCACATTTCTTACCGAGCGAACCGGTCCACCCATCTGTTACTTCGTGAGGAGCTGAATTAAATGTCTAGCCATGTCACCGAAATTTAGACAAATCTGAAATCACTTCGGACGAATATAGCTGGCCCGCTAATAAAGTCATTATCGAATTGTATCCCCCTCCCTCCTCCACCATATGGTTAATTATCTGTAACAACTTATATGTCGATAGAATAGTCTCATCATTCTATCTTTTTAGTCGCAGGAAGTCTAGTTATATGTTTCATTGTGGAGAGCAAATGTGCAAGGTTTTTGTTTCTCGGCTGATCATTACGTGGAACAAATTATCAATTGGAATAAATTACACTTACACTTGCACACACACACACACACACACACACACACACACACACACACACACACACACACAGAGAGAGAGAGAGAGAGAGAGAGAGAGAGAGAGAGAACGAACTTAACGTCACATGTTTACTAAGCTACGAATGTGTCTCCCGACATCACGGTGAGACGTCTAGGTAGTGACATAAATTGTGATTTTTCTCACATGAAATTGCTTCATGAAAGTGTAAGAAGCACTTTCACACCTTCCAGTTTAAACGCTAATGCGTATATTTTTACAACTCATGCGTAAGTCTAGAAACTGGTTACTAGTTCTATGAAACTGACGTGATATAAGCAAAGGATTAAAAATCCCAATCGCAAAGGGAGGCGAAGATTTCGAGCCTCATCTATCTGAAGATAAGACTAATGCCTTGATGTTAATTTATTATATTCTGTGTAGTACTAAAAGCCTCCATTATCATGTTGTAGTTGGTTTCCATATTTATGGTACTTGAGTACGCATACTTTGCCATGCACTTCACAGGGATTTTCAGAGAATGGGCGACGAATATCCGCGTCGGTTTCAGTGATTCCATTTCTTTTCTAAATGTGAAAGCTGCTTTCCATGAGAGCGAAACGACAAAGAGAATTGAATTTAGTGATTGACTCTTGATTGTGTTTGTGAGAAAGTCACATTTTATCTTAGTTGACTCTTTATTGCCCAATCGTTCCGTGAAGGAGCCTTTTTAAGGTATTTTATTTCCAATGTGTCTTCATAAGAGTAAGGGGTAACTTAGGAGATACAACAATCGAATCTATGAAATTTTAAAATGTAGCATATGAAGAAGTACTGACATAGAAACTAGAAACTTTAACAACTTTCACATCATGACGAAAGGCCACGTGAAGAGGCAGTATGAGCAAACAAATCTGCATGCAGACTTATACTGCCAAGTAAATACTAACCAGTCGCTTGGCACTGCGGGTTGGGAAGCGAACAGTTAAGGGGATGTTAACTATCTTTGACCTGCAAAAACATCTTCTTTGAGAATTTTTTTTCTCGGGATGTGTTATAGATATTAATGTCAAATTTGGTCAAAATGTTTATTGATATTTCCTCTACAAACTGGAATTTTTTCGACCGGAAATGTCGAAGAGCAAAGGCGGAAGTGCCGTCGGAACGAAACACAATTTCGATGTAGACCTCCACGCGTGGTATGTTACAGGTCAGCTGACTCGTCTGAATTCAAAATTGAGTTGACGTTAGCGAAGTATATAAGATTCTTAAGGAGTTGTACCTAGCTTAATTTATTTGGACCATAGGAAACAAAATGGCGGTCATTTGAAAAAAAATTGGGTTCTTTCATCGATTTTTCGACTGTCCAAGTAAAAATATTTATATTTGATGGATCGGAATAAAAGTGGTACAACTCCTAGACAATTTAGTTAGCTTCGTCGGAAATAAAGAATCATGCCAATCGGTTCAGTAGATTTGCAGTTACCATACCGCGCGATAAAAGAAAGTCATTTCGAGAAAAACGCGTTTGAACTTTTGACTACATATAAATGCAATATTATGCAACTTACGTTCAATCTGCTATTCCGTGTCCATAAACTAGTCCGTCCTCTTCCTCATAGAGGGCGTTCTGCTCGATCTGGGCCATCCTGATCTGCTCCAGAGCCACTCGTACGGCCGGTGACAAGCGGCTTTCGGCCGCTTGAATCCGGTGGTCGTCCGAATGCTTGGCGAACTGCGTCGAATAGAGCCCCAGGGTGACGTCCATCGTTGTCATGGTCTTCAGAATTGATGAATACCCTTCGTTGAAGCTGCTCACTGCCAGGAAGGTCGCAATCTCCACAGTCTTCGCACCAGAATGCAAATGCTTGGGGGCTAACTTCCAAACACACGCGTTCAAACTTTCATTTGAATTTTGTGCGTTTCCTCCCAAGCACCGGTACAATAACTCGTCCTCCGAAAGAAAAAAACTGGTGCGTGAAAAAGGCCGATTTCAGGCAGGTGCATTTTTTTGTTCAACCGCGAATAACAAACATTTCTGGTCCGTATTCGGGAAAACCGTTTCGGGGGTGGATTCTGAACACTTTTATGGATCCAAAAATGCAAATTAAAAAAACGATTTTTTGCACCAAAAGATAGTAAACCTCCCCTTAAACGTTTGAAGCACGGGGGTACGACAAAAATACGGAAACCACACGAAATGAATGCTTCTACATAAATGCAGATGATACCAAGTTTGCAGATTGCGCTGTTGTATTTGACTAAGAACGGCCCCCGTGCAGTGCCTCAACACGTTTCCATTATCAGTTATGATCACAAAAGTGTTCTGTGTAGTTATGAGAGCGTTATGGGAGAGATACACTAAGTGAATGTGAAGGGGGGCAAACTGTTGACGCTCGTGTGGTGGGTGCTTCAGTGACGAAGGCAGCCGAAATGTGTGCTGTTTGAAGACGCACCGTAACGAAGATTTATACCGCATACAGGGAAAGCGACCGTATCGAAGATTTATACCGCATACAGGGAAAGCGGAAGTACATCTTCCGCTAAGCCACGACGCGGAGGAAAATGTGTATTGCGTGATTGTGACACACGGTAATTGAGGAGGATTGTGACGAAAAATAAGACGACCGCAGGTGCAAAAGTCACTTAGCACCAAAAAACACGAAGGGAGCTGTATAATCTGGGAATTGCAGGGCGAGATGAAATTTCAGAACCACACATCAGTGATGCAAATGCCCGAAACAGGAAAACGTGGTGCCGAATTCATTAAACCTGGACTCTGGGGCAATGGAAGAACAAAATTTGGTCGGATGAGTCTTGTTTCTCGCTGTTTCCAACTTGTGCCCGAGTTTACGTCCCGAGAGTGAAAGATGGTGGAGGTTCGTCAATGGTTTGGGCACCGATATCGTGCTATTCCGTGGGCACTCTGCAAGGTCGCATTACTGCCAATTATTAAATGATCATTTTGGCTTATCAGGTCCACTTCAATGCGTAATGTTTGTTCCCCGATGGTTACGCTGTGTTCCAAGATGGCAGGGCCCAGATTCAAGCAGCTCGCATCGTCCAGGGTTGGTTTTGTGAGCACGAGGATGAACTGCCACCAAAGTCATCAGGTCTGTACCCACCTTCATCATCATTAGCTAAACTTGCCAAAACGTTTTTCAGCAGGAAGAATGGTATCAGATTCACTTGAAAGGCGTACAAGACCTGTATTTATCCATTCCGAGAGGAATGAAAGCTGTTTTGACTGGCAGCAGTTTTCCTACATCATATTAGGCATGTTAATGTGTAGTGTTTCTGGTGCTTACATTTTTTTGTCCCCCTGTATTACGATATTGTCGTTTTAGCAGCATGAACAATGTATAAAGGCATATTTCACGACTTCCTCAGTCAGAAGAATGATGTAAGACCTTTTGTGGGAAACCTTCATAACGCAATCCTGTATTGAAAATTCCTGGCAAATTAAAACTGTGTGCCAGACCGAGACTCGAGCTCGGGACCTTCACCTTTTTTAACACAGGATCCCCTGCTTACTAGGCTGGTTTTTTTTAGGAACCTTCCCGACGCCCGAAAGGTCGAGGAGGGCAAAGTGGGCAGGGGTCGCAATCCGAGGCCTGGGCACCATGTCCCATTCCCATCCTCCGGGACCCTAGGAAAGCGTACGGAACATGGAGTAGAGGTACAATGAACATCGTTTATTTATTTATTTTTATTTTATATTTTTTCTATGTAACATTCATACCACCGAAAATAGCAGGAAACCGGCGTCGCGAGGAGGAAGGGCGCCGCAAGACGTCATTCATTGAGACTATTGAAGCTTTCCCGAGAAGAACATTCCGATGGCCAGAGAATATACCGGTTCTAAGTGTGGAAGAGGCGGGGATCAATTCTTCATGGCAAGAACACCCCAGCTCTGGGATAGGTTAACGAAGACATTGCAAAGGAAACTGGAGAAAAATTGTCAATATTTTAGATTGCGGACAACTGGACAGTGGCGTCCATTAAGGAACCGCCAAAATTCATGGATACTTTTCTCGCCATCAGCAAACAAGTGTAAGTAGACTGTATAGGTTTTTACGTTGGTAACGCCACGTAGCGCTCTGTATGATAATCACTGGATATGCTGTGTGCAGTCTGTGGCTGGTTTGCATTGTTGTTTGCTATTGTAGTGTTGGGCAGTTGGCTGTTAACAGCACGTAGCATTGCGCAGTTGGAGGTGAGCCGCCAGTAGTGGTGGATGTGGGGAGAGAGATGGCGGAGTTTTGAGAGCGGACGATCTGGACGTGTGTCCATCAGAGACAGTAAATTTTTAAGACTTGATGTCATGAACTGCTATATATGACTTTTGAACACTATTAAGGTAAATACATTGTTTGTTCTCTATCAAAATCTTTCATTTGCTTAGTATGCCTATCAGTAGTTAGTGCCTTCAGTAGTTTGAATCTTTTATTTAGCTGGCAGTAGTGGCGCTCGATTTATTGCAGTAGTTCTAGTATAGGTTATCGTTAGTCAGGGCCATTCTTTTGTATGGATTATTGAAAGTCAGACTGCGTTGCGCTAAAAATATTGTGTGTCAGTTTAGTGATGATCAGAATATGTAAAGAAAGAAATGTCTGAGTACGTTCAGTTTTGCTCAGCTGTTTGAAAATCAAATAATGTAAGATGTTTATCAGCACTGTAATTCATTAATTTTTCTAAGGGGATGTTTCTTGTGTCAATCCTTAGCCGAGGATACCTCACTGGAATCTTCTGATTTTTTCTTGTAGTTTGTGTAATTAGTGTAGCTATTGTTTATTGCAAGCGCGTAATTATAGAGAGAATTTCCTTTGTAGTTGTAGTTTTTCATTGTTGTACAGTAAAACAGTTGTGGCATGCATGTAGATTTGCACCAAGTATTTCGCAGCTGCACTAGCAATTAACGAGATATTATTTTCAGTGCTATGTTAATGTGTTTTTTTTTTATTTTTGCTCTTCAAATTGTACTTTTCTGTGTTATCGTGTGAAATATTGTCACAATAATGGCGTGTGAAAAACGTAATACTAGGCTCCAAAGTAAACTGAGAAATGACAGTGAAGACGAAAGCAGTGTGTTAGCGCCGCCGAGTAATGAATTAACTAATGTTCAAAGAAGTAATTTGGTAATTGTGCACAGGGAAATGGAGTGGTCTAAAAATAATGGTGTGGACAGTGAAACAATTAGTGAACAGGGAAGCATTATCGATCGATCGGTCGGCAACAGCTCGCCTCAGGAATCCGAAATGGCAGGACATAATCTCGCAAATACTGTAGATTCAGGTTTTGGGTCCTCACCGTTTTCTCAAATAAGTCAATACACATTTTCTGCTTTTCAAAATGCGAATATTGCCGGTTCAAATGCACTGCCGAATAGCACTGCGGAACATGTTTCAGACACCAGTGCATTGTTAATACAATTAGTGCAACAAATGCGACAAAAGCTTCAAAAGTTAGACACAATGGAACAAAATCAGAGACAAACACAGCAACAGCTTCAAAAGTTAGACACCACGCTTGAACAAACACGTGAAGGTTTAACTGCTGAGTTACTTAAAATCGAATCCAAATGTCAAAAAGTCTGTAATGACGTAAAAACCCAATTTTGTGAGCATTTTGAACCTATTTTTTCGCGTCATGAAAATGCATTACAGAATCACGAAGCAGCCATAAAAGAACTGCAAACTATTGTTCATGAAAATCACGACACCTTGCAAGCTAAAATTGACTCAGTTGCATCTACCGATTTGGTTACGCTGAGAGGCACCCACATGCCTTGCTCATACTGTGGCATCAAGCAGTCGGGCCTGCAAGATGAGTGGTCTGCCAAGCGAGTGGATTCATTCTTATTTATCGAATAACATGAACTCTAGTACTCACAATTAAGTTACAAATTATTCTTCTGTATGAATATTACGCAACGGAAACGCACATATGACTATTAGTAATTTACACTACTCTGACTGTTCACTACGCACTGGCAATACCACATTTTCTTTTTTTTATTTAACGGCTTTTATCAACACGTGGCCATCGGACTGAATATGAATGGCGCACACATTATAAATTCTGGATATCATGACAACATACAATTCGAAGGAAAAGGCCACCAATCTTTTTCTTTTCACTATCTTATTTATTCCGATAAATTCTATAACCTAAACACACAAATTCTATAACCGACAACAATAACACATGAGAAATTGCGCCCAGTGGGCATGGCTTTACATTGGTGATTCTCTATCTTATGGTCTCGTAATTACTTAATGCTACAGTGCACTTTCTGGATAGGATGGTGGATCTTTTGCTATATCTCACACTTCGACTCTCACAACCATCATCACGAAACTTTCCTCCAGACCGAGCGGTACAAAAGGAACATGCATAACCCACTACCTCTGAAACTACCTTGCTACTCTCCCATGCAAACCACACATACTTAAATTACATGACATACACCACACTGCAACATGGAATACAACATAAGGAATAGTCACAACATTGTAATCACATCACTTTCAGCTTTCCCACTTCAATTAGTATTCATCCCAGTTCCACACGACACTGCCCCACTTCGTAACTTTTCTTTCCTACTACGAACTCTGGACGATATATGCACGTCTTCCTGTGCAATGCACGCCAAGTGGCGTTGCTGGATAGACGGATGACTCACCTTGCTTCTCTCTCAGAGTATTATAGTTTGAATCAAGCGTCACACGGAAACATAACACGCAAAGTAATATTAAGAACATATTCGTCGTACAAGCGAGTCCTCAACTGATACCATGGACGAGTACTTCTCTTTATCCTTTGTCCTATACACAGATTGAGACTCACACAGTACTCACCACGTGGAAGTACTCGTCTCTAATTTCAAGTCCTGCGCACGCCATTTCTTAAATATTTCCAACTTATAGTACACACGCCAGTAATTCAGCTTAACTTAAGCACTCGGAAGTATTTCAACTTATTGCTACAAGTGGTTTCATTGTGACCGTTGGTCACTTCTGAAGATTACTACGATCTCATTAATATTATCTGCTTGACATTTAATTCTCCCCACAAAAGTTCCTGAAATAGAGAAATTATTATTATAAACTACTCTTAAGTATTTCACATGCATACCATGTCTCCACTCTTTTGTCCTTATGGAGCACGCCTAAGACAGGTCTTACCAACACTAGATCCAGCGGCAGAGTGCTGAAACATGGCCGTTCTTCAGGTTCTCTTGACCTCTGCCGAAGTGGGGGAGCACCTTGCTACCGTATTGGTCAGCCACATTTCAGACACTCAAAGCTCAGGTAAATTTCATCTCTTTGGTCCCACCAAAGGTGACCCAAGTACCATCTCAAAGATGATCATATATTCACATTCACTATCTGCGGTTAGCGGACGACCATACATTCATTCATTTCACAGATCTCACCAAACTGGATGTAGGGATTTATTTTGTGGGAGTGCACATGTGATCAATTAAATAAATAAATTGTCATTCTTTCCCACACTGGAATCCGGCTTCGCTGTATTAATTGAAATTGAGTTATTATTAGAAAAAATATGTTGTTCTGACAAGAATAATGAAGTATGTTGTACCTATTTTCAATGTCGGGTGGTACTGTACCCTTTCAACGCAACTTGCAAAAACTCAGGAAAACTTAAAGGACACATTAGATACGATTGCAACACAAATGGACACTCTGAAACTTGGTTCAGAAAAACACACGCAGGAAATCAGTTCACTATCGGAGAAAGTAGCCGAACTTTCGGATCAGTTCACTAACTTATCTACAAAGGTATATGATGTTCTGAATGACACAAGACTCATAGCCTTCACTGACACAGAAGAGTATGAACAAATTAGAAAATTCAAACAAAATCAAAATCAAATCAATAAACAGTACAAAAGAGAAATCCGGGAAGTACAAGATCAGTTGACACAGGTAATACAAGAATTGCATATTTCAGAGGACACTCGCGCTCCAATACGGGAAGAGGGACATAGAAATACGGAACAGCCACAAAATAATAACACAGGGCACTTTGGAAACTGAAACTATGAAAGAAATTGGCAAGGTACACCGAATTTTGAGATGGAACCGCCGAAACGACGATCAATGACCGACATTCGACTCACCGGCATCATGATTTTGACTATAAGCTGTTTATTACTACACGTAAATTCAAAGCATTTAAGAATTCCGGCAACGACATTCATCCACAACTGTGGCTTCATCAATTCTCTCATTGTTTTCCCCCCAACTGGTCACAAGAGCACAGATTAGAATTTATGTGTGGCTATTTAGAGAATGAACCAGCTGTAAGAATGCGATCGGTCATTCACGATTGTCACAGTGAAGGAGAATTTTATCATGCCTTCCTCTCAGCATATTGGTCTCAAGCTACTCAAGACCGAGTAGAACACAGCATCATAATGATGAAACATTTCGAACAATCTGAATTTTCCAGTCTTTTCAAATATTTCGAAGACATGTTACATAAGAATCAGTCTCTTTCAAACCCATACAGCCCCTCAGAACTCATCCGCATTTGCTTAATCAAATTGCCTGAACATTTACGACGTATTATTTTGACGGGACGTTGCAAAGACGACATTGAAGCTTTTCAGGGACTGTTATAAGAATTGGAAATTGACACTGACAATCGCGGGACGCGAAAACAGGAACACAACAATTACAGGTCACATCCGTCACAATTCCACAATGAAAGAAATAATAACTGGACACGACAAGGCTATTCTTACAACGTAAATCGTGACCAAACCAGATACCACCCATATGGCAACCGTTGGCAGAGTAGTAAGAATTACAGGGAAAGATGACGTCTCCACGGTAATGACTATCACAGAGACAATCATAGAAACAGACAATATGGGAACCAAAATAATTATTGTCAAGGGAGACAGAATAACTTCAGACGCAACAGTCCACCGCGCAGTTACGATTCCGGGAGAAATTCTCCACCACATGAAAAAGAAACTATGTAAACTACCGACAGAACGACAGACCTGAATTTCATCAAGGTGAATTTGTAGTAGTTAGATCTGCAAATCCCAATAACGATGCGCGCCAACAAAGAGACAGACAATGACTCGCACCGCAGGCAGCCACGTGCGCCGGCTGGGCTTGAGAAAAATAACATAGACGCTAACCTTGAGAAAAATTTTAGCATTCCTTACCAACGTATACCAGATGATAATTGCGTTGAAGTAGAAACTCTGTATATTAGGAAGAGTAAAAGATTGCACCACATTTCACATGTAAAACCGTTTCCTCAGAGATAATCTGCTTTTTAACTTAGTCTTTGCCATAAAATTTTTCACTTCACTTTTTTTCTAGTACAATTTGTCACAATTAGAAACTGTTAACATGCAACTATGTTCTAAAGTTAACTATCCAGTCTAGAACCTAGGGAACATATTGCGACAGTAATTACGAATGCATTGTTATAGTGAACAGACGACACAGTGTTATTGTGTGTACATTCTTGCTTCTTAGTTGCATGATTACGTAACGAATATAAGGCTCACATACGTAGAACATTTACCGCTACTGCTACTGAGATTGTAATGCAACATTTTGGTTTACTTGAAAAGACATTCTTTATTTGAAGTACTTTCTGTGAAATTAAAGATGACTTAGCACTTGGTTTCTTTGACAGCTACACAATTATATCACGACGCTACTAATGTGTGACACAATTTACATTGTTGCTTTGCGATGTATCTGTTTTATATGTGCACAGTTTTTATGAATTCTTCTGGAAAGGAAAATATGTTTTAGTAGTAACTTTTGTGGTATAGCTACAATGAGACAGCCTTTCTCGTAGCACAACAATACGTTACAATGTAGTACTTTCTTGACCACGGTACTGTATGTAATAACTACGATATCTATACGCATAGCATATCGCTTTTGTTTATTATGAGGTAAGTACATTGACTTCCACAGAACTTTGTTTATGGACGACGATAATTACGACACTTGGCACATTTTTTACCCTTAAATAATGACAGAGATTATGTTACAACAAGACGCACAGTTTAGCGCTACAGTACACGTATTTGAGTTATTAATTTTGTACTTAAAACATTTATTTTTAAAGATTTTTGAATTACAAAGATACAAAGCGTTTCTGTGATACATTTCATTCCATTGCTGTAATCTGTAACACCTGGGGGTATAATTACATTAATCATCATGGGGGTACACGCTTACGTTGTGTACCATGTGTTTGGCAAGCACAAGGAGCCCTAGCTAATATGGTATTTGCTTATACAACTTTACACAGCAGTACCATATTTCTCTAATACATAATAACACAGCTATCTGATCATTTAACTGAGAGAGACAAACATTTTTTTTACTACATCAGTGACAGATGTTTACGTAATTACACAGTTGGATAACTTCACACTTATGAAATTGTATTTTGTCTGTAATGTGTGAACTGTTCATATTTTTTTGGAAGCGTTGTGATACTGTGAGAGCTTTGAATGATGTATTTGGTATGGGATCATGATTTTTAAAGTACGTTTGAGGTAGATGACACTATTGAAATAAGCAGATAATTTTTTTTAGGTTTCGGAATTATTTCAGAAAGCTACGACGTTTTTGAGATTTGACTGAGGTGTTATGATGTTATTATTACGACGGCGATGTGTATTATGCTGTTGAGGTATGTTTACGATCAATAAGCTGATGCTACCGTATATCAGGAATTTGATTATGCTACGCATTTATTATGATGAAATATTGAAGAAGTGTCGATGAATACGTATATGTGTAATAAGGTAAGGAATAATGAGTAGTGGTTAGGGACTCTGATTTGTGAAAAAGGATGTTGGAAACCAAGAATCGTACTTTAAGAGTTATGAAATGTGTGTAAATGCGTGAATGTATCACAATGACGAATATTTTTTGGATACTGTTATATTTATAGGATTTTGTTTCTACACATTTGTAATGCAAATTCTCAACCTGTGAAATTTTTTTATATGAGACTGCCACCGCTGTCGTAAATATTTCTATAAGAAAGTTAAGTGACCTTCACGTAATGCGTCGTGGGCGCCCAGCTGTGCCACCTGCCTGGAGAAAAAGGTGAAAAAAAAGAGACCATTATCCTGTCTATTTACATTTCTTTGTAGAAAGCATCGCAAATACGACACGCTCGAACTTGAAAACATATTATCACACTGTTGAGCTCTTAATAGGTGATGTTTACTAAAATGCCTAATGAAATGAGGAGAAACATTTTACATCTATTGTCTTTCTAGTTGAGAGATTGCTCAATTTGTTTAATATCTAGTTTCTAGCTGCACATTTAATAGATGTACTAATATAGATATTTTATGCCTACAGATCCAGTAAATAATAATTTTATGATCTACTTCCAAAAAAACGAGGGAGAACAAAAAGACATTTCTCTTCACAGGAATTGCATACATAATTTTGTCAATGACTGTGTAACTTGTTTTATAGAGTAATTTATCGTGATGCATCACTCTAGCGTTAAGTTCTGACGTAGGTATTAGACATGGCCGTCTTTACTGTAATATTTTTTCTGCTTGAGTTTGTCATGTTTAGATATAAGTTATAGCATTTGCTGCTGCTGTGTTCCAGGCATAGTGCTACTCAATTTCACTTTGTATTACTTTGTTAAGCCAGTTTGCCTTATATTGGTTGTAATATTGCAATTGCTTTGCTAATTTATATTTATTGCTGATTGCTTTGCCAATTTGTATTTTTTGTCATTGCTGTTTGCATTAATTGTTTTGTGCTGCTGCATTGCCTCGTCCCTTAGTTTAGCATCTGAGCTCAGTAGATTTAAGTTAGCTTAAGAGGGGGTAGGCTATATAAGAGAATGAGTTGTGATGAATTGGAAGAAATGCATTGATAAGGTATAAAAAAAGGTGAAGTAAGAGGAAACATCTATGAAATGGAGTTTTGGATTGGACTGCAGTACCAAATGTCACACTGAAAACAAACCCTGTGCTGTCCTTTTGTGTTATTCTACTATGTGTCTATGTACCTTGTGTATTTGTGTTCTTCCTGTCTTTATGTGTTTATGTGATAAGACTTATGTTGTAGAATTTTTCTAATGCTCATCTACATTCACTATGATGAGGAATACTGTTATCATGAAATATAATTTGCATTTATAATATGTTATTTGCTGTGTAAAGATATTTAGACATTATATATTCTGTTTTGTTTTAATGCTCACGTGTGAAGTTGATGTTTCGAAAGTTATTCTAACCTTTTATGTATTTACTTATGTCATAATTCCTGTAACACTTTCGATTCTTTTGTAAAACCCATATTACTACAAATGTTATCTGTATTGTTAGGTTCTTAAATGATGTATTTTGTACCTTTGTTATTGTATTCTCATGTTATAAAGTTGTAATTGACACCAGTTCATCAAATTAAGTAGCTTGTAAGCATTCATTTCAGTGCACACATTTCTGTTGGTCATAGTGTATGCACAATATATGAGAAGTTGGGACTGTTAGTGTTTCCACGTGGTCTCGGTGAGCTGCCGGCAGTCGGGTGAAGGAAGGTGGAGCGCATTCAGTTTCCATGGTCCACGGCCGCGCCACATCCTTTGGCGGCAGAGGTTGATGGCGCAGATATATGCATCATGATCGAGAATGCAACGGACCAGACTTGAGCAGCCTGCAGCCCACTGACAATATCGCGGGAGATGCAATCACGATCGAGTCGGCTGAAAAAATGGCTAGTGAAATGCGTAAACCCTTGGACGATCGCCATGAACATGCTCCCAAGAATCCACTAGGTTGGGGGGCTGCAGAATCGTCGCTGGCGTCGCGCACTGACAGAACGTGGAAGTTAGTCTTTGGTTGCCTGAATGCAGCTAAAATCGCCTCCCATGATCCGGGAAGAGAGGCGTGACTGTCTCTGAGAAGGTGGAACATTCACTGCGGCGATCCAAACCAGATGGAACATAGACATTGACGATCCTGACGCCACTAAACGTGAGAGCCATACCTCTGGCATCAGAAAGATAGGCAACTGCATCAGCGGGAATACCGTTGCGTAAGAGGATCGCCACTCCAATACCAGTAAGGGAACCATGAGAGACATGTGCTGTAAAATCGTGGGGAGCACAGAAAGTTGCAACGTGCGTGTTATATTCTCGCTGCCTAGTAAGCTAGCGTATCTGTACGATCTGTTACAAAAATTTAGAAATGGATAATCTCTACAGGTGTGATCCCTTTGTGCTTGTGGTGAAAAGCGTCCAAGATCTGAAATATAGAAGTTTCACTGTGATTACTCTGATATGTATGTAATAATGTAATACAACACACTGTACTACATGCATGTGAACAACATATTTCCACTGCCAGCTAGAAACAGTCGAAAAGCAGTCACAAATAACAATGTTTTAATTGGTTCGCCGTGATGAGAAAAAGCATTTCAATTGTTGCATGGACATTATCAGCATTAATAAACTAATTATACAACAACAGGCTAGACAAATGAAAAAAGTGGTCGGTATTATTACGAAAGTAGGAATATCCTAAAACAGTGTTATGATTAGATATATTTAATTTGGTGAAATGTGCTGCTGACAAAGGCAGATCTACTTTCATGACAATGTTTTTCGAACTCCATCTCATAAGGCACACATGCCTAGCTTGTGCATTCCTGTCGCGCGCATTATCCTTCGCTGCTGACGATACACTGACCATTGTGCTGTGCGACAGATCAATTGTTTATTTTTCTCAATAACAACTATTTTATTCGCGATCACGCATTGTCAGTTTGGCAAGCCCTACGTGAGTAAACAGTATCTGGAATGTGCCTATCATTCCGCCTGAAGGAACGCTCGTAATTATTTTAATACTGCTCAGATCTAGAGAAGGAATAAAATACTTTGGTAAGTTTCCATTCCAGTCGCTCAGTGTTAAAAATGCGATGGGTTACGGGGATTCCACCAAAATTCCAACAGAATTGCCAATCTGTTTTTGTGTGAGTTGTTAACCTTTTCTCATTCGAAGAAGCATCTATGAGTAAATGCCACATTTCTCTTGGTGACTGGTTTAATTGTACTTCCTTTGTCACAATGTAATTTGCCAAACTCATCTCACAGCAGCTATTTAGACAGAATTCCGAAACGGAGGGCCTCATTAAAGAGGTAATTGGCAATCACAGAGCACAATAGCTTACGAAAAACCTCATAGTATCGGTTTGCAGTAACATAAAAGAAGAAATTTCATGTTTATTTTCATACTAGGAAGCTCTTGTTTCGCTAGCTGTCGATAACTCTTAAAAAATTACAGTCACTGGAGTGAAATAAATAAAGAAAGAAGTATAAGTACTGATATATCGCCATAGATAAGAAAGTTCCGTGTGTTTAATAATTGGCAAAACACTCTCCTCCTTGTGTGCTATCATTCGCCAAACTTTCGTATCGATGTCTCGAGCGGTTTAGGAGATACGAGAGATGTTGCGAGTATTTCATTCTCGCGGGCGTGAGATCGGAAGTGAGCGCGCTACATTCGATCCATTTTCTCGAGATCGGAGGCAGATAGAGATCTCCTCCCAAGTCTAAACAAAAATTCAGCAAGTTAGCTAAATTTCATACGCAGCAACATATGGTGTAATACGCACCAAACGCAAAATCATAGCGACCCCTAATTTTCGTTACAAACTTTTTGAGTTTTGCGTAGTGTCTTACTAAAATGCGTACATCACAATAAGAATGGTCATTAGCGAGGTGATCGGCACTTCGTCACGAAGCTGACATATAACGCTACAAGTAAGGCAAAAATCATATATTTTCAGAGAATAGTTTCTGTAAAATCGTTTGAGAAAGATAAGAGGTTGCACGCGCTTCGGTTCAGTCAGCACAGAGCTTCGCCAGTCGGCGCGTGCGAAGTTGGTGTACGCGTCGCAATATGCACTGGACCGGCGCGACTCGTGCGGCACGTGCGTGTCGCGCTGTGGTGTCGTGTCACGTCACCCGTGCTATACGCTTCTCAATTTGCGCCTAGCCGTCCGTCAGAGTATCTGAACTTGAGGTCGTTAGGATGGCGCCGCACAACGTCGGCGCACAGCTCGTCATTCGCCAGCTTTATGTACACAGTAGTACTGAGGATCGAGAAATGAATTCCGAGAACATCTTATGGCGGGAGACGTATTTCATCCCGTGTAAAACGTTACACTTCATGCGCCTTCGGCCGTTCGTGATCCAAAGGAATAGTTAATTCAGTTGTGGCTTGGTGGGAAGAAAACGCCGTGATGGTCGATGAAGTCGACTTTGGGACAAGCTTTACCTCCGTCAGTACCTCATCTCCTACCTTCCAAACTTGGTAGGAGGTGAGATAGTGACGGAAGTGAAGTTTTGAGGACGGATGGTGGGTCGTGCTTGGGTAACCTTTTTTTTTTTTTATGCGAACCGCCAGGCGACGGGCGCTTATCGCGGGTTTAAGGAGACGCGGCCGGCCCCACAGGCGGCCACGACACTCCCAGGTCTCCGAGGGTAGCTTAGTCGCATAGTCGCCAGCACGGCAGCTCGGCGTGTTCGGTCAGAGGGTTAGCTGCCCTCTCTAATAAAAGACTGAGTTAATGGATCAACAGTGAGCTTGAAGAAGCGTTATGGGACGTTCGCCCCGAACAAATAGAACGAACAATAACGAACAAAATGAGATAAAAAAAGTCTCTAGTACGCTTGTCTCCCAAAGGCAAAGGTCCCGCAGCATGTCATTCTCAATGGAGAGAAGTCTTCCGAAGTAAGAGTGATTTCGGATGTGCCGCAGGGGAGTGTCGTAGGACCGTTGCTATTCACAATACACATACATGACCTTGTGGATAACATCGTAAGTTCACTGAGGCTTTTTGCGGATGATGCTGTGGTATATCGAGAGGTTGTAACAATGGAAAATTGTACTGAAACACAGGAGGATCTGCAGCGAATTGACGCATGGTGCAGAGAATGGCAGTTGAATCTCAATGTAGACAAGTGTAATGTGCTGCGAATACATAGAAAGAAAGATCCCTTATCATTTAGCTACAATATAGCAGGTCAGCAACCGAAAGCAGTTAATTCCATAAAGTATCTGGGAGTACGCATTAGGAGTGATTTAAAATGGTCCGCAGCTCGTGGTCGTGTGGTAGCGTTCTCGCTTCCTGCGCCCGGGTTCCCGGGTTCGATTCCCGGCGGGATCAGGGATTTTCTCTGCCTCGTGATGACTGGGTGTTGTGTGATGTCCTTAGGTTAGTTAGGTTTAAGTAGTTCTAAGTTCTAGGGGACTGTTGACCATAGATGTTAAGTCCCATAGTGCTCAGAGCCATTTGAACCATTTTTTAAAAATGGAATGATCGTCGGTGAAGCAGATGCCAGACTGAGATTCATTGGAAGAATCCTAAGGAAATACAATCCGAAAACAAAGGAATTAGGTTACAGTACACTTGTTCGCCCACTGTTTGAATACTGCTCACCAGTGTGGGATCTGTACCAGATAGGGTTGATAGAAGAGACAGAGAAGATCCAACGGAGAGCAGTGCGCTTCGTTACAGGATCATTTAGTAATCGCGAAAGCGTTACGGAGACGATAGATAAACTCCAGTGGAAGACTCTGCAGGAGAGACAGTCAGTAGCTCGGTACGGGCTTTTGTTGAAGCTTCGAGAACATACCTTCACCGAGGAGTCAAGCAGTATATTGCTCCCTCCTACGTATATCTCGCGAAGGGACCATGAGGATAAAATCAGAAAGATTAGAGCCCACACAGAGGCATACCAACAATCCTTCTTTCCACGAACAATACGAGACTGGAACAGAAGGGAGAACCGATAGAGGTACTCAAGGTACCCTCCGTCACACACCGACAGGTGGCTTGCGGAGTATGGATGTAGATGTAGATGTAGATGTAGAGTCCTGATCCGGTATAGTTTTTGTCTGCCAGAAGCGCAAACTCCGCTGCAGAGTGAAAATTTCATTTAGTCGCGTATCATTTTCATACTTCACGGGGTGAATTCCTCCAGATTTGATCCCATACTGTTTTCTTGAGGCTTAATTTGTCCAGGAAAGGACTATGTTGGGAACCGCCACAGATCAAGACGGACATCCGTGATGCCGCTGTACCGCAACTTCCTCCAACTAGCGACACTTCTAGAGAGCGTCACTGGGCTGCCGCGATAGAAATGCGGGCAGTGTCGCGCAGAGAGGCTGCGGCCGGATTGGTGTTCAGCCGTCCGTTGCGGAGGCAGCTCTTATCAGCCGGCCTTCGTCGTTACCGCTGCGACTGGTGCCCAGCAGAGTTTCGTGAAGTACATAATGGAACAGCACGGTGTTCAGCAGCGAGTGCCGCTGCTGTCTCCTCACTTCGGAAGATCGTTTAGAGACTGGGAAAGCGACTTGAGTTGTCAGTCACACTTCGCGTTCCCATCAGTTACTGCCGCTGTTTGCGTACTACGAGCCTTATCAATCGCTCTTTGTTGTCTCGTACTGGAGGTACACTATGTCGATAAGATGCGGTAGGGCGTGGAATTATTTCATCCACCTATTGTACCAGGTGCCGCTCTCCAGGAGACAGTGTCTTGACGCGTCGTTTACATTAGACTGAATCCTTTGTTGCGTATATGACTCCTTCCGTTGCCAGCTCTTTTTCGTTATCCAAAGCGAATTGCGAATTTGTGGCACACAACTGCACGTCGAAGCTCCTCCGCACCATCACCGTTAGATGAAAATACAGAGCAACACAAGGAGATACGTACTGTCTCATTCGTATGTCATTGTATTATAATGTCTATCGCGTTTCATTTAAAAACATTTTGACGATAAATATTCAGCTATGTTGTATATTCCACTCTTTTGTCAAGCCAATATTTTTATAAAGAAGAGAGTGTTAACTTTGTCAGAACTTGAAAGCGTTAATTTAATTGACATTTACCTGAGGTATCATTATACTATTTTTAAAGTGGTTTTACACCTCCCAAGTAGGAAAAGTACAGCGCCTTTCACTTCGGCGCCATTTCTTGCCTTGGCACGCAATGGTAGGGGAGAAGTCATGTCCAAACGTTAGTGAAGTAAAGTCGCAGACAGTCTGCAAAGAGCAGTGGTGATATGCAACGAATTGGGATACACAGGGTTGAACGAAGGGATCAAATGTTTGACTGCAGTACTAAGTCGTCTCTTGTGAATATATAAAACTTTAATATCGCTCACTCCACAATTTCAGAAAGCGTGATCATTACGGAAAAGCAATATGGCCAGCCGGGACTATATTTGTGGTAAGATACGTAAAGATACTGCAATGTATTAGATTATTACTGAACCTAGGACCTGTGTGTCACTGTAAAGACAACTACTTTTTCATTTATGTAGAACTGTAACACGAAAATCAGTTACATTTGTAGTGTCTAACTAGTTTTGATCACTACATTAGTGTTGTAAAAAGTAACCTAGCGTCAGTATAAAAAATTGTGGAATGATCATTTCCCTTAACCTCCATCATTTCCTGTACTCACCTGTTGTCTGGAAAGTAATTTTATGTGCTGCTTAATACGTGAACATTAAAGTTGTTCTTGTGGAACACAAATGTTAACTGCACGCATTCTGCATGAAATTAACGCGTTTTTTCTACTCCTTATTGCATATCACTATTTTATTAATACAGCAAAATAACTGAAAAAGTACAACTGACAGGACATCTACTACATTTGCGGTTTAATAAACAATGATGGCTACGTTAATGTTTTCATGGTTAAGTTACTTTCACTGCCTTTGAACAGTAACTTGAAAAACCGAGTTACATTTGTTTACATTTAATTATGAAAAGATTTAATAATTCTGACTGCAAAAAGTGTTGGAACTGTTCTTGCTTCAATCATCTTGGTTTTCACTAAAATAAACGTGTGAAGCCTCATGCCATGCTCAGTCAATGACTTTTCAGTCGAGATAGAAAAATATTTTTCATTCAGGACTGACAACGGGTTTCTTCAATATTTAATGTTTTTAAAAAAGGATTTTCTTGAGGTAAGTTTTATTAGTTCCCTCCCCAATGCGAATATTGGCGCTATTGTTTAATGGATAATATAAAGTTATCTAAAACATAACTCACGTAAGCAGTGAAGTGTTAGCGACAGGTGTTTTGACAAAGGCCTCAGTACGATAATCTTTGCAGTAGTTTGCACAGGTGAAAAAATAATATCATTAAAGTAATTCTTGAATCAGTAATTCTCATTACAAGTAATCATCAATAAAATTAAATTGTCACTTTGCTAGACTTTTCATGTCCACAGCTTATGCATCTGTAGCAACTCAAGGTTGTAGCAAGCTCACGAAGGTCAGCGGACACGACTTGATACAAAGTAACTTAGAAACACAAATAATAATATAATAACAATAATACAACAATAATGATACAACAATAATAGTACAAACATTGGCGTTTAAAGTTGCGTCTATTACGATATGACTATATAATCTGTCAGGCAATTACAGAGCTTTCATCATAGTTTGGTCTGTATAGAATCTCCACTTTCTGGTGCAGCGTTTTATGTCGGTGTACAACTCTCTTGCATGCACCACTCTACTTGGTTTTACTGTTGCTGTTGTGGTCTTAAGTCTGAAGACAGGCTTGATAGCCGGCCGGAGTGGCCGAGCGGTTCTAGGCGCTACAGTCTGGAGCCGCGCGACCGCTGCGGTCGGAGGTTCGAATCCTGCCTCGGTCATGGATGTGTGTGTTGTCCTTAGGATAGTTAGGTTTAAGTAGTTCTACGTTCTAGGGGACTGATGACCTCAGCAGTTAAGTCCCATAGTGCTCAGAGCCATGCAGGCTTGATGCAGCTCCTAACGCTAGTCTACTCAGTGAAATTCTCTCCATCTCTTGGTAATTACTGCACCCTACATCCACTTCACCTAGTCCTGATATCCCTCTACAATTCTGACCTCTCTCCCGCCCCCTTCCCCGAACGAAATGAACCACTCCTTGATGCCCCAAGGTGTGTCCTATAAACTGACCCCTTCCTTTAGTCAAGCTGTGGCATAAATCTTTCTTCTCCCTAATGCGATGCAACACAACTTCATTAGTTACTTAATCTTTTCAGCTAATTTTCAGAAAGTTTCAATTCTCTTCTTGCCTCTATAGCTTGTTGTCCAATCTTCACAACCGTATAGGAATATTTTCAGAAAAGACTTTCGAACACTTAAATTTAATTTGATCGCAATAAATTTCGCTGCTCTTGCTACTGCCAGTAAATATTTTATATCCCCCCTTTTCCGGCCATCGTCGGTTATTTTGCTGCCCAACCGACAAAACTCTTCTACTACTTTTCATATCTTTTTTCTTAGTCCAATTCCCCCAACATGAACTAATTTAACTCGACTGTTATCTATACCCGTTTCACTTCAGATGATATTAATCTGATAAACTGAAAAGCACGTAATTCGTATGGATGTTTCGACTGACCGACAGCAGCAACAGAAGCTCGACGTGTAGGGTTCAGAGCTGATGAGAAGGCAGAGAAAGTGCAACACAGTGAGAATAGCTGTATGGCAATGTGTCGGCGTGTTCAGGCGAGAAGGCGTTCCTTTTATGTGGCTGAAATTTTGGGCGGTGCCTTTCTGGGAGTAGCGTTGGATGGGTACTTTTAGTGCGCGACGTCGGAAACCATCAGCTGCCAGAGAAAGGCACACTGTAATAGCCTCCCGTGTCTTTGTGCCGCACAAAAGACTGATTACTGCCAGCTTTCTTTTTACGCGTAACAAATGCTGAAAACGGCGTCCTGACAGCTCCGAGTAAAAGCTCTGTTTACAGCCTTCACCCAGCACCACGCTGATGTTAACTGACGTGAGCAGTATACGCAATGAGATTTAAAGCTGCAGTTTCGTAAGATCTCCTGATTGACACTCGGAGAAATCCGTGTTACTCCTCGAGCTGATTTCTGCTTGCATGTGGTGCTACAGAAAGCGCTGGAAATTATATAGGTAGGTCATATAACTAATGAAGAGATACGGAATCGAATCGGGTAGAAAGAAGGCACAGGTCGACAGGAGACTTCTTAAGATATCAAAGAATAGTTAGTTTTGAAGGGAAGTGTGGAGTGGTTCAAATTTATAGTGAGGACAAGACTTGATGACTGTAGGCATGTTCAAATGGATGCAGATTCCAGTATTTGTGCAGGGATGAAGAGCTTACATAGGATAGACTGGCGTGGAGAGATGCGCAGAAGCACTCTTTGGACAGAAGATCGCAACAAAACAGGTCAGTAGCGACAGTAACATAAAGAGTGCATCCTCATGTTTTCTCGGCGAAATGACTGTTCCATTAAGTTTCGGATGAGCAACAGCATAAATTCAGCTTCTTTTTCTAATATTTCGGTTGTTTATCTTTCAGCCATTTTCAGAGTGAACTGAAAGGCTGACACTCTAGCATTCGCTCGGTCCTTTTAAATTCGCGGACCGCGTCACTACTCATGCGGCCACAGACACACAGGCGCCAGAAACATTGATGGCGGCAAAAAAAATACAATGTGAATTAATTATGTCTGTGACTACGCAGTCGATCCACGCTTGGTTGTCGATGTATCACTCTGAGATGCACGGTCGCGACGTCTTTGTACTTTTATTAGCTGCAACCATCCTTCGCAGACGATGAGTGTCCTCAGAACATTAGTTCGCAGGGCAGACATCATTGCCCATGAGAGCAGTCTGAAGGACAAGAGCCTAGAGTTGAAGAGAGTTTTTGAAGACAACGAGCTTTCTCCACAATAGATACCCAAGGCGGTAGGAATCAAACTAAAGGTGACTGTAAGCAAAGCAGAAGAAGACACAGAAAGATTTAATCCATGGATTTCCTGCCATATGTGGGAAGCCTATTGTCAAAACATGACGTATCCTTAGCAAACACAAAGTAAATTTTTTTTTCATCCTATACCGAAGACAGCAGGTCTCTTAGGTATCGTTAAAGACGATTTAATGCTCCGGAAGGCTGGGGTTCACAGAATCACCTGTGAATGTGGCTCTCATGCAGCGGACAGGCGATTTGTACAGTCCATGAAAGATGTACTGGACACCGCAAGCAGACACGGTTCTTATAGCCTCATAAATCGGCTGTGGTAGAACAATGTATTGATAGTGGTCACTCTATGTTGTACGAAAACTTCGGAATGTTAGCGTCTACATCATCTTTCTGGAACCCGGTGGTGAAAGAGGCAACTGAAATTCACTTTCCGACGAATTTCATTAATAGAGAAAGCGGCTTCAGCTTGGATAAGTCATGGAATTCGGCTCTTTCTGTAATAACGTACAAAGACGTTGCGGCAGTGCAGCTCGGAATGATACATCGACATCCAAGCGTGGATCGAGTGCGCAGACACACACATGATTTGTGCACATTGTATTTTTTGCCACCGATCAACAATTCTGCCGCCTTTGTATCTGTGCCGTATGCAAGTCCCGCTATCATTAGAAAAAGATAGCTTGAAAACAATTAGAGTTAAAACATTGTGATTTCATCTGAAACATTTATCATCTCTCAAAGTTTTTCTGTTAGGCCAGAATTCCAATGTGTGCCCCACTCGTGGCTCGTAGAGCATCAAGGCGATATTAGAGTTCAGCCATGTTCGTCACAGTTCTCATTGCTTCATTGATTTGTGCACGAAGGGTAGCAATTCCATCGACTGGTGTTGTGTGCACACCATCCTTGACCTAACTCCACACAACGAATAACGGCGATGCATGTGGAGGGTGCAGAGGCCATACGGTGGGACCATCACGACTCACCCATCTGTCCGGAAATGTTTCATTCCATACATCCCGCACGCTCGAACGTCAGTGTGCTGGAAGATGATGTACGGCTGCGGCACTTCCGCATCTGGGGTAATAGGAATTGTTCGAGTGTGACCAGGTAAACATTTCCCGCTATGGTGTACTCTGCAAAGAAAAACGGGCATCTCACACTATCATGCAGTGGGTCACACCTTCTGTCTATCACGGATGTGTTCACCTGTGTTGAGTGGATGTTTGGAGCTCCAAATCCCAATTTTGGAATAGGGGGTATTGTGTTCAACACGTTCACGCCGTCGTGTATCGCCGGTGGCTTACGGTAGATCTTCCCACCCGACGGCGTGTACCGCCTGTGACTCGCGCTCAACCCTACCATTATGTTGCCAACATACACTACATTATGATATGTTACCTGTCAGCTAGTCGCAGTGTACAACTGTGAATAGAATTTTGTTTGACCCTTCAACGAGAGAGCTTTTTGAGCAAAGTAGGGCATATCACGTAGTTTGTGATTAATGTAGTGTAAAATTGTTTTATGTGGTCTCTCTGTTTCTTTCTAAACAATGGACTTACGACACATTCAAAATAAAGGTCAATATATTACTATAGCAACCTACGCCGTTTGAATACGACCGCTGCTCCAGGGCGAGAAACAGGGTAAGCATCGCCGAGATGAAGAGAAGCATGACTACGTGCGCTGCCCCACTGCCAGAAAGACAACTCTCAGCGCCGGCGTGAACGTCTTAACCTTCCGTCGACTACTAAGTCATTGCAGACGGAGCACACCCTCAGATTGGTGAAGGAAACGGGCCGTGTTGTTTTTCAAAGGAACCACCCCAGAATTTCAAATGGCTCTGAGCACTATGGGACCCCAGAATTTGCCTTAAGATAATTAAGTAAGCAACGGAAGACCTAAATCGAGAAGACCGAATATACTGTAGGAATCTGAATAGCCGTCGTCTCTAATGTGTCTACTGTCTTACTTGTCAGTCCCTCCACAGGATGAATATAGAAGCTTCGTTCACTAAATTATGTCATACCACTAAGATTTTCCATAGTCTCTTTCTGTTGTATCCGTCATGAGGACGAAGTAGCCCTCAGGAGGTCAAATTGGAGGTAATTGTTCAAAGCGACGATCACCAGTCTCAATACATGCACAGCAACCAACAACTCATGAAGTTGGCATTGCTGGCCGGGAGACCCCTCGCGGGGCGGTTCGGCCGCCGCTCCCCAAGTTCTTTAACGCCACGAGGGCGACTTGCGGGATGAAAGACTGATGACCTCAGATGTTAAGTCCCATAGTGCTCAGAGCCATTTTGCGCGATGAAATGATGATGAAAGACACACAACACCCAGTCATCTCGAGGCAGAGAAATTCTCTGACCCCGCCGGGAATCGAACCCGGGACCTAGTGCGCGGGAAGCGAGAACGCTACTGCAAGACCACGAATCGTTTCTGCAGGGGTTTCATATACCAACGTCCTGACGTAATCCCAGCGGAAAAGTCCAGGGGTGTGAGACCCGACGATCGTGCTGGCTATGGAACACGAACTCCCCTTACAATCCAACGAAGAGGGTACGTGCTGTTCATGTGCTCATGAACACTAACATCGAAGTTGGCTGGTAGATCGTAGTGTTGAAACCACGTTCTTTCGGGGGCAACAAGTGGTACATTCTCCAAGAACTGGGGCAGCACATCTCGCAAGAATACCAGATAACTTGGACAAGTCAAAGGGGTTGCAGCAAATGAAGTCCTGTTATGTAACCCTGGACAATGCCCGCCCATATGCTGCCTGATCCAGTCTACAAGAGGCACAGGGGATCTTTGCGAGGGTGCGGCAGGATTGCATGCGCTGTTGCGATACATGCACTGAGAATGGCGGTCATCCCTCTGAACAATTTCTATGACCTACTAGTTGTTATACGGTGTACGCTGCATACGTCCATGACTCAATAAACATGAATTTCCGATCATTGGTTTCCTTTCGCTATACGAGTAATCGGTTGTCGACGCACTATCACCTTTTTCAGTTTGATCCAAAAGGTTTGAGACATTCTGCATATAGCTGTACAAGCGATAGGTCTACATAATAAGTTACTGGGACTTTGGACAAACTAAAATACACTATGTGATCAAAAGTACGTGGACAGCGCCAAACGTTTTTCATATTAGGTGCATTGTGCTGCCATCTACTGCCAGGTACTCCATATCAGCGACCTCAGTAGACATTAGACATCGTGAGAGAGCGGTTAAAGGCGCTGCAGTCTGGAACCGCAAGACCGCTACGGTCGCAGGTTCGAATCCTGCCTCGGGCATGGATGTTTGTGATGTCCTTAGGTTAGTTAGGTTTAACTAGTTCTAAGTTCTAGGGGACTAATGACCTCAGCAGTTGAGTCCCATAGTGCTCAGAGCCATTTGAACCATCGTGAGAGAGCAGAACGGGGCGCTCAGCGGAACTCACGGAGTTCGAACGTGGTCGTGTGATTGGGTGTCACTTGTGTCATACGTCTGTACGCGAGATTTCCACACTCCTAAACATCCCAAGGTCCACTGTTTCCGATGTGATAGTGAAGTGGAAACATGAAGGGACACGAACAACGCAAAAGCGTACAGGCCGACCTCATCTGTTGACCGACAGAGACCGCCGACAGTTGAAGAGAGTCGTAATGTGTAGTAGGCAGACATGTATCCAGACCATCACACAGGAATTCCAAACTGCATCTGGATCAATTGCAAGTAATATGTCAATTAGGCGGGACGTGATAAAACATTGATTTCATGGTCGAGCGGCTGCTCATAATCCACACATCACGCTGGTAAATGCCAAACGACTCCTCGCTTGGTGTAAGGAGCGTAAACATTGGACGATTGATTACTGGAAAAACGTAGTGTGGGGATGACGACTCTGTTACACAATATGGCGATCCCATGGCAGGGTGTGGGTATAGCGAATGCCGGTGAACGTCATCTGCCAGCGTATGTAGTGCCAACAGTAAAATTCGGAGGCGTTGGTGTTATGATGTGGTCGTATTTTGCATTGAGGGGTCTTGCACCCCTTGTTGTTTTGCGTGGCATTATCACAGCACAGACCTACATTGATGTTGTAATCACCTTCTTGCTTCTCACTGTTGAAGAGCAATTCGGGGATGGCGACTGCATCTTTCAACACGATTGAGCACCTGTTCATAATGTACGGCATGTGCTGGAGTCGTTACACAACAGTAACATCTCTGTAATGGACTGGCCTGCATAGAGTCGTGACCAGAATCCCATAGAACACCTTTGTGATGTTTTGGAACGCCGACTTCGTACCAGGCCCCACCGACCGACATCGATACCTTTGCTCAGTGCAGCACTCCTTGACGAATGGCCTGCCATTCCCCAAGAAACATTCCAGCACCTGATTGAACGTATGCCTGCGAGAGTGGAAGCTGTCATCAAGGTTAAGGGTGGGCCAACACCATATTGAATTCCAGCATTACCGATGGAGGGAGACACGAACCTGTAAGTCATTTTCAGCCAGGTGTTCGGATACTTCTGATCATATAGTGTATGGCGGAAAATTGTTTTCTTAAGTGTTTCTGAAAATGGCGAGAATAAAAATCTCTGAATATCTATGGTACTCTTCGTAGCAAATATAAACAATTTTATTACACATACCTTCTTGCTGCCTTTTGTTTCACTGATACCACAATAATTTACGTTAGCCTAGCAGACATTCTTTCAAACAGAATGCTTACTATTTATGTTCATATTAGAGACAAAATGTTTCAGAAGAGAGGCCATTGTAATGTAAGTTTTTTTTCGAAATGTGTAACTTCATAAGATCATCTCATTAATCTGAAACATTTTCTCTGCTACTTTATGTTTTGAGGAGCTTACAAGGTAATGCAACTGACAGCTCACAAACGAAGTCTGTATACTACTGCTTACATAGCCCATCTGTTAGCTACGATGTAAGTATTATATCTATTTTCTACCTATTTCCCCCGTTACAGTTTTTAATAGTTGTGTGTGGTCCCCAGTGATACTGTTTAAAAATTCTGTGAACATAATTTCAGTCATAGGGATCTGGTCTCGATGAACTAGCACGGCACTAAGAACAGCATTCTACGACCCGGAAGCTGACGCAACAGGGGTACTTAAGGTCCGTAAAAGAAAGCCTTTCACTATGTTGTGTGTCTTTATTACAGTCAGAGATTAGCTCTGACAAGAAAAGGAAGGTATGCTGTACCAGGAACTGACCATATTGTAAGTTTTCCATGTGTTACCACCCCTTGACGTAGTTCATGTTCTTAAAAAGTGAAAGTGTTTCATAAAAACGGGTTACACCTAAAGGTACCGTGATTTTTACGAGAGCATCTTAAGGAATCTGTACCTGAAAAGAAAAATGTAGCGCAGTCGAGTATGCATTTTTAATAAATGATCCCGTTAATGATCACGTCGCCTTTTTTCATAGTTTTTGTTTTGTCTTATTATACAGGCTTGCAGTGAATGAGCCGATCTCGTTATTTTTGTTGAGCGCGTGGCATCTGAAACACGCTGCGCTCTAGAGAGGGCGAGACAACTTGTCCACTGTTTCGCCGAGCAGACGCAGCAATGTTGGCGCGCGGCCAGTGGGGCGTGACCTCGTTCGGCATGTGTTTTATGTGCGGCGAGATTGGATCGCCAACTCCAGGCGCCAGAAAATTACAGCGTTCTCCCAGCTTCCTTACATAAACGAGAACGCGGCGCAGCAAACGACAGCAGTCACTGACAAAGAGACTGTCGAGTGTTTGACAATCAAGGGAGTGAACTGAATTTCGATAAAAATGTAGACGCCGTCCATGTTCACATTTTAGGCAGAACTGACGTATGTCTCCATTACATTTTTAACATAGTAGAGTGTTTAACTTTAAATGCGAACATTTTAGGTTAGGCTTTACCGTGACTGTTATCGACATTAAATGAAACAACAAGTTTACTGTTACCAGTCACCGTTTTATTTATTTCCACGACGCGTTTCAAAGGTTTAAACCTCCATCGTCGGGTGGATTTTCATTAGTTAGTATGACATTTGTGTGTGTGTTGTGTTACGATTTTTGGAGGAATTTGTGGCACTGCCTAGTGGAGAAACAAGACACTATTTCAGAACATGGGTTTGGATTTCTTCTGACAAAGAATTAAACTGATATCTAATGGTAAACATAAAATAAGTAAAACAGAGTACCTCCAGTGGTCACAGGTTCCTTTCGCTGTCGTAACACATCACATGTATACTGTCACATTTGTAAACAAAGATGGCGTCTGGAATCTGCTGGGTGCAAGGTACGTATAGCAGAAGAGAAGACATAATCGCAAAGTACAAAGAATATACCTCTTAACAACGTTATTACAGAATAATTATTTAAAAGATTTGGAGGTGTTTGTTTTGAGGTGTCGAATATATGTGTGTGTACTTCAGGTGGCATATAAATCCGATTTTGACAAGTTAAAGCAGCTTAACCTTCGTACTCGTTTATACAGTCAGGTGAAATGTTAAAATGGCTTAAACTTCATACTTGTTAATAACAATCAGGTGAAATGTTACAGCATTTAAGTACAATAACCATATTGGCTAAAGCAATAAAATTATACATAGATGACAATATTTGATTGGGATTAATAGACAGATGTAAGAGGCTGGAGGCAGAAGGAGAGGAAGAGAGAGAGAAAGTGCATGTGTGTGTGTGTGTGTGTGTGTGTGTGTGTGTGTGTGTGTGAGAGAGAGAGAGAGAGAGAGAGAGAGAGAGAGAGAGAGAGAGAGAGAGAGGGTGGAAAGAGTAATTGTATGAGAGCAAACTTTACATGGCAAGGGCGCTTAAGATTACATGTTACATATTTTAGCTGTCTAAAGGTTGGAGTAATACATTGGTTAATGCTTTAAAATATGCAGATAGATGTACAATTTGTGCCAGTAGTTGATGTACACATAGTTTCAAGCTGACAAGCGGTAACTAATGTAAATCCACCCGATGATGGAGATTTAAACTTTTGAAACGCTTCGTGGAAATAAATAAAACGGTGACTGGTAAAGGTAAACTTGTTGTTTCATTTAATAGTAGAGTGTTGCTGATTTAAGTAAGCTACATTCCTATCGTTCACAGACTCGCCTACTTGAGACATACATTCTTTGGTTTCCATTTTTGTAACGGCAGGAAGGAAAGAAGGAAGCCAGAGGCAAGTTAAGAACTGATGTCTCATGAGAGTGTTTTCATTAGAACAGAGCATAAGGACACAGCAGAAGTTCTGCCGCTGACTTTTTGAAGGAACTGTTCCAGCATTTTTCTTTATAGTTTACACAGAATTTTAACCAAGCTAGTCGGACAGAGATATGAACTTCTCTCCTTCATATTATCTCCAATGTCTGTAACCAGTGTGCCACCCAGTTCGGCAACAACCATGGTGGCACCCACCCACAATTGTTGAAAGCTTTAAAAACGCATCTGTTCAGAGTACTAGGTGCTTGCTGGCAGGTTGCGCTGATGCTCTTGTACCTGCTAGTAAGCACGCAGTGTCGGAGGGCTGTCAGGGGCTTACCTGTCTGCAAGCACCTAGTACTCTGTCGCAGGATGTCTCTGTACAGGTACATTTTTAAAGTACTCAACACAGCCAGAAAGGTGGCGCCAAGGGCGCTGTCGATATGGACGGTCTTAGGAGGACCATTTGCTTGTTTTATTTGCGCATGAATTTGCTCATTGAATTTAACTGATGAAAGGAGAAAATATAAAAATGCAGTAAATGAAACAAGCAAAAAGGAATACAAACGTCTCAAAAATGAGATCGACAGGAAGTGCAAAATGGCTAAGCAGGGATGGCTAGAGGACAGATGTAAGGATGTAGAGGCTTATCTCGCGGAGGGGTAAGATAGATACTGCTTACAGGAAAATTAAAGAGACCTTTGGAGAAAAGAGAACCACTTGCATGAATATCAAGAGCTCGGATGAAAACCCAGATCTAAGCAAAGAAGGGAAAGCAGAAAGGTGGAAGGAGTATATAGAGGGTCTATACAAGGGTGATGTAGTTGAGGACAATATTATGCAAAAGGAAGAGGGTGTAGATGAAGATGAAACGGGAGATATGATACTGCGTGAAAAGTTTGACAGAGCACAGAAAGATCTAAGTCGAAACAAGGCCCCGGGAGTAGATAACATTCCATTAGAACTACTGACAGCCTTGGGAGAGCCAGTCCTGACAAAACTCTACCATCTGGTAAGCAAGATGTATGAGACAGCGAAATACCCTCAGACTTCAAGAAGAATATAATAATTCCAATCCAAAAGAAAGCAGGTGTTGAAAGATGTGAAAATTACCGAACTATCAGTTTAATAAGCCACGGCTGCAAAATACTAACACGAATTCTTTACAGACGAAGGGAAAATCAGTTTGGATTCCGTAACAATATTGGAACACGTAGCCGCGTGGGATTAGCCGAGCGGTCTTAGGCGCTGCAGTCATGGACTGTGCGGCTGGGCCCGGCGGAGGTTCGAGTCCTCCCTCGGACATGGGTGTGTGTGTGTTTGTCCTTAGGATAATTTAGGCTAAGTAGTGTGTAAGCTTAGGGACTGATGACCTTAGTAGTTAAGTCCCATAAGATTTCACACACATTTGAACATTTGACCCTAGACTTATCTTAGAAGATAGAGTAAGGAAAGACAAACCTACGTTTCTACCATTTGTACACTTACAGAAAGCTTTTGACAATGTTGACTGGAATATTCTCTTTCAAATTCTGAAAGTGGCAGGGGTAAAATACAGGGAGCGAAAGGCTATTTACAATTTGTACGGAAACCAGAAGGCAGTTATAAGAGTCTAGGGGCATGGAAGGGAAGCAGTGGTTGGGAAGGGAGTGAGACAGGGCTGTAGCCTATGCCCGATGTTATTCAATCTGTATATTAAGCAAGTAGTAAAGGAAACAAAAGAAAAATTCGGAGTAGGTATTAAAATCCATGGAGAAGAAATAAAAACTTTGAGGTTCGCCGATGACATTCTAATGCTGTCGGAGACAGCAAAGGACCTGGAAGAGCAGTTGAACGGAATGGACAGTGTCTTGAAAGCAGGATATAAGATGAACATCAACAAAAGCAAAACGAGGATAATGAAATGTAGTCGAATTAAGTCGGGCGATGCTGAGAGAATTAGATTAGGAAATGAGACACTTCAAGTGGTAAAGGAGTTTTGTTATTTGGGGAGCAAAATAACTGATGATGATCGAAGTAGAGTGAATATAAAATGTAGACTGGCAATGGCAAGGAAAGCGTTCCTGAAGAAGAGAAATTTGTTAACATCGAGTATAGATTTAAGTGTCAGGAAGTCGTTTCTGACAGTATTTGTATGGAGTGTAGCCATGTATGGAAGTGAAACATGGCCGATAAATAGTTTGGACAAGAAGGGAATAGAAGCTTTCGAAATGTGGTGCTACAGAAGAATGCTGAAGATTAGATGGGTAGATCACATAACTAATGAGGAGGTATTGAGCAGGTTGGGGAGAAGAGAAATTTGTGGCACAATTTGACTAGAAGAAGGTATCGGTTGGTAGGACATGTTCTGAGGCATGAAGGGATCTCCAATTTAGTACCGGAGGGCTGCGTGGAGAGTAAAAATCGTAGAGGGAGACCAAGAGATGAATACACTAAGCAGATTCAGAAGGATGTAGGTTGCTGTAGGTACTGGGAAATGAAGAAGCTCGCACAGGATAGAGTAGCATGGAGAACTGCATCAAACTGGTCTCTGGACTGAAGACCACGATAACAACACATGCTCATGTGTCAATGTCGCACACCTCCGTGATCATAACAAACACAAGCACGCATTGCTCCCTCGGATCGTGTTCAAATTTCGTTGGATCGTTTTGAACAGGACCTAGTGGTTCACCTCTGTACACCAGAGCAAAAATTGTTGTCGCACTACAGCTCCAAAGGGATGGGATCACGTCCAATGTGGTTGATGGCTCACGATGTCCTTAGGGAAGGATTGTATCGCCAGAGGGTGTTAGCAGCATCAAGAACGTCGTCCTGTTGCTCAAACCACTGTGAACTGTCGTTTTCGATTACGAATTGCGTGGTAATCTAGGTTCCAAAGGAAGAGGTGGTTTCATTGACGCCTTTTATGACACCCCCTGAGGCCTTTTCATGTCTATTCTGAGAGACGGCGTGCCTTAAATGTGCTTCCGGCCACCCGCAAGAAAACCGCGTGATTTCAATGATTGGGAACACGGTTCTGACCTCCATTGCGGACGCGTCAAAAGGAGGGGTGAAATGTGCGTAAGAGGTTGTCGATGACCTCGCGATCGTGCGACACGTTCACGGTGGCATTGGCCAGATTGTGCTGAGATTTGGTGCCAAAGTGACATCATTAAGTCACCTTACACATCACATGAGCTTTTGAGATCTGGCGTTTATCGCATGCCTTCACACTATGCTGTTTGCAAAATCGAGGGTAACATCGCACGGCACTACGCTTTTGCACCATTACAGGGGAAGACTGTAGGGACCTTAAGCTATACTTCAAACTTACTCGTCGCAGTGGAAAACTTATTACGGGGTTTCGAAAAACAATCGTTTAATTGCTTTCCACAACATAATTTCCATCCGCAGCTCGTGGTCTCGTGGCTAGCGTTGTTGTCTCTGGATCACCCGGTCCTGGGTTCGATTCCCGATCAGGTCAAGAATTTCCTCCCCTTGGAGATTGGTTATTTTTTGTTGTCGTCATCATTTCATCATCATTCGTGAGTGTGGCGAGACTGAACTGTGCAAAGACTCGGACTTTGTACGGGCGCTGATCACCGCGCAGTTGAGCGCTCCACAAACCAAATATTATCATCATCAGTGTACTTTCCAATCTCTGGAATCCAGGATGCTGCCTCGTGGATCAGTCACTTATTTTCTTACGAAATGTGTGCTTCGCAGTTACTTCCTGAAGCAGCTAATCAGTCACAATAATATAAGCACACATCTAATTGCTCGTACGTGTTGATACAGCGCGCGGACAGTTGAATTTCATCGGAGCGGGGGTTCTAAAATCCTTGATATGTGGCCTGTCGTAGACTGTCAAATTTTTATGCACAGCTTCCTAATTTCCTGTAGATTATCATTTACGGTCTCTAAATGCACGACTTGCGCTCGAGGAAATTTGGAATGTATTCAGTTGGGGGTGAGTTTGGTATCTCGAACAAAGATAAGTCATCAAAATGATTCTTATGTTGCTATAATATTATTCTAGCCTTTGAATGGGCAGATGGCCTGCAGGGAAATACCAAGGCCATTGGCGAACAACCAACGATGAAAGGTTACGAGCAATCAACAATTGTAGGTGAATACCCCCATAACTCATTTACTTAAGTTAAAGCATCTTCGACACCCACGATATACCGTAAGGCACAGTGATAATGCGTATGCTAATAGGTGCCTGGCAATACTGTGCCAGGAATACAAAGCACACGAATCAGCCATAGGCTTTGCGTTTCTTTTAGCTGCATGGTAATATTCCACTGATGGCACACAGAACGTCAGTACGTGTGCTATGCTCTCTCATGGAAATATACACTGAAGCGCCAAAGAAACTGATACAGGCATGCGCATTCAAATAGAGATATATGCAAGCAGGCATAATACGACGCTGCGGTCGGTTATGACTATGTAAGACAACAAGTGTCTGGCGCAGGTGTTAGATCGGTTATTGCTGCTGCAATGGCAGACTATCAAGATTTAAGTGAGTTTGAACGTGGTGTTACAGTCGGCGCACGAGCGATGGGACACATCATCGCCGAGGTGGCGATGAAGTGGGGATTTTCCCGTACGACCATTTCACGAGAGTACCGTGAATGTCAGGAATTCAGCAAAACATCAAATCTTCGACATCGCTGTGGCCGGAAAAAGATTCTGCAAGACGACTGAAGAAATCGTTCAACGTGCCAGAAGTGCAACCCTTCCGCAAATTTCTGCAGATTTCAATGCTGGGCCATCAACAAGAGTCAGTGTGCGAACCATTCAACGAAACATGATTGATATGGGCTTTCGGAGTCGAAGGCCCCCTCTTGTGTACCCTTCATGATTGCACGACACAAAGCTTTTAGCCTCGCCTGGGGTCGTCGACGCCGACATTGGATGGTTGACGACTGGAAACATGTTGCCTGGTCAGACGAGTCTCGTTTCAAATTGTATCGACTGGGTGGACGGGTACGGGTATGGAGACAGTTTCATGAATCTGTGGACCTTGCATATTAGCAGGGGACTTTTCAAGCTGGTGGAGGCTCTGTAATGGTGTGGGGCGTGTGCAGTTGGAGTGATATGGGACCCCTGATATGTCTAGATACGCCTCTGACAGGTGACACGTACCTAACCATCCTGTCTGATCACTTGCATTCATTCACGTCCATTGTGCATTCCGAAGGACTTGTGCAATTCCAGTAGGACAATGCGACACTCCACACTCCAGAATTGCTACAGAGTGGTTCCAAGAACACTCTTCTGAGTTTAAACACTCCCGCTGGCCATCAAACTCTCCAGACATGAACATTATTGAGCATATCTGAGATGCCTTGCAACGTGCTGTTCAGAAGAGATCTCCACCACGTCGTAACCTTACGGATTTACGGACAGCCCTGCAGGATTATTGGTGTCAGTTCCCTCCAGCACTACTTCAGACGTTAGTTGAGTCCATGCTACGTTGTGTAGCGGCACTTCTGCGTGCTCGCGGGGGCCCTACACAATATTAGGCAGGGGTATCAGTTTCTTTGGCTCTTCAGTGTAGAACACACTACAGCTGCTCGTACTCTGGATGAGGCTGCCTGGCATTGTTTGTAACAGCACATTCTGTAGTTGTACCAGCGCCCTCTGAAAGTCATCATTGGCCCCATGTATGCTCTATTGGACTGAAGTTTGGGAAGCGATCCGGCCTACTGTGATGCTGTAGGCAATCTTCCACCAGGCTGGCTGGCTAACTGGTCATTACGATCCAGTATTGCGCACTGTTTCAAGATCTCTTTCTACAGACTGAAGTCGTAAAATTACCACAAGGAAGTACATGTAGTGGCTTACTTACTCCTAACATGATACTACCGTACACGAGAACACTTCAATCGCCATATCATTTCCTTTCCAAAAATCTGGTAGACTACTAACGTGTCACAGGAGCGTGCCAGATGAACAACCTGGTGAATCGCAAACTTAAGCACGGGTCAGAGGTGGGCAGGACATTACTATTCACTGGTGATTAAACATCACATTTACCGAGCGACTCTACACCTCTGCATAAGGTGAATGAATTTGGCGTGTAGCCGAGCACACGCAGAAACCTCACGGGCAATAATCTGATGCTAGATGTATGGACTAGAGCCTGATGCAGGTTTTCTCATCAGGGCAAGCGCTGTGATGGTTAGATATCTTTGGGACCTTAAGGCAGTAACAACCCTGGTCCTGGTGTTTAGCATGTGGTCAGTCTTCTCCACATCGCAGTTCATTGTTTCCACGCACCTGCAGTCTTCTCCGCAACCGCGAACAGATACTGCAGGCGGTATCAATTTTGTCTCACAACGAACTGATTGTGACCAGCCTCCAATCTGTCTGATCTACCTCGTTATGCTGTTCTGTCTTATGAAGACGCTAATACTGTATTCCGAACACACACAACACGAACTCAAATGACGAGATTCTCTATTACCCCGCTACAGTTTAGGCTGCCGTGTCGTCATGAAACTTTTTCCTCCCGAGCCTAATGGTTCAAATGGCTCTGAGCACTATGGGACTTAACTTCTGAGGTCATCAGTCGCCTAGAACTTAGAACTACTTAAGGGGCTCCGGAACGCCCTATACTTGCAATGTTAAAGTAACTCTTATAAATTACATCTTTCCTCACAAAGTATTTGAGGTAGGAAGCTGAACTTTTTACAGATTATTTATTGGAATATGGGCTACAACTTAACACAGGGATTTTACAAAATTTTAGTTCAGTTATTAAAGATGATTTTTTTTTCAATTGTAATGAAAAATACACAACATTTTTTTGCAATTTTTTATTTATATATTCAAAAATATAAAGTTTTTGGAAAAAGGCTGTGTTAAATTATGCAGAAGGCACTGTGTAACATTTACTGAAAGTTTGAAACAAATATGTTTGGAAGATCCTTAGAAAACATGTAATTAGTATGAGAAAATAAAAGTTTTGGGAATCGAGCGACAAAGATTGGATTAACTTTTTAGTGCATTCCAGGTCCATAGGATGGATTATCTTCATCCTCTGCAAACTCCTGCTCCAGCTTCCTCTTGTTCCTCCTCCTGTTTACTCTTGCTTGTATTTCTAGACTCTTTACAGCCCTGTCTGCAGCCCGAAGTCGTTCCTTGTCTAAAGCAAGCATCGCTCGTTGTTGTGTTTGTAGATTTTGCTACCATTTTCTTCAGTTGCAGTTACTGCAACACTGTTCCAAAAGGTGGTCATGTATGAACACTTATCACATTTCAGTTGTATTTCGCTAGCAAGTCCTACGTGCTTTATTATGGAGAGTTCCAGACCAACTTCACTACAATGAATACATCTTACACAGTTTGAAAAAATTCCTTTGAGAACCGACATATCAAATATTTCATTCACATCCGATTCGCCCATAAAACATTCATAGTTTTCACTCATTGAACCAAGCTTCTTCTGTGAAGTATTTTCTTTCCCACTTTGACTGCTATGGGCAGGTGTACTTGAGAGGTTAGGTTCACTCACTTGGTTATCGTCTTTATTGTTTACAGTAATAACACATACCTTTGGCTTTCCAACATTTCTGCTTTTCTTAAAAGCCTTCAGAGGATTTCTAATAACTTCACTTTTACTCATTATTATGCTTCAACAAAACAGAGACTCAAGAAACAGAATTAATTACGAATATTTTCGAGATAACGACAGAGTAAATAAACATGAAACAATCGACAATCACACCAGCGATATATATTGAACCATCACAGGTTAGCCACAACACATACTTTATCTCACATCACTAAAATGTACCTGATGCACACGGACGTTAATAATAACACCATTTGACAGCAGTTTAACAGCGCCACAGTGGGTCACGCCCATGTAGAACACATTTGAAAAAAAATTTAAAAATAGGTGTAGTCTTCGGAATTGAATAAATTATATATCTATTAAAAGGTAATAGTCTTCAGATTCAGAAAACGCAAAAAAGTAAAAATTGAACTTTTCATGATTTTGAGCCTTTCCGGAGCCCCTTAAACCTAACTAACCTAAGGACATCACACACATCCATGCCCGAGGCAGGATTCGAACCTGCGACCATAGCAGTCGCGTGGTTCTGGACTGAAGCACCTAGAACCACTCGGCCACCACGGCCGGCCATGAACTATTGATCAGCAAGACAACTGGAACTGCTTACTTCTAACAACACTTTTTTATACGACGATGAAGCAATTCTCAGTGCATCGTGCTACCAAGAACTCCCTTTCGGAAAAGGAAGCTGACTATCCACACTGAGGATAGACACTTGTTACGAAACATGATTTCTCTGCCCCACTCCTCTCCTTACTGACAGTTGCTTCACCCACATTCCGCATACCTATTTAAAATCAACCAAATTAAAATTTATGCACTACATTTGTTGTGTCTGACCATTGCCACTAATAATAATAATAACAATAATAATAATGTGCAGGCGCTACTGCAGTGTAGCAGTCACTACATACACTGAGTACGCCGCACAGTACAGTCCCGATCTCTCCCCATATGATTTCCATATTTTTGGAGCACTGAAGAAAGACATTCGCGGCCGTCGATTTGCTTCAGGCGAAGAGAGGCACAGCTGGGTACGATAATTATTCCATAGGCGACCGCTAACATTTTTCCATGAAGAATTTTGACCGCCTTGACTCACAGTGGGATAAATCTACCAACATTTATGGCGATTATTCTTGATATTACAAAACGTTTTCTTACTTTTTTCACATTTGTCTCGAGTTCATAGGACTGCCCGTTATATTTATCCCAGCTATTTTAATTCCAATTTTTTTCTTCCTAGCTGTAGATACCTGAATGCAATGAGTTTATGACGGTAGTCTCACATCACATGCGCTATCGCAGCTTCTGTACAGGATATATAGAGAACAGCATTAGCAATACTGAATCGTTAAAGTACCTGCCTTCCTGGCATACTCTATGAACAAGAAGAAAATGGTTGCATGTTGGCGGAAGCTTAAAGAGTCTGTGGTCGGTTTCCAATAAAGTGTCGCAGGGAAAATAGTACGCACTTTTCTACTAAATATGAATTTGACACATCAACAAATTAATCAAGCGGATGTAAATGTGACGCTCAACCCGTGTAAATAAAAGATATACTGACGGAAGTAGTGTTTTAAATGCAAAATAAACTTATTTCTACTTTAGCGCTCCTTGGGTGTCATGGAATAAACTGCACAATCGAGTAACTCTTGAACGAAAACAAGCAATTAGCTACACACCAATAAAAACACAGCCTCTAATGATACATTTGATTTTCTGAAAATTGAGAACAGCTATTAAAATATTCTACGTCATGTTTGCCGTGAATAAGTTCAGTGACAAAGAACAACACATGTCGCGCATTCTACGACCCGCTCTTTGCATGGAGTTCTTAATAAGGGGTAAGAAATATATACAGAACCAGTCAGCATTTAGATGTCCTCTAATTCGGGTTAAAAGTACTTTACGGAAGAACAATTGTGCTTAGAATGTAGAATCATTTGGCATTTGATTGAAGGACCACAGGCGGCTGTAAGAAGCTGAACTGTACTTAAGAACTCTTCTTTGCTGAAGCTTGACGTCCATGGGCAATACTACTGTGCGGTTAGAACCATGCGCTGGAATCTCATCGTAAAAAACGAAAGCAATTCGTACTTCCACTGGTCTTCGTAAGACAGCTAGTGAAACGAAGAATTCTTATGATTTTTGTTCCAGGACCAAAATATTCATTACGTATATTTTATTATTCCCAGTAGTTTTGTTTAGTTACTGAACTACAAAAGTAAAGATTCAGGTCGAGCCACTTGTCGGTCAATATTACCGTAAGGAAAACTTTATCAGTTTGACTTCTGTGTTTGTTTCGAAGTTCCTCATGCCGTCTTTAAACGTGCACAATTCCATCTACAAATAAAATACTATAGCTATTGCAGAAACTGACCTATCCTTTTTGTGTATTGTGGCAACACTACTTGCATAACATGGGATTCTTTTGTTCCTTATCTTACTGTTGCTGTTCTGAAATGAGTTAACTTTAGTTAACAAAATTTCCTAACTTAGATTGAAGCTCACAGCCAAATCTTTCGAACCTTCTGTACGTAATTTATCGCAACGAAATAGAAAACTGTCGATCGGGTTGACTAATTTTGGTTAAGATTCCTGTCTTTGTAACATAATCGACTTCATTCGGAATATCAACTTTAATTACAAAATTACTTACAGCACAAAACAAGTATTATCTTTGTTTTTAAGTTTCAGTTGTCTCTGCAAGACATGCAATTAAATTACGTTCTAATCGTACTGTTGACAATACGGTGGGCAATATATAAGAAAATCGCTTCTTTTAGTGGCCTGAAACGCAAATTCTGCGGGGGAACCTTAGTGGTCCTGCGAAACTGCCAGATCAATGGACATGTGTTTGTTGGGGGAGCGGAACGGCGGTGGAGCCATTTGGGGTCGACAGCAGAGAGGGGAGTAAGTTGCAACCAGCGTTTCGCTACAGGGAGCGGACCACTGCAGGCTTTTCGATTCACTTCTTGTCTTGCAGAGGCAAGTCGAGCTAGGAGACAACGAGCTGGTATTTTTCAGCTTTGCTACATTGTTATGTTATGTTGTTGTTACATGATTAACCGGGAATATTAAGTAGCGATATGAAACAAGACAACACGTAGAATGAGTACTACGGAAGGAAAATGGACGAATTAGAATAGGCTTTTGGGAATATGCAGGACTTCTCTGAAGGAAACAGCCTACCAGAGGCTAATGACGCCTGTACTTGAGTACTGGTCCAGCGTTTGGAATATGTATCAAGTAAGGATGTCAACAGATATCGAACGAATACAGACAAACGTTGTTAAGACTGTAATATGTAAGTGTAGCCCACACGAAAGTGCAACAGAGGGGTCCAGGTAGGTTACGAAAAAGGCAGCGTTGTTCTCTACTGTCAGGTAAATTTAGACAACCGAGATTCGAGGAGGACTGTGCAACAATTCGGCCTCCGTGGTATATCTCAAATACTGATCACGAGGAAAACAAATGACATTAGGGAGTGTAACGAGGTGTATAGGTACTCATTTTTTCTTACTCAATACACAAGGTTCTCAGTTAAATGGGATTGGTAGTGTCTTGAAAAGAATTTATATAATGAAAATGAAAATCAATAAGATCAAAATAATGGTAATTGAAATATTCGGTTGGTGCATAAGTTCGTGGAGTTCTTCGATAACTTTAATAAACACAACAGATACACACAACAGAGATTTTAGAAATCGATAATATACAGGGTGGCGCACGAAATGTGTCACCATTTTGTTTTTGAATATAAACTTTATTGTCAATACAATCTGAAAGGAACATACACTACAATGAAGAGCCGTCCATGGAGATTTGTTCTATATCAGCACATGCTCAATATGTCCACCATTTCGTTTCCTAACTTCCTTCAAACGAACACTGAAGTTAGTGACTACCCTACGGCACGTCTTCCGTAATTTCACTGCAAACTTGAAGAATAAGTCTTCTGAGCTCCATTAAATCACGCGGACGTTTCGGGAAAATTTTTTCCTTTAGGTACCCCCAAAGAAATAAGTCACATGGATTGAGGTCTGGACTATTGGGGGCGGGCAATTTTGTCCGTCATTGAAGCGACCTGGAAACCTGAGTGGAATGATCCGCATGTTGAAATGCTCGTGAAAAAACTCCAACACAGTGTTTGCAGTATGTGGCCTTCCTCCATGTTGCATGAACCACTGCGTGTTGAAGGGCAAGGCAGTAGCAAGAAGCTGTGGAATGAAGCTATTGCGAAGCATGCTCAAATAACGCTCGCTTTTCACAGTTTCTTCAAAGAAAAAGGGTCCAGTAAGTCCGTGACTGGAAATTGCTGCCCCCACTGTAATCCTCAGAGCATAATGATGTCGTTCATGAAGCACTTGAGCCATTTGAATAGTTCATTGTTAAAAAATTTTGTTGTTGTTGTGGTCTTCAGTCCTGAGACTGGTTTGATGCAGCTCTCCATGCTAATCTGTCCTGTGCAAGCTCCTTCATCTCCCAGTACCTACTGCAACCTACATCCTTCTGAATCTGCTTAGTGTATTCATCTCTTGGTCTCCCTCTACGATTTTTACCCCCCACGCTGCCCTACAGTGCTAAATTTGTGATCCCTTGATGCCTCAGGACATGTCCTACCAACCGATCCCTTCTTCTAGTCAAGTTGTGCCACAAACTTCTCTTCTCCCCAATCCTCCTCATTAGTTACGTGATTTATCCACCTAATCTTCAACATTATTCTGTAGCACAAAAAAGCTACAAAAACAAAATATAATTTACCTTTCTTCGTTTTAAAAAGGAAAATGTTTAAAGAAATTGGTTTTTCATTATGAAGTTTATTTAGATCTTATGCTTATGACGGTGAGCGGGGGGGGGGCGGGGGGGGGGGGGTGAGGCGGGGGAAAGGAATAGGTAGTAGCTGATATCTGATGGAACTCAGGGGTAATGGTATCAGAAACGTTGGGAACCACTGCTCTACTAGATATACACAGTTGTAAAAAAAACTATCACAAAAGATTTTTCGGAATTTTGAGTTAACGCAATCAAAACAGTAAAGAGATAATTAGAAGATTACCATAAATTAATTTTAACTCTAGCAAAATTTGTTCAAATGAAACAGAGAAATACTGAATCTGCCGACATTATCTGTTTTCTTTTAACTATGAGATCAACAAATCAATTAACCTAGACCCCGGCCTTGGACTACTCCATATATCAGTCTGTTACTGGAACCTACATTAAAAAAATATTGTCACTGCTATATTCTATCTTTGTTTGTGCATGCAGGACGTCGCACGCCTCACCATAGGTCAGAGTCGACGTCCAGAATCGGTAGGAACAGACCACCCAAAGACAGGACGCAGGTTATCGTAATCCTAATACTTGTTTAAATGTGTATCGAAAGATACACATTTCTAAAAGCTGTAGAGCGGAATAAGTAGATCAAGCATTACGTAGGAACCCATGTCCGGAAACGTCAACCAAGGAGGCTACAGAGCGTCAAAGCTATAGGCGCGGCGCCTGTAAATGTATTTACATGCAGGGGGAATCCATGATGATGTAACAAATATTCGAGGACGATGGAGAAGGATAAATGTATCAATTTGAGGTAAGAGTCCCTGTACTGGAAACGAACGAGTCGCAAATTATAAGCGAAAACTGTCCCGATAGCTCTGACGGTAGAATACATGCACTGGAACTGTTGTTGCTAAGATTCTAGGGTAGACAGCTTTCAGGGTGGTGGTATGGACCACAACAAGAAAAAGTGTCTGATAAACATGGGCTCTGAAATGCATTCCTTAAGAGCTACGAGTACTTGTTCACTAGAGGAAATGGGCTCACTGTAGCGAAGATGAACGAGTGCTCATAGCTCCGCACATATGTACATGGTGTGTCAAAAAGAATCATCCGTTTTTTAAAAATCATAACTATTACGTTATTTGAGGTATGTGCGTGACCAACGTACTGTTGGAAAGAGCTAACTCTCAAGTTTTACTAGGTTCCCGCTAGGCAGTAGCAGTGTGGGCCCACTTCAGTTCTAGTAAAAATGGTATCTCGGGAAAACAGAAATCGTTTTGTGTTCTACGTTTTGCGCAGTGCGGGTCAGTGATAACTGTTCAGGGTAACTTTCGTACGACGTATGCTGTGAATCTTCCTACAGCACAGAGACTTAGACGATGGCATGCACAATACCTAGAAACAGGTCGTTCGTGTAAAGTCAAATCGTCGGGCCGTCGTCGAGAGTCTGACATAGACATCGAACGCATCCGCCGTAGTTTCACAAGGAGTCCGCAGAAATCCATTCTCCGTGCAGCTCGACAGCTCAACTTACCCCCGATGTCCGTTTGACGTGTGCTGCGTCGACGTTTACACATGAAACCATACAAAATTCAGCTACTGCAAGCTCTTCGTGAAGGTGACAAACAACGTGTGGCGTTCTGTAATGTCGTTCTTGGCAAGATGGACGACACAGTTTTCTTCCACGCTTAGTGTTCAGTGACGAGGCAACATTCCATTTAAATGGAAAGGTGAATCGTCATAATGTGAGAATATGGGGTAGGAACAATCCCAAGAAGTTGTACAATATCAGAGCGACTCTCCGAAATTTAATGTGGTTTGTGCAGTTTCGCGGGAAAAGGTGTATAGTCCATTTTTCTTTGCCGAGACCAATGTTACAGCAAGCACATATCTCGATATGCTTGAGAACTTTCTTTTCCCACAGCTGGAGACTGATTCGAATGACTTCATTTACCAACAGGATGGGTTTATAAAAGACTCTGTTTATGTGCCTCCGTTACCACCAACAAAGAATGAACTGAGACATTGCATAACAGCTGTAACTCAAGACACGCTCGCTGCAGTGTGGGAACAATTTTAATACCGCATCGACATATGCCGTGCATCTCAAGGGGGCATATTGAATATCTATGAAAAGGTACGAAAAAAACCTTTTTGAGTTTCCCGTTGATCAAAAAACAAAATTCATTGTATATGTTTATTAGTTTCAGAAATATAGACGTGCCAAATCGGATGATTCTGTTTGATACACCCCGTATTTTGGAATCGATGTTTACTAGAGATTTTTTCTTGTTTTGGTCCATACATCTCTGAAAGTTGTATACGCTAAATTCTTAGCAGCACAGTATCAGTACGTGTATTCCACTGTCCGAGGTATCAGAACGATTTTTGTTTTTAACTTCCGACTCGTTCATTTCCGATCCATGGGCTCTTAACTATAATTGACACATTCCTCTGTCTCCATCATCGTCGAAAGTTTGTAAAATCATCACGGAATCGCCCTGTATTACACATACATTTACAGCGCCAGTATGGACTGTGCGGCTGGTCCCGGCGGAAGTTCGAGTCCTCCCTCGGGCATGGGTGTCTGTGTTTGTCCTTAGGATAATTTAGATTAAGTAGTGTGTAAGCTTAGGGACTGATGACCTTAGCAATTAAGTCCCATAAGATTTCACACACATTTGAACATTTTTTGAACAGCGCCAGCGCCAGTAACTTTGACACTCTGTAGCGTCTATGGATGGCGTTTCTGGACGTGGGTTTCTTTGTAAAACTTGATCTACTGAGTTTCCTCTACAATCTCTATAAGTGTGTAACATGAATGGTGAAACACCTTGCATAACCATGTTCATCCTCACGAGTTTTCTATCGTACTTTTGCTAAACTTCTAAACCAAATTGTGAGCGCCCAATGCTGGCGATGCTTTCTGAATGAAGCAGTATCCGCAGTTATTCATTTCCTCACCTGAATCCTGGTTCAGCTTGTCCAGGTATGTGGATTCACTGAATACGCGCCGTTGTACAGGGTGTTACAAAAAGGTACGGCCAAACTTTCAGGAAACATTCCTCCCATTCAAAGAAAGAAAATATGTTATGTGGAGATGTGTCCGGAAACGCTTACTTTCCATGTTAGAGCTCATTTTATTACTTCACTTCAAATCACATTACTCATGGAATGGAAACACACAGCAACAGAACGTACCAGCGTGACTTCAAACACTTTGTTACAGGAAATGTTCAGTATGTCCTCCGTTAGCGTGCATCTACCCACCGTCGCATGGAATCCCTGATGCGCTGATGCAGCCCTGGAGAATGGCGTATTGTATCACAGCCGTCCACAATACGAGCACGAAGAGTCTCTACATTTGGTACCGGGACTGCGTAGACAAGAACTTTCAAATGCCCCCATAAATGAAAGTCAAGAAGGTTGAGGTCAGGAGAGCGTGGAGGCCATGGAATTGGTCCGCCTCTACCAATCCATCGCTCACCGAATCTGTTGTTGAGAAGCGTACGAACACTTCGACTGAAATGTGCAGGAGCTCCATCGTGCATGAACCACATGTTGTGTCGTACTTGGAAAGGCACATGTTCTAGCAGCACAGGTAGAGTATCCCGTATGAAATCTTATAACGTGCTCCATTGAGCGTAGGTGGAAGAACATGCGGCCAATCAAGACATCACCAACAATGCCTGCCCAAACGTTCACAGAAAATCTGTGTCGATGACGTGATTGCACAATTGCGTGCGGATTCTCGTCAGCCCACACATGTTGGTTGTGAAAATTTACAATTTGATCACGTTGGAATGAAGCTTCATCCGTAAAGAGAACATTTGCACTGAAATGAGAGTTGACACATTGTTGGATGAACCATTCGCAGAAGTGTACCCGTGGAGGCCAATCAGCTGCTGATAGTGCCTGCACACGCTGTACATGGTACGGAAACAACTGGTTCTCCCGTAGCACTCTCCATACAGTGACGTGGTCAACGTTACCTTGTACAGCAGCAACTTCTCTGACGCTGACATTAGGGTTATCGTCAACTGCACGAAGAATTGCCTCGTCCATTGTAGGTGTCTTCGTCGTTCTAGGTCTTCCCCAGTCGCGAGTCATAGGCTGGAATGTTCCGTGCTCCCTAAGACGCCGATCAATTGCTTCGAACGTCTTCCTGTCGGGACACCTTCGTTCTGGAAATCTGCCTCGATACAAACGTACCGCGCCACGGCTATTGCCCCGTGCTAACCCATACATCAAATGGGCATCTGGCAACTCCGCATTTGTAAACATTGCACTGACTGCGAAACCACGTTCGTGATGAACACTAACCTGTTGATTCTACGTAGTGATGTGCTTGATGTTAGTACTGTAGGGAAATGAGTCGCATGTCAACACAAGCACCGAAGACAACATTACCCTCCTCCAATTGGGCCAACTGGCGGTGAATCGAGGAAGTACAGTATATAATGAGGAAACTAAAATGAGCTCTAACACGGAAATTAAGCTTTTCCGGACGCATGTCCACATAACATCTTTTCTTTATTTGTGTGTGAAAGTTTGGCCGTACCTTTTTGTAACATCCTGTATATCCTCAACGGTAAGTTTAACACCCTGCAACATAACGTAAAGCCGGCCGCGGTGGTCTCGCGGTTCTAGGCGCGCAGTCCGGAACCGCGCGACTGCTACGGACGCAGGTTCGAATCCTGCCTCGGGCATGGATGTGTGTGATGTCCTTAGGTTAGTTAGGTTTAAGTAGTTCTAAGTTCTAGGGGACTGATGACCACAGCTGTTGAGTCCCATAGTGCTCAGAGCCATAACGTAAAGTTTATCGTTTGGTGCGAGTTCAGTTTGGCCAGGCCGTGTAAACGAGCTGTGGAGGGGACGGAGCAGAGTAGCAACGTAGGCTCGGGCGGCGCGGCCGGCTGTGTGCGGCCCGTTGTGCGATGCAGGCGCAAGAGCGGCCGAGGTGCGGCAGGTAGCGGCGAGCGAGGCGGCGCGGGGCGGGCCGGGGATCGTTACGTTACGCGGGGCGGACGGACGGGGCAGCGCGAGATGAGATCAATAAGACGAACGACCCCAAGCGATGCAGCGTGCCGACACTGCCGCTCGCTGACTCGTCCGGACGGCCGACACGGCACGGGCCAATTTCACCACCGAAACCCGCATCTGGTGCGTATCCACATTCTCGTCGCCGTGACACATTGCTGCTAACCATCCAATCAAAACAAAAGGCAAATTTTCGGCGCTGGTAAACTGTAGTAGGAATGGGCACAATCGAGGACTCTCTTGTCGAAAACCAAAAGGAATGGGAAACACTCAAACGGCCCGTGAACTTTTACCAGTGCACCCTAGCTGCTGCGTGCTCTGCAACGCTTTAGCGACACAGTAGACTGCGCTCGTAAAGTTCTCGTTTCTTGGATGTGTACCTACATCTACATCTACATCTACATTTACACTCCGCAAGCCACCCAACGGTGTGTGGCGGAGGGCACTTTACGTGTCACTGTCATTACCTCCCTTTCCTGTTCCAGTCGCGCATGGTTCGCGGGAAGAACGACTGCCGGAAAGCCTCCGTGCGCTCTCGAATCTCCCTGATTTTACCTTCGTGATCTCCTCGGGAGTTATAAGTAGGGGGAAGCAATATATTCGATACCTCATCCAGAAACGCACCATCTCGAAATCTGGACAGCAAGCTACACCGCGATGCAGAGCGCCTCTCTTGCAGAGTCTGCCACTTGAGTTTGCTAAACATCTCTATAACGCTATCACACTTACCAAATAACCCTGTGACGAAACGTACATGACTTGGGATATCACGTCTTGTTGCCACGTACGTAACTGCAAGCCTGTGTGTGAAAGCATACACAAAGCTCCTTCGTCTCCCCACAGGTGAACCGTGCTAAAAGCATTCAAACGCGTGGAGCTCGCGCGACGACGAATTGTTTGTTTCAGCTATCTTTGCCGCTGTTCAAAAATGGTTCAAATGGCTCTGAGCACTATGGGACTTAACTTCTGAGGTCATCAGTCCCCTACAACTTAGAACTACTTAAACCTAACTAACCTAAGGACATCACACACATCCATGCCCGAGGCAGGTTTCCAACCTGCGACCGTAACGGTCGCGCGGTTTGCCGCGGTGATGCGAAAAAATATAAAAAAAGAAACGAAAGAGGAAACGTAATGTGCGATGTAAAGACTGGCATCTCAAACGAAAAACTTTTTTCTCCTATTAAGTTACTATGTGAGATGGATATGGTATAATTAGTTCAGCATCAATAGAGAAACATATTTGACTACCCCATCACTTTTAACAGCACTCTTTAAATGGTTTAATTGGGATACGATCACAATAAAACTTCCACATGAAGTACTGAGAGCAACATTGTGCTTTATTTCCTGATGAGCAGCTGTGAATCTTCGAATACCCACATATACACATTCGTAATGCACTAGTGATGTCTTGTGCATTTCATCTCTTCCTGCCCGACACTAATAAATACCTTCCATTTATCGCTCCTGTATTTGGTTCTGGGAGAATCATCTTTTTAATAACCCTTTGTCATTTTGCGATATGGTCAATTGATTTGTGATTTGTTTAAAATATAATGTCTGCAACATCCCTGTTTGCTTTATGGTGATAGGCTTCTGATTTACATCCATCGACACTCACATACAGCGTGCACAAAATAAAACAGGTCCGGATATGTGTTGTATATACAATAAGACCGACGCGGGATTGATCCTTGTTAATCACAGAAGACGCTGAAAATAGCCATCGTCAACGTCAAATGTGCGTGAAATCTTATGGGACTTAACTGCTAAGGTCATCAGTCCCTAAGCTTACACACTACTTAACCTAAATTATCCTAAGAACAAACACACACACCCATGCCCGAGGGAGGACTCGAACCTCCGCCGAGACCAGCCACACTGTCCATGACTGCAGCGCCTTTGACCGCTCAGCTAATCCCTAATCCCGCGTTAATGTCGATGCAACGCTGCGCTCGATTTGTCAAACTGAGACACACGTAGCAGCTCTGCCTGAAGGATAGCAGCAATAACGCTTTCAGTTTTCTGCTGTAGTTCTTCCATTGTGTGAGGATTATTTCAGTACTACTTACTGTTAAATTTGCCCACAGTTAGAAACCACAAGGACACATAGACAAATGTAATGTATTGCGAATACACAGAAAGAAGGATCCTTTATTGTGTGATTATATGATAGCGGAACAAACACTGGTAGCAGTTACTTCTGTAAAATATCTGGGAGTATGCGTACGGAACGATTTGAAGTGGAATGATCATATAAAACTAATTGTTGGTAAGGCGGGTACCAGGTTGAGATTCATTTAGAGAGTGCTTAGAAAATGTAGTCCATCAACAAAGGAGGTGGCTTACAAAACACTCGTTCGACCTATACTTGAGTATTGCTCATCAGTGTGGGATCCGTACGAGGTCGGGTTGACGGAGGAGATAGAGAAGATCCAAAGAAGAGCGGCGCGTTTCGTCACTGGGTTATTTGGTAACCGTGATAGCGTTACGGAGATGTTTGATAAACTCAAGTGGCAGACTCTGCAAGAGAGGCGCTCTGCATCGCGGTGTAGCTTGCTCGCCAGGTTTCGAGAGGGTGCGTTTCTGGATGAGGTATCGAATATATTGCTTCCCCCTACTTATACTTCCCGAGGAGATCACGAATGTAAAATTAGAGAGATTAGAGCGCGCACGGAGGCTTTCAGACAGTCGTTCTTCCCGCGAACCATACGCGACTGGAACAGGAAAGGGAGGTAATGACAGTGGCACGTAAAGTGCCCTCCGCCACACACCGTTGGGTGGCTTGCGGAGTATCAATGTAGATGTAGACACATACAGGCGATCGAGGTGGCCGGGAGATTGCACTGTCACTCCTAAGTTGTCCCTTCCTCATCGAACACATCGTGACAAGGTGGATAAGGGCGGCCTGTGCTATTGCTCAAGGGTTCCAGATTTTTCTACGACGTGTAGTTCTATTGTTCGTTGACGAGTGTCTTATAAATATTTTCTGGGACAATTTTACTTTGCCAAGCTTGTACATGTTCCTGAAGCAAGCCTGACTTTTCATGTACTCGAATAAACTATTCCAACAGTTTACTGTTAATTTGCTTAACATCTCTCGACATGGTGTTGTTACGAAGATTCCGCACAACTGACGTTTGCTTATACTAGCCTGCACATAACCTGAACACACGCTCATGCATGTGCACAACGGTATGCATCCACTAGTTCGCATTACCGAAAATAGACCAAACCTCAAGCTCCTTGAACAGACCGAATGCATTCCCAAAATTATCCTATACAAGGTACTTCATCAGGCACGCTTGCCAAGCTTATATTTGCTAGTGTGCCACCTACAGTACTTGTAACTGCGCTTCCACTTAACCCCTAACCCATCTCTTTCCACAGAATAATGAGATTGCGAAACAATCCCCAAGTTTTTCACCAGAACTTGTTTTTAAAATATTCTACATCCCACTGCGTTTGCATAATGATTTTTCAAAATTAATAGAACAATTCTTATTGCTTTTTTAGATTAAGTTAATTCAAATATAAAATACGAACGTCCCGCAATGATTTGTGTATATATATATACACTCCTGGAAATTGAAATAAGAACACCGTGAATTCATTGTCCCAGGAAGGGGAAACTTTATTGACACATTCCTGGGGTCAGATACATCACATGATCACACTGACAGAACCACAGGCACATAGACACAGGCAACAGAGCATGCACAATGTCGGCACTAGTACAGTGTATATCCACCTTTCGCAGCAATGCAGGCTGCTATTCTCCCATGGAGACGATCGTAGAGATGCTGGATGTAGTCCTGTGGAACGGCTTGCCATGCCATTTCCACCTGGCGCCTCAGCTGGACCAGCGTTCGTGCTGGACGTGCAGACCGCGTGAGACGACGCTTCATCCAGTCCCAAACATGCTCAATGGGGGACAGATCCGGAGATCTTGCTGGCCAGGGTAGTTGACTTACACCTTCTAGAGCACGTTGGGTGGCACGGGATACATGCGGACGTGCATTGTCCTGTTGGAACAGCAAGTTCCCTTGCCGGTCTAGGAATGGTAGAACGATGGGTTCGATGACGGTTTGGATGTACCGTGCACTATTCAGTGTCCCCTCGACGATCACCAGTGGTGTACGGCCAGTGTAGGAGATCGCTCCCCACACCATGATGCCGGGTGTTGGCCCTGTGTGCCTCGGTCGTATGCAGTCCTGATTGTGGCGCTCACCTGCACGGCGCCAAACACGCATACGACCATCATTGGCACCAAGGCAGAAGCGACTCTCATCGCTGAAGACGACACGTCTCCATTCGTCCCTCCATTCACGCCTGTCGCGACACCACTGGAGGCGGGCTGCACGATGTTGGGGCGTGAGCGGAAGACGGCCTAACGGTGTGCGGGACCGTAGCCCAGCTTCATGGAGACGGTTGCGAATGGTCCTCGCCGATACCCCAGGAGCAACAGTGTCCCTAATTTGCTGGGAAGTGGCGGTGCGGTCCCCTACGGCACTGCGTAGAATCCTACGGTCTTGGCGTGCATCCGTGCGTCGCTGCGGTCCGGTCCCAGGTCGACGGGCACGTGCACCTTCCGCCGACCACTGGCGACAACATCGATGTACTGTGGAGACCTCACGCCCCACGTGTTGAGCAATTCGGCGGTACGTCCACCCGGCCTCCCGCATGCCCACTATACGCCCTCAAAGTCCGTCAACTGCACATACGGTTCACGTCCACGCTGTCGCGGCATGCTACCAGTGTTAAAGACTGCGATGGAGCTCCGTATGCCCGCATCTCGTGGTCGTGCGGTAGCGTTCTCGCTTCCCACGCCCGGGTTCCCGGGTTCGATTCCCGGCGGGGTCAGGGATTTTCTCTGCCTCGTGATGGCTGGGTGTTGTGTGCTGTCCTTAGGTTAGTTAGGTTTAAGTAGTTCTAAGTTCTAGGGGACTGATGACCATAGATGTTAAGTCCCATAGTGCTCAGAGCCATTTGAACCATTTTTGGAGCTCCGTATGCCACGGCAAACTGGCTGACACTGACGGCGGCGGTGCACAAATGCTGCGCAGCTAGCGCCATTCGACGGCCAACACCGCGGTTCCTGGTGTGTCCGCTGTGCCGTGCGTGTGATCATTGCTTGTACAGCCCTCTCGCAGTGTCCGGAGCAAGTATGGTGGGTCTGACACACCGGTGTCAATGTGTTCTTTTTTCCATTTCCAGTATATATATATATATATATATATATATATATATATATATATATATATATATATATCGAATGAAAGCCGTTGCCCGAAATCAGGTGGTAAGAGACAACTAGAAAGTAACTGATACTAGTACACATCCAAGAACGACTGACAACTGTTCTCGTTCTGGTTCAAATGGCTCTGAGCACTATGCGACTTAACATATGAGGTCATCAGTCTTCTAGACTTAGAACTACTTAAACCTAAATAACCTAAAGACATCACACACATCCATGCCCGAGGCAGGAAACGAACCTGCGACCGTAGCAGCCGCGTGGTTCCGGACTGAAGCACCTAGAACCGCTCGACCACAGCGGCCGGCTGTTCTAGTTCTGCTCTCGAGTACTGTCGACTAGTGCCGTTGCCAACGTAGCGTCTGTTTCTTCGATGTAGTATTAAAACACTCAGCGTCAGTTAAATCGAGTATTTCTCAGTTGTCGGTATATTCAACATTAAACTGGAGTAATAAAAAGGCACTTACATGATGCTACTGGAGAACAGTTTGACCAACAAATACGATTTCACTAAGACCCTTGCATCTAAAATCACACAGAAATAATTTACGAGCAGACTTCCAAGTGACGGATTGGTTGTTTGCCAATGTCTAATTATTGTGTGATAGTGGCAAACATTTAAGGAAAATACAGGGCTCCCATCCTCTAAGAAAAAAGTACTATATAGGGACGTTTAACCGACCAAGTGACGCTAAACCTGAGTTTTATTTTACTGTTATTCCAATACCGGTCCGGTGTATATAAGCTATTGTACTGGAGAAAAACTACAAATAAATTTGAAACTTGACAGCTTTTGTCATGTCTGTGTCTTCTCTTGTAGCTAGGTTAGGTCCTGTCAGCTGTTGGCAACACATACATTCCCGCTGGTAAGAAACTCAATTTCCCACAACAACATTTTTTTTTAAATTTTGGAGTTGCGTAACTTCCGGCTCACCCTGTTTATTGTAATATTGCACCATGTAATACGCCTATATAACAAAGCCTCCGAGTGTCTAAAAAAAAAAAAGAACACAAACAAATGGTACCCTACTACTATAAGGGCCCGACAAATGTGACAACTACTTCAAATCTCTCTCTGTAGCACACTCAACAGCGACTATTATAATGCCAAGTTTTCAGCATCTATGACTCCCACGGGGGGAAAAAAGTCGATACTAACAAGCTGCAGAGATTGAGTACATTTAAAAGAACTGTATCCCCCGGGAACACTGACGGCAGTTCATCTGCACGAGAAAAAACATGATTCCAACCGAAAACAACACATCCTTCCAGAGAGATGTCTACAAAAAAAAAACAAAAAAAAAAAAAGGGAGGGGGGATGAAGCTCACTTACTGTGAAGGCGGATTTTCTTTGCGTGCGATGTTGGCAATTCTTTTTTGGTTGGTCGTAGCCAACCAGGTAATAGTATATTGCAACCAGTCAGACTCACTCGATCTTCTAATTTTGGCCTCCGCAAATATTTGGCTGTTTTTTTCAGAAATGTCGCCATTTCCGAGGATGCGATTAGCTAGAAACCAAACAAGCGATGCTAAAATGGCTGCAAGTGAAACAAAATATCCACTGATTAAATCGCTTCGAGTAAAACAAGATATCAACTAATTTGATTTACGAAGCAAAGGAAATTACGGACGAGAATTTCACTGCCTATGTTCATTTCGCTCATGATAGGTCTTGTTGACTTCCCATCATTCACCTCGCGACGGTACCAACAGCAGCAAGCAATGGAAAATCTGTAGAATCTGTGAAGTGCGCTTGTACTCAAAATGAAGCCACTTACCTTCTAAGGAACAGAGGTGAAATAGTCCCAGAGAACATACGACGTTCCTTTTGAAACACAGTGTGTTATTCCTCCTTCGTCGTCCCGTCAAGTCAGTGACTGTTCATATCAAGTAAAATGTGCATACTTATTCTTACAGAATTTCTGTTGTATTTCAGTTGAAACTCACAAATGAATTTGTACGCGTTCATTTCTGTCGATGCTTTCTGAATGAAACGGTATCGGGGCATATGGATCGGGAATTGACAGTAAAGGTTCGATCGAACACACGAACACCGGCGTTTAGATCACGAACGTTATTTTTTTTAATTAGATTGTAATGCAGCGCTCCCCAAGGATTCACAAAAAGCGCAAGAGACGGTACGACGTGCGTCGTTAAACACTTCACGCCGAAACGCTTGATGGCCTGCCTGCCATTTATGCAGTCCGGTTCTCTCACGCTATGTTGAAATATTAATCGAATCATCAGGTCTGTAGCGCAACTGCTTTCCATAACTACACAGCAAAGCAGCTCATAAAGGACTACTATGAATGTTGGCAGCTCCAACACCGTTCCTCTGCGGACCGTTGTTAACTGTCAGTGATGTGCTTTTCTGTCAACAGCTGAATATTATTTTACCCGCAATTGACAGGCAGACGGTCTACATGCCAATGAATACAAAAAAGACGGACATAATTAATATCACACAGAAATATGGAGTTTGAATGTGCTCGTCCCTTAGAAACACATTTATGAAGTAGGCCTCACTCTACAAAAAAGCGAAATAAAATCAGATCTGATTCGCACTTAAAACAGTTGACGACTAATAACAAAGAATACTGAGAATATTTTCTAGTACTTCCCAACAGATTCACATTACACTTCGTGAATGTCTTCATCCTTCCAAACCAAGGGCGCCTATACTACGATAGTTTGTAGGGGGAGAAGGGAGGGGCTAGATCTGGGGATGAGTAGTATTTTTAGTATTTTGGAAGATTAATAGTGACTTATAAGTAGCCATAAAAAAACTTCGAGTTCCGATCTGGTTAAATACCAGCGTTATACCGACTTTTAAATCATTTTCTTGAAAGGAAAACACCAGACTATAGTATATTCGGGGTGAGAGGCGCCCTTTTTCCAAACCAATTTTTCCAAGTGTCTTCTGACACCTGGGCACCATCATTATCCCACTCATGGGAACTCATCCTCTATGGGAAATCATGGAACGAAATGGCGCTGCGGTTAGAGACAGGACTCGCTTTCGCGCAGTTCAAATTGCCGTCCGGCCATCCAGATTTACATTTTGCATGGTTTCCTTGTATCGAAGCGGAGGGAAGGGTTGGTCCATTTAGAAGGGCACGACGGATTTCCTTTCGCGATCCGAGCTTCTGCTCCGTGCCTAATGATTTCGCCGTCCACGAGACGTTAAGTCGTAATATTTCTTCATTCCGACTTTTGCATCTAACTTTCACTCGTGGAATTAGGCCTACTGCAGTCTAATGGCCCAGTGTAAATGACATACCCGTGCAAGAACTTAAAAAAATCCATCGTAGCTGAAGAGTTAGTACAACTTTTTGACGACTGTATCGGAACATTCTAGTGATGAAGGCGCTGAAAAGATTTAGGAGGAATGTTCGTGCGGTTGTTGGCGCATCCGGTGCCCTGAACACTTTTTTTTTTTTTTTTTTTTTTTTTAAAAAGAAGAGTTTGGCATTACGTATGGCGCTGTAGTTACGGAAGTACGGGTAGGCTCGTTTCCGGAAAGAGCAGTGTTCGAATCCGTGCCCATTCATTCGGATTTAGGCTTTCCACGGTTTCTTTATTTTACTGTAGATGCATTCCTGGTGGCTCCTTTGATGGGAAAGACCAATTTCTTAACTTTGTAGAACTGTATAAATGAAATGACTCTAATGATTACGCCGTCGGCAGTGATATTCAGATTGTGAATTTACAACCGTATATTGAAATAACTTTCCTGTGTTCCGTGACATGAATTAATATTCGCACTAAATTGTCACATGTAAAAATGATGTACACGCAACTTTTGGCCATGACGCTATTCTGTTTGCTGCAACAAGCTGGTGCTCACTAAGAGTAAACCTGCCTCACTGTAGTAATGGCCTTCCATTATCGTTAAACTATGGCTACAGGTACATTTAAGGATTGTGGTCATAAGACACTCCCGTTTCCTCTTATCAGCCTGTGTATCACAAAGAAAACAAGAAAAAAATATGTGAACAGTGAAGGAGATTAATCCAAAAGCCGGAGGCCATCGTAGCAGGAGGACGAAGTGGTGCTCCTAAGTGGTACTACGTGGTTGTAGCTTAATTTACCTCACCCAAAAAGGCATTTTTCTACAGAAGTGCAAGTTATTTGTGATAGTCGTAAATACATCAATCCTGAAACAAGACGAAAAATTATTTGCTTTGCCGAAAAACAACTTGTCTTCATCCACTTTTTTAGTGTTGATGAAAATGTGTTGTACAGGTACATAACCCCATTGAGATCGGCATTTAGCGCAGCTCCCGTAATCTGAGTTTGTCATGTGTCCTGTGCAATTGGAGAAAATTTAGGCTCTGACAAACTATAGAAACCTTCCATTTTGTTACAGACCACAGCTGCTCTGAATAGTTTTAATATTTCAGGCCAATACATAGAATAATCTCCTAGCACTGTAGACACTTCCTCGATGTGACGATTTACTGTGAATTGCCGGATATATCTCAAGGGGAGCATATTGACACCTATGAAAAGGTATGAAAAAAAAAAAAACTTTTTCAGTTTCTCGTTGATTAAAAGAAAAAAAAAATTCATTGTACATTTATCAGTTCCAGAAATATAGACAAGCCAAATCTGTATTTCGCTGTGCTTTTCAGGCAAGCAATTAGGATCTGCCACACCTACCTCCAAAACATATCTTAAACAGAATCATCTGCCACAGCTGATAAATCAGATTCTTCAATTTTTGCAAAATTCAACCACCAAAACCTTTCCAGTAGGTAGAAACTGTTTCATGGTAAACCCATGTAAATTTTTAAAATCAAAATACAGGATATAACTTGAATTAAGGGATATTTTGTTGTACAGTTCACCCATTTGTAGATTTTTTTTCCTATTTGTACCTACGAAAACACTGACAAAGTCCCCTATTGAAATACAAGCTCGAACAGCAGTAGCAGCATGTCATTATCAGTTAAACACTTGAGTTTGACATGTGTGCTTTTGAGCATTACGTACCATGATAACCAAGGTGCAGAGTATTGGAAGGCAGGAGTCAGCTTGTATATCTCCATGCATATATTCAGGAACTGTTGACACATATTTGCAAGAAGGTGTGTGTTCTTGCAAAGTCTTGCATTGTCTGAGATACTAAATTCCTGTCAAACACACACTGTGTGCTCATATTCTGCATCAGTTATGGCATCACCTGTATGTTTACTGGAGAATGCAGACACCATCAGGTAGGGCAGTTTTGTAGAATTTCTCCACAAATCCAGAGATTCACACAGGAAGACCTCTTTTTACATTATGAGCTGAAGCAAAGCATCATTGGGATGCATAGCTTAAGAGAAATAGTTTCAGAAAGTTTCTGAAGCAGGCCTGCATGAATTAGCGATCAAGGCAGTGCAGCATAATATTCTAGGTCAGTCATGCACGCCAATCTGCTCATATGAGCTGGCTTGCACTTAAGTCTCAACAGTGAGCAACTGAGTGGCGTATGGTGAGTTATGGAAGAGGAAGGGAAAGGGGAAGGGAGGAGGAGGAATATGAACAACTTAGCTCAGAATGAGAAACTGTTGTCAACCAGTCTATTCTATGGCTGCTAATAGCTCACAGTAGCTACTCATTGCCTTTTGTGACAGATTTATTTCCTAAAAGTGTTGCAATGATCAGAAATGGCAAATGAAATGAAACTTACATTTCTTTCAATTGATGAGGCAAATCACATGGGATAGTTAAGCACAAAACACAATATTTGTTATGACTGTAATCACCATTATGATCAATGTCATTTTCAGATGAAGTTTAAGTTGACATCAACATATATTTTGTTATTATTTTACTCATATGTTTAATGCAGAAACACTCATTGTCAATAAATACTATAAGTGGCATTCTAAAAAAAAAACTAACTTTAGGCATAATTACAGAATCCAGTACCTGCATGTTAGAAGTACTGACCCTGGCTGTTGAGACACTTGTCCCACTGTGACACAAGGTGGTGAATGGCTGTCTCATAAAATTTCTGGGGCTGCAATGTTAGCCAGTTCCACACTTACAGCTGGACATCATCGTCCAAGGTGAATCATTTGCCCTCAGAACCTTTTTAAGAGGACCAAAAATGGTGTAATCACAGGGAGAGAGGTCCAGATTGTAAGGAGGGAGGCCGAGAACCTCCCGTTTGAATTTCTGCAGGAGTGCCACTACGGTGTTGGCCATGTGAGGCTTTGCATTGTTGGGGAGCAGAATACTGAGTTGGCTGTATGAGGCTTTGCATTGTTGTCAAGCAGAATGACCCCACAGGTGAGATTGTCTGGTTGTTTTGATTTGATCCCTTGGGTGGTCAAGGTTTCCGAGTAACACTGGGCATTCACTGTTGCCCCATGCTGCAGGAAGTGATCGGAAGGCGCCATCTTGGTCAAAGTAGATCGTCAGCATAACCTTTCCTGCATTCGTGTATATGGCCTTGGCTTTTTTTGGTGGAGATGACACTGGATGCTTCCACGAAACTTTGTCGTTTTCATTCTGATTCAAAGTGATGACGCTATGACTCATCTCCCGCCACCACTCGTGCCATGAACGCATTCCCTTTCTGAGCATAGTGCTGCAGATGAGCAAGACAGTGGGCCATTCAACACGCTTCCTGGTGTGGTAGAAGATTGTGGGCCACCCATTGGTCACACACTTTTCGCCTGTGCAGTTGTTCCTTCATGATGATGTGAACACTTCTGACACTGTGCAAGTAGATGTGGAAAGAAATGTGGACTGTTAAATAATGAGCCATCTACAGTGCCACCAAAAAAATGTTTTGCAGCCACTACCATTATTGTCCATTCATCACGAGCGGAGCATGGGAACAGTATCCTTTGCCACGCCTCATAAGAAATTATAGTGCGTGCTGCCACTGATGCTCTTCTGGCTGATACATTGCATTTGTTGTGCAAGTTTACAAAAAATAATTAACAAATAAAAATTTATTCATGTTATTGGATTCCATCATAATTGTAAATATAAGTCAGTGTCAACAATAATGGAAATGTAAGAGTTTCTCAAAACTTCTCACTGTTAATGAATCTCCAAATGAAAGTGTGTAGCCCATTTGCAAAAAACTAGACTGTTAATTCAATTGTAATTCCAAATGATCCTGTAACACAAGGGTATGATAATAATAAAGAGGTGAAAAGAAATACCAACAGATTTTCTCTCTCTCTACTTGAATGCTATACGAAATCTAGAAATACTTGAGAACAAATGTGATGCCTTGCCATGTCTTTTTTGTTTCTATCCTTGCATTCATCAGTTGTTGTACCTCAAATACAAGGCTTTTTCCCTATGACTGTCATTAAAATTTGTGAATCTATTTTCACAGTATCTATAGGACACACTGTGGATGACTCTTGTACACAGGCACAGAAAGTAGAGTGCAATACTGCTGTCAGGTGGTCACTCCACTCCACTCCCAGTAGAAATTGCTAATTGTCAGCTGAACCCTCTTCATACATCTGCCACTCTGCCCATGTGAACTGCCCAGTTGATTCTCTTGGACATGGCACTGCAGCCGTCACAGCATGATTTCCATTTTGCTATGGGCTATGCAGCAGGCAAGAAGGTAAATTTCACAGCCGGAGATGTTCTGCCCCACATGGACTGTTAAATATACCTTGTGTGCCATAGTGGCGCATCCATTTGCTGTGCAGCTGATGTTCTGTTAATATTCTGCTAATATAAACCCAGTCTAAAGGAGTGTGGCCACTAGCAAGTAACTTCCACAAGTAACTTCTGAAAACCTGCCCAAGTTTACTTCTGCATGTCACTCATCAACATCATCATCATTATCATTGAAGACTGATTATGCCTTTCAGCGTTCAGTCTGGAGCATAGTCCCCCTTATAAAACTCCTCCATGATCCCCTATTCAGTGCTAATATTGGTGCCTCTTCTGATGTTAAGCCTATTACTTCAAAATCATTCTTAACCGAATCCAGGTACCTTCTCCTTGGTCTGCCCCGACTCCTCCTACCCTCTACTGCTGAACCCATGAGTCTCTTGGGTAACCTTGCTTCTCCCATGTGTGTAACATGACCCCACCATCTAAGCCTATTCGCCCTGACTGCTACATCTCTAGAGTTCATTCCCAGTTTCTCTTTGATTTCCTCATTGTGGACACCCTCCTGCCATTGTTCCCATCTACTAGTACCTGCAATCATCCTAGCTACTTTCATATCCGTAACCTCAACCTTGTTGATAAGGTAACCTGAATCCACCCAGCTTTCGCTCCCATACAAAAAAGTTGGACGAAAGATTGATGGTGCACAGATAACTTAGTTTTGGTACTGACTTCCTTCTTGCAGAAGAGAGTAGATCGTAGCTGAGTGCTCAGGCAAATTAATTTCAGGAACTTGCTGCAAGTGTTTCCACTAGAGTTGGCACCATGAGACAGGCAAGTTGCAGTTTACAGTGTTGTGTGCACAGACCAGAGCAGCTGCCACTGTTGTTGCAGTGTTACTGTCAAAGAAAAAGTGTGATGGAAGAACATAAAGTTAAGAAAGAAAGAAGTGCCTGCATGAAGAATTGGATACAGAGGCACACACGTTTAAGTTTTCAAAAAACACAATTGAATGAACTGAAATCAGAGGACTTTGCTCAGATCAAAAACTTTCTGAGTATGTTGTACACAAGTTCTGAACATCTCTTATCAACTGTAAAATCAAGTATTCAAAAACAGGATTCACAAATTCACCAAGCTATATCACCATAAGATAGTCTTTTAATTACTCTTCAATTTTTAGCCACAGGTAACAGAATAAAACACTTAAATACCAAATGAAAGATTTTTATTGTCCATAATTACACATTTATACTTATTTAACTAAATTTTTTTTTTTTTTTTTTTAGGTGATAGTTTCAACTTGCTCCTGTATCTTTTTTGAGTCCCAGTGAGCCCAATTTCTCTAATTGCTATCGAATGCTGTGTGACTCTATCTGCACGTTTGAAAAGAGAATATTTGGAGGTTAGTATTTTGGTACTTCATAACTCACTCAAATAATTCACTTACACAAAAAATTTATGAAACAATTACCTTCTGGATGATGCACTTCAGTAGTATTAGAAAGAAATAACAACTTCCTCTGAAGTTACATCTTAATTCTCTGCAGAAGCTTGCAGTACTGCTTCTTTTTATGGTTGTGATAATGAACATTGCTCTGATGCTATACAATAGGCAAATGCCTTCATAAACAGGATTCTGCACTGCTTCAGTAGCCCTGCTGAGAACAGCATTTGTGTTTTGCTCACTTATTTTCTTTTTTGTTCACAGTACTTCTGTTCTTTCTGTATCACTGAGTGCCTCTTGTGGGACAGAATCTGCCTCACACTCATTTTCCCAGCTGTCACTTTTTATACCTAAAATAAAAACCATAATATAGTAAGTATCTTCAAAGGAGTAGATTCAGATGTAATTTTGTTTTCTATAAGTTTAGATACCTTCAACAGAAGAAGAATGGTTAAAAAGTACTACTGGTTTTGAAAATGGATGGGATTTTCCAAACTGCATTGGTGCCATGGATGGAAAACATACTGTCATACAGGCTCCCAAGAAAGAAGGTGGTGTGTAGTTCAATTGTAAAGGCACCCACAGTATTGAGCTATTAGTGCTGATTGGACACAATGATACAGTTGTATACTTCTATGTAGGCACTAATGACAGACTGTGTAATGGTTAAGTTTTAATAATTGTAAACTACCAGAATCTCTTGAGTCTAATATTTTGAATTTACCAGCGCCTTGAACTTTACTGTGTGGAACTGTTCAGACAACATACATCAATGTTGCTGATGTTACTTTTACACTAAAAAAATTATATGAAGCCCTACCATTTCAGAGATCAACCCATGTAAAACTGGGTGTTTAACTATCAGCTCTGTAGAGCAAGAAATGATTGAAAGCTTTTATGCACTTGTATGCGCGTATTTTCAAGTAGTACAAATGCAAATTTCTCCAAGCCCAGAAAAAAAACCAAAGTAAATTGTTGAAGTCATTTGCGCTCTTCACAACTTTTTAGTAACAAAGGAGAGCAACAATTCCATTTTGTACCATATGGCACATTTGATTGTCGAAATTTACAAACTCACGGAGAATGGCCAAAGGGACACACGGGCGGAAACAAATGTTCCTTTGGAATCCATAAATATAAGTAACTGGCCACAGTCATCTAAGGAAGTGTAAAATGAATTTACAGATTCCTTTGTTTTAGAAGTTGGGGAAATGGAATGGCAATACAGATGCCTTTAAATTTCAGCTGAATTCTTACATTTGAGTAAACATAAGTGCATTTGTAAGAAACGTAAGAAATACTGTTTGGAGAACATTGAATTTGTTTCACTTACCAAATTATCCTATGCTGCACAGGAGTGAAAAAAATTTCATTGATTTGAAAAACTCCCATTTAATTTTGTATAAGTCGAAACTGGGAACGCAAAGTTCAGAGAGAGAGAAGTGAAAGGACTTTTTTTTTTTACAACATGTCTATCACTAAGAGAATTTACTGTTTACTTTCAGGAATACCAAAGGCTTAAAACTGAGATATTCAACTGTTTATAACAATAATGGAAATTCCTGGATGCGGCAATATGTAAAGTAAGTGGAAGACAACCACTCACCTATAGCAGATCAATGCATGGAACAGGAAACAGCTTTCACACTAGCTTTCAAGGACTAGCTCTTTTTCTAGCAAAAGTACACACATTATCACACAACCATGCAGACACCCAAATGCGTACCCCCTTGGCCATGGCAAGTCTTGTGTGCATTTGGGTGTCTGTGGGGTTGTGCTTGTGAACATGTGTAATTTTACTAGAATAAGAGCTAGTGGTCAAAATCTAGTGCAAATGCAGTTTTCTCTTACATGTTTCTGTGCCCTCTGCATCAGTTTGTGATAGGTCACTAGTCACTATTCCCAGACATTTGCAAGACATGATTTTCAGCATTAACTTCATTGTTTGCGCTTCAGCAGGAGAGGAGCTGACTATGATATTAAAGTAGGATTATTTCTGTGCAATTGCAGTCTTTCTCAGGGTATTCCAATGATGAATTCTTCTTGGGTTATCAGCCGAGTGCTGGCAGCATCTTGTCACAAGATTTCGATAAGATTCGTACCCATCATCTTTGCCAGAGTGGTGGCGTCATCATCTTCACCAGAAGATGATGGGTACAAAACTCATCAAAACATTGCGACAGGATGATGACAGCACTCGGCTGATAACCCAAGAAGAATTCATCGCAGGATTATTTCTGTTTATTAAAAGCAGAATATGTATGTAACAAATATGTTTTATACATAGAGTATACACCACAGGTGCAAACATTTTGTAATAAAAACTGTAACACTCTTGCATTGTGTTTAATCCTCAAACATGTCATCCTTTGACCTATAATAATGTATACTGGCATAGTGCCCATGGCATGCAATTTAAACATGACATGTAAACCATTAATATCCTGTTTCTGACTTGCTACTTTTTCTGCTGTTTCTGCATTTACAACATCTTGCCATAATTTCCACATTTCGAAGTTTTCAGGGTTCATTTACTTTCCTACAATTATTAATGATGAGAGAATATGAAATACATATTTGCAATATGCCCTGCACCAGAAATATTTGAGAGATCCCAGTAGTCAATCCAGTGCAAGCCTCTTCATGTCTGCACAACTACTGCAATCTACATCCACCTGAACCTACTTGCAGTAGTCAAGCCTTGGTCTTCAAATACAATTTTTAGACCCTGCACTGTCCTCAACATTACCAAACAAACTTTTTGTTCATTTCTCGGGACATGCCCTACTAACTTATCCCTTCTTTTAGTCAAGTTATGCCATAAATTTCCTTTCTCTCTGACACTATTCATTATCACTTCATCAAATAAACAAAACAAACAAACACCATTTAAACAGGCCTTGTAGGCCCAATGATTCCAAGTGGCTGCCATATCATCCTCAGCCCCTAGGTGTCACTGAATGCAAATATGGAGGGGCATGTGGTCAGTACATCACTCTCCAGGCTGTTGTCTGTTTTTGTGACCAGTACCCCATCATCAGTTAATCAGTTTAACCATCTCATCTTCAGATTCTTCAGTGGCACCAAATTTCAAAAGCTTCTATACTCTTCTTCTCTAAACTGCTTATCATTCCTGTTTCTTTTACATATAAGGCTACAGTCCAGACAAATAGTGTCAGAAAAGACTTTCTACCATCTTAACTGAAATATTAAAAACTTACAAAACATAACTTTGACGTACTTTTTAACCCTTTGACTGATCCAGACATGCTCTCTGCATTATGTGCTGTTCATGGCTTTTTTATTGTTGTACTGCTTGCCTACTTGTGCTGAGAGATGGTGTTCCAGCCACTATGAAATACCATCTTATTTTAAGAAAACTAGTTGGTGAAAAAATTTGATGTTCACACATCTTACAATCAGATATCTTAGCTCAATAGAGGACTGAATTTATTTGGATGAAATTTTAAAGAGTCTGCAAACCTAAAAACACAATGTGTAAGCAAGTTATTGGTCATGCGCAGTGCACCCACTTCCATCCCTGTACATCAGGAATTATGTGCTCATAACAAATGTCACATTTCATACACAATATCAAAACAAGGTTTCTTGAAAATGGTAGCACACAAGAGACATGTCTGTAGTAGAATAAATATTCAAAACTTTTTTATTCACCGAGATATGGAAAAGCTCATCTGCAACAGTGCAAAGGTCAATAAATAGGGAAGTGTAAGCAAGTCAACAGTGCTTAAGGAAAACCCAGAGACCATGTTTAAACACGTCATCAGAACCTGAGGAGCTTTGGAGCATGTCGTGTTGACTTGTCCACAACAGTCAAGGGGTTAATGATGACTTTAGTGCAGATATACAGTTACAGTAAAACTTGTTTATTCTGTACAAATGTAGTATAGGGAACAAATGCTATCATGATCATTTGTATCTTCTGTTTCATCTGTTCTCTAATGTCTACTGGCAAAATCTGGTTTCCAGAAGCATAATCAGCATTGCAAGAAGCATTTATTGAAGACAGAAAAACAGTCCAAGTCCTGGGAATCTGGCGTCTCAACACTTTGAGCTGCATTACCTAAAAACAAAACACACACATTTAAACTAATTTTCACACACACAGGAGCTAAAACAAAATTTGTCACTCATTATTAATTTGATTGGGACTTATTTCCACATTTACCTCCATTCCAGATATTTAGAAACTGGTCTGTCATTTATCTGAACTGGACAACAGTTTAGGATGCACAATGCAACAATACGAAAAATTGTTATCCAGGTTATTGACATTATTTGGGAGAAGCTTTCTGCTTAGCATCTAGCAGTAGCAGATGACAAATAATGCTCAGAAATTTCAAATGGCTAGAAAGAAAAATGGAAATTCCCAAATGCAGTGAGCAATACAATATTCATGAGACGCATATTAGTATTGTGTGTCCTACTAGGAGTGGAAGTATGTATTAAGACTGTAAAACATTTGTAAGCTGTCACAGTTCATACATTTGGACTTACTTTCACTGACATAGGCAGATACAGGAAACAAAGCATGCCTGCTTTATTTCATCGTTGATTGTCCTCGGTGTCAACGTACTGCATTGCTATACTGGCTGAAAAATGTGGGTGCAAGTTCAACACTGACTACTTTAAATGACGTAGCCGACAGGTGCACATTTGCGTTTCACGATTCTTTACTTTCGCTGCTCACAACCCCCCAATAATACACATTTATATGGCCAATGCACTACTGTTTAACTTTCAACAAGCCTCATTAAGAGTTTGCAGGCAAACATCCACATACTGCTACAATAGTTTACTGTTGAACATCTACGAGCAGTAAAAGCCTAACTACATATTTCACGGTCTTTCAAATAAACTGAACAGACACTGTCATTATTTCAACACACAGCCTAATTGTGTTACACTTATTTCACAGTTAAGTTGATGCATTGTTGTTGTTCTAACCAACACAGGTTTCTTGTCTGAAACTCGGCCATGGACTGACTGTCTCATGACCAAAAATCGGGCCTTTATATATCAGCGCAATAATAGGCACTGAAACTATACATTGTTCAATGTTTAATTTACAGAAATTTCAATTAAAACTTAACTCTTTCAGCTAACTGCATTTATAAAAAAAATTGCATCTTTTTAACAGTTTCATCTACTACAAGGATTAAGCCATATTATTTGTTTAAATAATGACATTAACAAATATAGTTATGCAAACAATACTTTTGGCAAAACTGGAAATTACTTTCGAATTAATTAAGAGTTGGCTTTGCTAATATGTTTTCGAATAGAGCCAAATAGGCCCTTTAAGAATACTATTAGTTGTTCTTCAAAATGTTTAAAATTAGTAGAGAATTTGTATTTGTTTATAAGTCAACAATAGATTTAAGTTATGAAACAATTACTGATTTCACCCTATAACAAAAATATTAACTAGGAGTAATCAAAATAAATTAGAAATTCAATTACATACATAAAACTAAGCACAAAATTAGCTCTGGTGTTATATTCTTTAGAACTGAGGGCCAACCTTTCTCTTTCATGAAAATCCAGATTATATTCACATATGTTAACAGTAATTCGTCAGACAAGAAAAAATGAATTTTAAGAAGGCAGATGGCAAAACAAGAGGGGAAGTGAAAATATCCCACCTTGCTTTTTCACACAGTCTGTACAAGTTTCTTGAAAACTATGAAAAAATACTATCATTACCTGTTAGCTTTCAAAGGAGTGCAGATGACAAGCCTTTTCATTTTACTCAGTAATGATGCCTACCAACAAAGTGTATCTTATGAAACTGTTTGTAAGTGACAGCTTTCAGATGAGGAGAAAATTTGGAACATTGTCTTTCAAGAGCAAGGATGTCTGTCAAATGTGCATTTGGTATTACGACTTCTAAATGGAGAATATTGAACATACCCATAGAAACCACCACTGAAAAAGCTGGGAAGATCATCAAATGCATCTTTTTATTAAGTAACATATTCGCTGAAGTTACAAAAGTCCTGGGATACCTCTTAATATCATGTCTGACCTCTTTTTGCCTGCTGTAGCGCAGCAACTCAATGTGTCATGACTCAACAGGTCAATGAAAGTGCAGAAATATTAAAACATGCTGCCTCTATAGCCATACACAATTGCGAAAGTGTTGCTGGTGCAGAATTTTGAGCACTATCTGACCTCTTGATTATGTTCCATAAATGTTCTATGGGAATCATGTTGGGCAATCCAGGTTGGCCAAATCATTTGCATGAACTGTCCCAAATGTTCTTCAAACCAATCGAGAACAATTGTGGCCTTGTGACATGGCATATTGACATTCGTAAAAATTCCATTGTTGTTTGGAAACATGAAGCCTATCAATGGCTGCAAATGATCTCCAAGTAGCCAAACATAACCATTTCCAGCCGATGATCAATTCAGTTGGATCAGAGGAGTCCACTCCATGTAAACACTGCCCACATCATTATGGAGCCTCCAACAGCTTGCACAGTGCCTTGTTGACCACTTGGCTCCATAGCTTCCTGGGGTCTGTGTCACACATTGAACCCTACCATCTGATTTTAACAAGTGAAACCATGACTCATCTGACTAGGCCACAGTTTTCCATTTCTCTAGGGCCCAACTGATATGGTCATGAGCCCAGGAGAGGTGATGCAGACAGTGTTGTGCTGTTAGCAAAGGTACCCATGTCAGCTGTCTACTGCCATAGCTCATTAATGTCAAATACCACCACACTGTCCTAATAAATACGTTTGTTGTACATTTCATATTGATTTTTGCAGTTATTTCATGCAGTGTTGCTTGTCTGACAACTTTATGGAAACTCCACTGCTCTCTGTCATTAAATGAAGGCCATCGGCCACTGCATTGTCTACAGTGAGAGGTAATGCCTGAAATTTGGTATTCTCAGCAGACTCTTGACACTGTGGATCTCTGAATACTGAATTCCCTAATGATTTCTGAATTGGAATGTCTCATGTGTGTAACTCCAGCTACCATTCCGCGTTCAAAGTCTGATAATTTCCGTCGTGCGGCCATAAGCACATTGGAAACCTTTTCATATGAATTGCTTGACTATAAATGACAGCTCCACCAATGCACTGCACTTTTATAACTTGTGTACATGATACTACCACCATCTGTATATGGGCATATCACTATCCCACGATTTTGTCACCTCAATGTATTCTGACCAAGAACGAGGTTTATCAAATATCAGCAATGCAGATGGCTCCCAACTAACATATTAAGGAAAACCACATCAATCCATCAACACATGTGAGAGATACTTTCAAGTTTTATTTCAACAGCCTGCAAAGTTCAGTTTTGTAGCAAAACCATGTTGAAATATTTGGATCTAAATACAGTTGATTTCCTGTATTTTTCCCAGAGAGTTGGTTTGAGTTGACAGTTTTAATATTGCTGGTTCTTTGACCCCAAACTGCCTGCTCACATTAGACTACCTCTATTAAAGCACTTTCACAAATTTTGAGATGTAAATATTCCTGTAATGGTACCACAATGCTTTCCAAAGCTGGGCAAACATTTCTGACTGACTCAAACCTTTCACAGGTAGCCAGTGTGACAGGGTCAGACCTGTCAGTTGGTGGCAGTTGTACAATAATAGCCTTAGTTGCATCCTGTGATTAAGTTTGTATGCCAACAGTTGGCCTTGATCTGAATGGTGGAGCAGCTTCAGGACATGTTGAATACCATGCCCATTGTAAGTGTAGCATCTGAGAAAGTGCTCCCATTCTACATTTACATCCATACTCTGCAAGCCACCTGACGATGTATGGTGGAGGGTACTTTGAGTACCTCTATCGGTTTTCCCTTCTATTCCAGTCTCGTATTGTTTGTGGAAAGAAAGATTGTCGGTATGCCTCTGTGTGGGCTCTAATCTCTGATTTTGTCCTCATGGTCTCTTTGCGAGATATACATAGGAGGGAGCAATATACTGCTTGACTCCTCGGTGAAGGTATGTTCTCGAAACCTCAACAAAAGCCCGTACCGTACTGAGCTACTGAGCGTCTCTCTTGCAGAGTCTTCCACTGGAATTTATCTATCATCTCTGTAACGCTTTCGCAATTACTAAATGATCCTGTAACGAAGCGTGCTGCTCTCTGTTTGATCTTCTCTATCTCTTCTATCAACCCTATCTGGTACTTCCTTTGTTTTTGGAGTGCATTTCCTTAGGATTCTTCCAATGAATCTCAGCCTGGCATCTGCTTTACCGACAATTAATTTTATATGGTCATTCCATTTTAAATCACTCCTAATGCCTATTCCAAGATAATTTATGGAATTAACTGCTTACACCTGCTGGCCTGCTATATTGCAGCTAGATGACAAAGGAACTTTCTTTCTATGTATTCACAGCACATTACACTTGTCTACATTGAGATTCAATTTCCATTCTTTGCACCATGTGTCAATTCGTTGCAGATCCTCCTGCATTTCAGTACAATTTTCCATTGTTACAACCTCTTGATATACTACAGCATCATCTGCAAAAAAGCCTCAGTGAACTTTTGATGTTATCCACAAAGTCATTTATATATATTGTGAATAGCAATGGTCCAACAACACTCCCCTGTGGCACACCTGAAATCACTCTTACTTCAGAAGACTTCTCTCCATTGAGAATGACATGCTGTGTTCTGTTATCTAGGAACTCTGTAATCCAATCACACAGTCAAGAAACATGGCATCTACCTGGGAACCCATATCTATGACCCTCTGGGTCTCGTGGACGAATAGCACAAGCTGCGTTTCACATGATAATTTTTTTCGAAACCCATGCTGATTCCTACAGAGTAGATTTCCAGTCTCCTGAGAAGTCATTATACTTGAACATAATATGTGCTCCAAAATTCTACAACTGATTGATGTTAGAGATGTAGATCTATGGTTATGCACATCTGTTTGATGTCCCTTCTTGGAAACAGGGATGACCTGTGCCCTTTCGAAATCTTTTGGAATGCTAGGCTCTTCTAGAGACCTATGGTACACCACTGCAAGAAGGGAGACAAGTTCTTTCGCGTACTCTGTAAAATCGAACTGGTATCCCATCAGGTCCAGTAGCCTTTATCTTTTGAGTGATTTTAATTGTTTTTCTATCCCTCTGTCATCTATTTCGATATCTACCATTTTGTCATCTGTGCGACAATCTAGAGAAGGAACTACAGTGCAGTCTTCCTCTGTGAAACAGGTTTGGAAAAAGACATTTAGCATTTCGACCTTTAGTCTGTCATCCTCTGTTTCAGTACCATTTTGCCCACAGAGTGTCTCGACATTTTGTTTTTATCCACCTACCACTTTGACATAAGACCAAAATTTCTTAGGATTTTCTGCCAAGTCAGTACATAGAACTTTACTTTCGAATTCATTGAATGCCAGTCACATAGCCCTCCTCACACTACATTTAGCTTCGTGTAATTTTTTTTTTGTCTGCAAGGCTTTGGCTATGTTTATGTTCGCTGTGAAGTTCCCTTTGCTTCCATAGCAGTTTTCTAACTCGGTTGTTGTACCACAGTGGCTCTTTTCCATCTCTTACGATCTTGCTTGCCACTTATCATCTAATGCATATTGTACGATGGTTTTGAACTTTGTCCACTGATCCTCAACACTATCTGTACTTGAGCCATCAAGTACTCTGAAATTTGCTTTTTGTCACTTTTGCTAAACAGAAAAATCTTTCTACCTTTTTTAATATTTCTATTTATGGCTGAAATCATTGATGCAATAACCACTTTATGATAGCTGATTCCCTGTTCTGTGTTAACTGTTTCAAATAGTTCAGGTCTGTTTGTCACCAGAAGGTCTAATATGTTATCACCACGAGTCAGTTCTCTGTTTAACTGCTCAAGGTAGTTTTCAGATAATGCACTTAAAAAAATTTCACTGGGTTCTTTGTCCCTGCCAGCCATTGTAAATGTTTGAGTCTCCCCGTCTATATCTGGTAAATTAAAATCTCCACCCAGAACTATAACATTGTTGGGAAATCTACTCGAAATATTTTCCAAATTTTCCTTCAGATGCTCTGCCACAACAGCTGCTGAGCCAGGGGGCCTATAGAGACATCCAATTACCATGTTTGAGCCTTCTTTAATCGTGACCTTCACCCAAATTATTTCACATTTCAGATCTCCGTCAGTTTCCTTCGATATTATTGCACTTTTTATCGCTATAAACACACTTCCCCCTTCACTGTCCTGCCTGTCTCTGTGGTATACATTCCAGTCCGAGTTTAGAATTTCATTACTGTTTACATCTGGTATCAGCCAACTTTCCGTCCCTAGTACTGTGTGGGTGTTGTCACCGTTTATTAATGAAAGCAGTTCTGGGACCTTTCTATAGATGCTCCTGCAGTTTACTATTACCACATTAATATTGTTATTCCCTGTTGCGTTTTGCCTACTTCTACCTTGTCACGTCTCAGGAGGTGTCTTGTCATGCCTAGGGAGGGAATTCTCTAACCGAAAAACCTACATGTGCACTCCACACATACTCCGCTTCCCTTGTAGCCACTTCCTATTCAGGGGAACCCTACATTTCTCCACCCGATAGTGTAGGTTGAGAAATTTGCACCCCAGATCTCTGCAGAATTGTCTCAGCCTCTGGTTTAAACCTTCCACTTGGCTCCAAACCAGAGGACCGCGATTGCTTCTGAGAATGATACTACAAATAGTTAGCTCACATTCCACCCCATGAGTGAGGCTTTCCGCCTTCAAGAACTCTGCCAACTGCCTGTACGAACTGAGGATTACCTCTGAACCCAGGCGGCAGGAGTCATTGGTGCCGACATGAGCAACAATTTGCAGTCGGGTGCACCCAGTGCTCTCTATTGCCGCCAGCAGGGCCTCCTCCAAATCTCAGATGAGACCCCCAGACCTTTCTACTATTTCCCTCAGGGGTTCCATCACCTGCCTAACATTGGAGCTCCCAATCACTAATAAACCCCTCCCCCCCTAAGTGCCTGCTCAGACCTTGCTGAAGGAGCGGCCTCATGTCCATTCACAGGCAGAGTGGGTGATAGCACGCTGCCAGCCTACACATTGACCCATCGCCTCGTGCGACGCGAACACCGCTGAACCCACCCCTCCCGTTGGGGAGAGGGTGGCCCAACCGCACCCGGTACCCGCAAAGATGTCTCGACAGCAGGGACTGTGGGTGAAGCATGTAACACCCAGGGTGTACCATGCAACGCACCAGACTCCCCACTGCCACTACACTCCAAGACAGCAGCCTGACAACAGCTGACCGCAGCTATCAGCATGCTCAGCTGTTTGCGAACAGTGGCCAGCTCCTCCTGTGTCCATACACAGCAGTCACACTTCCTATTCATCCTAAGAAATCAACAATTTACTGTAGAGTTAATCAACTTGTAACTAGACTGCTAATTCACTAAAGGCAGTTGATAGTTGACTAAACTGTGGTTACTAGACACTTCTTGTTAGAAACAATGAAAATAAGCACTACCTGTATCTGGACTGTATTCAAAACAAACATGAAATCTATGGAACACTATTACTAGTACTCGAAAATTAAAGCTTCCTAAAAGCAAAAACACATCGAAAAAGAAGTGATAAGTAAGTAAAACACAGTTAATACTTAAATTTACGTAGCATTCCAATGGACAGTAGCCTGTATCAGGTGCTGCAGTCATCATCCTTTATTGAAGCACAGTCCAGCCATTCTACAATTTCATCAACATCTTTTGGCTGATAGATGTCCCCCATCTCCCACCAACCACAAAAGCTGCAACATTATCTACACCTTTAAGTTCCCTGCTGGTTTCTGGTTAGTAACAGGAGCTGAAGTGGGTTCCACCAGTCGTCTGAACTGCTTTATTTACTAAAAAATGAAGTACAGAGGAGCAAGGCATCAATGCATACATTTTAACAGACATTTGACTACAAATGTATCTGGACACACTCATGTTGGCATCAGTCTCAATGCCCATTCAATACCTTCCGTGCAGCCTTAGTGTGATGGTCCTGGAAACTGAGTAATGGACATGGATATATGTCACACTGTGACAACACAACATGTTGCCTCATAAAATTTTCCACATGACCATTGTCAGCCCATAAAGCTAGAAAGAAAAATACAAACAAAGAGAAGTGATGACAATCTGCAAGGCACACACACTTAAACAGAAATATCAACCAAATTACTTCCCAGCATCCTAAATCAAACGGCTACAAACAAACACAAATACACACACACACACACACATATGTTTTTCAAAAAGAAATGGATTAAGCAACAATATTGATTTTCTGTAAATAGTCTTGATGAATACTTCTTGCATATGAGTACAGTTAAAAAGAATGGGAAAGAAAAAATGATGTTCTGCGATAATAGCTGAGGCATCTGTTTCTCAGAAACTAATCAGGTTCTCTTATTGCCAACACACCCCATGTGGTTGTGGTTGAAAAATATATACATATTTTCTAACCTAAACACCAAATATTGGGAGCAATAAGAGAGCTCTTTGAGGTGTATCAAACACAACTGAATGAGTATCAACCAAATGCAGTTCTAATACTTGACATTTTGTATGAAACTCTGATATACAATTATTTTGCCATGTAGGGCATGCAGTACTCTTAATGTATTCTATCTGGCTCACACATAAAGCCAAGTGAAAAAGCAATTTATTCATGATAAAGCCTGTTTAATTCTTGCTTATAAACAGAACACATTTTAATGATGTGACTACTGTCATCTGATTAGCATAAAGACCTTTACACAGCCTTCTGGAAAGAAGATAAGATTAACTTCATAGTTACTCACAAAACCAAGGACCTAAATAATGAGTGCTATGGGTGAGGCTCAGAGCCTCCACAAATAGATAGCTTGCACAGAAATACACCCATTAACATACCAATTCAGTCACATAACTGATAAATTTGGGCGTGCTGTTTTGCTGAAAGTGAAGCAGACAATTATTGGCATTCTGGCAGGACTACTTATCAAGCTAACCTACTTCTCAACAAAATATCTGCCAATGATACTGATTTCTAGAAAAAGTGCTTACTGAATTTTAACTGCACCATTGGCAGAAGCAGATGCTGCAACCAAGTAGTATGTTGAGATAATGATACAGTTTCAAAATAGGATGTTGCTACTTATAGTGCACTCTTGGCAGAATCATCTCAACAATATAACAATATTATGAGTGAACTGATTAAGTATCATGAGTTATCAGCCAACCACACCTTTGACATGTATGATTGCAGTTGTTATCAAAATTAGTATCACCTATTAGGAGTCATCTCCTTAAAAGTAATGTACATACATAAATAAAAAGTATCCTTGTTGTTCCAGACTTTTCTCTGCAGTCACGGGAGATGCAGTGATAAAACAAGCAATCTAGCACTTAAAGCAAATTGTAGTAAACTGTATCAGCTTAGAACTCTACAGATAGATAGAACTTACATTCTCCATGAAAGACTCATGCCAAGCACTGACAAACTTTGTGATGGTAGGTACCAGAATGAGGAGCGTATAGCACCCCTGTATTAAAGAACACTAAATGTGGAACAAAGCAAAAGTCAGAATAAAATAAATAAAGACAGTTCACTATTTACTGTTCACCCATAACAGAAAAATGAGGTTTTTAGTGAACAAAACAACATGAATAATAAAACCAAGGAATAAACAGTTTTTGTTAACCTACAAACGATTGCTCTTGCTAAGGGTTTGATGACCCAGACGTTTGATCTTTCAGTCATCCAACCAACCAACCATTGCTCTTGCTCTAACTGTGATTGAAACTATATGCACTGTGCAGGGCTACTGAAAAAGAAGGAATATATTTCAAACAGTTATTGCTTCCAAACTACAAAAGATAGAAACATAATTCTAGTATTCCTGCAATGAGAGAAGTTCAAATATTTTTGCATTCAGTGTGAGCACTATGTGTTACACAACAAGTATTAGAATGGTGGCTCATTTCCTGACACAAACATATCAGCTGGGCTCTTGATATCGAATTCACAGTTTCAAAAATGTGATGTTGAAGTGTCACACATAGTGGATATAAAAATGCAGTCTTTTACATAATGGTTAAAAGTTACAAGCTGTGACGTCTGGACACCTTGGAGTCCATCAGTGACGAAGTTTACCTTCTGCTCTTCCTCTTCCAACCCAATGCCAAGGAATGGTGTCATTCATGTAATGTCAGACATGATTAGAGAAGTGAGGCAGGGCACTGTTGTGCATGAAGAGGAAGTCATCTGAATCATCTTCAAGTTGAGGAAATAACCAGTTTTGAAACATATCTGGATAGGTTAGTCTTGTCACAGTTTTCTCCATGAAGGAAAAAGCAACACTGCCATGATTGGAATGTCTACTTGGATTGTTCAAATTTTATTTGTCTGCCCAGGAACATTGGAATTACAGTGCTACCTTTTGAAATTTGGAAGAAATAAATGTTTGAAATCTGTTCCTTGTTTTTGAATTTTGCTGTATTGGAACTACTATATTAAGGTCTGTAATTTACAGAATACTCCGAATGTATGTATTAAATGTTCACCTTGTCTCCATTTAATTAATATTAGCATCCTCCTCAATGTCAAATACGTAACTCTTTCCAGATTTTCAGCATACCAGCAGCTGCTAATACCACCATCACTTGTCTTGTGCATTCAGAGCATAACAATACACAACCTTTAGGCAGCCAATTCAGATTTCCTTAAATATAAAAATAGGCACTCACTTACTGTGAAAGGAAAGTAGTAATTCCAATCTGCATTATCTTTTTGAATAATAATAAAGCAATTTAAGATGACTTTACAGCTTCTATATGCCTATACTCGGAACAGGATTTGGACTGTATAGAATTAACAAAAGAAAAATCCATGACAGAAATTTTCACTCTCTAAATACTCATTGTCCAGAATTAATGAGAAAAAGTAATTTAAGTAAATTCAGAGATACTGTCTCAAAGTAAATAATAATTTTCCAATCCCTACTTGTACTGCTATTATGATTTAGTGCTGATATTTGAAGGTAAACTAAAAGTCCATTCATGATCTAAAGGCTGAACATCATGAAAGGTGCTATAAATGGCACACAACGTGCGTACCTAATATAATTATTATATGTGTACATTACTTATATATGTATTTTATGTACTGACTTTGCTTTACTTTCTTTTAGATGTAACCAATGGAATTTGTTGAAATCAGAAACACTTACAGAGAAAATCAAGTAGTAAGTAAAAGACCTGAGAAGAAACAGATGGACTATTGGAATAAAAAACAATAAATGAAGAATAATAAAAATGATATATGAAAAATGCGAGAACTACAGTGCATGTACTCTTTTTTTCATATGTGATTTTGTGAAAGATAGTACATCAGATTACTCATGGTGTGTACTTACAGTTTCAGAAAATGTTATTCAAAGAACAGAAGAAGTAGGCCAGGTATCACACGGTTCAATGAAACTTAAGTAACAGACAGATACGGTACAAACTATCCCTATATGTTCAGCAGTACCAGACTCTTTTGCAGAATTTCTAAGAAAAGCAGAAGAATGAGATAGAAAATGTGATACACAGCAAACAGAACATAATAGAGAATGCAATGTGAAATAAGCAGAATGAGGGAAAGAATGCAATAAAGCATTAATTATTTAAATAAAAGAGGAATAAGGAAAGATTCAAGTGGAAGTAGCACAAACGAAAGCAGCATATGAAGATATACCAGATTTGGTCAGTAATTTAGCAATGGAAGTATGAAGTATGCAGTCAGCACACACTATTGTGAAAGATGATGTGCAATCATTAATAAATTGTTAGGAACAGTTAGAGATAGAACATATAGAAAAGGCTGACAAACAATAAAAGAAAAGATAAGAAGGTTTCATTTGATGGATAGAAAGAAAAGGTGATGAGATAGCAAAATGTGTTTGTTCAGAATTAAAAATTGCAGTCCAGCATGTCAGCACAGAAGCAATTTTTGGTAGTGATGAAAACAATTTTCGGTAGTGATGAAAACATGAAAGCTCTTAAAATAGAGTTAGGTCAAATAAGAGACAAGCTAAAGTCTGAAACAATGCCCTGGCAACATGATATCGTGAAGTGGCTTTCAGATCTGGAAAAAGACATGACACATAACAAATGAATAGATAATAATAATGTGCCAAGAATGAAAATGTTTGGAAATGCACCTAGCATTCCTGGCTCATATGAATCCACAGCTAGGTATACAGGGAATTAGAGCCCAGTAGTTGACCAAACAGCTGACATTATGGGGACAGTTCGTTCAATATCTAGTATCATGGTGGAAGAAAGCCTAATCAAGCACAGGCAGATAACCATACAGCCCATCCATAGTATTCATCAAGGGATTTAAGAATATCTTGCCTAGAGCTTCAAGACAGAAAATACAGTTATCATATCAGATGTCCAATGTGATCTACAGAGATCAGCAATAGATGCTATACATGTGAACAGTTTGAGAGTGAATTTTTGTCAAGATATTGGTCATCCTGTATGCAGGAACATCTGAGAAAAAAAAGGAAGTTCACACAAATATTTTGAGAGAGATATTAACAAAACTAGGTGTTGAGAAGAGCCAATCTCCAACAGATATGTGATTAGCTGTTGAAGGCACAATTGCCTAATAACATCAAACAGAAATAGTGTGAGTACCTTAGCATGATTTAGAGCATCTATGTTAGATTCCACTGATCTATAACAGAATAACGAACACGGGAAGAGTCATTCGTCCCTGCATAAGCAGGTGAATAGAAACAATCAACCTAATCATAATGATAACACTAATGATACAAAATGACTCAATCTGGAAAACAAGAGATTACCAAATGGAAATGGTCATCCTACATTTAATAGGAAACATAGGTATAATGATAGATTTAGCTCAATATATGACAGTAACTAAAAGGGAGAAATTCTAGGAGTCAGTGGCACAATGACTATTCTATGCAGTGGAACCAGAACCAAGAGCCACCTGAATACAATAAAAACATGAATAGAAATGACAATAGCAATCAAGCACAAAATGCCAATCAAAATGCACAACATTGGCAAAGTCAAGAGTCTTAACACAAGGATAGTGAGAGTGAAGGACAACAGTCGCCCAGGCCCCTTGCATTCAAAAACTGAAATCGACCACAATAAGGTATCCACTGTTGATCATAGGATGAAGTGGGGACACCCTTAATAACAGCTATGAGAAGGTGAATGTGTCGAGATATAACATGGAACTTCTTACCAAACTTCAGAAGTGCAAAAAACCTGATGCTGAGTTAGTACAAATGGTAGTCAAGGTAATGACAAGGGGCATATCTGACAGAGGAGCATCAGTTAATGTGTTAAACTATGCTTTCTTCAAAAAGATATGTAAGCCCCATGAATTACTGACACTTCCAGTGCAGAATTATAAGGGTGACAGCCCCTTTTGGTGCTAAGCCACAAATAATAAAACACCACTTGCAGATGGATTATAGGAAAAGAAGCATTTAAATGTGCTTTTTTGAAGTGAAGGTATTGATGGCAGCCTGCATCCTGGGATGTGAATTCTTGCATGAGAGGAAAGTTAAAAACAGATCTCACAAATGGAGAATTCATTGTAGATAATAAAGGGAAGCAAATTGTACTGAAAATGGTGAGAACAAAGGAGATACATAGCAAATATTGACAAGGTATAAAGGTGAAATGTATGTGGCCAAAAAATATTGCAAATTAGCAGTGACTTATCTGAAAGGAAATATTATTGCTCAGTCACTGAAGGTGATGATATACCTGGGAAGCTAAGCCTGGTTAATGCCAAAGGTAAAGAATAAGAGTATTTGACCAATATACAGCAAAAGGAACTGACAGCACTTAACCAAATACACAGACTTATTCTCAGAAAAACTAGGCATCATTAAAGGGTATACGTTTGATAGTGAGGTAGTACCATATAAGACATTTTGTCATGCAGTTTACTCTGTCCCTTGGACAAAACAGAAAGCAGTTACAAAAGAGATAAGAAAAATGGTAACCTGGGGAATTATAGAGCCATCTCATTTTCCGTATAGTAGCCCTTTATTTGCTGTGGTGAAATAAAGAGGAGAAAGTAAGTGAAACCTTAGCTAATGAAACAAAGTGTGTTCAGGTGAGAAAAGCGAAGTATGGCAGACAAATACAGAAAGATCAAACCTTTCAAATAGATGACTTAGCATCACTGAAGATTCACCCCAAATCGTCGTTGATTAGTGAGAAAAATAAAAAGTGGCAATTACGTTATCCTGGACCATACACAATAAGTAATGTATCACATGAGTGCAGCTATGTGCTGACAAATATTGAAAATGACAAGGTGAAGTTTTTAAATCCTTACAAAGCCTTGAAATAAAACATGCACTGAACAGTCTGTGTGTACAATAGGCATAAGTTGCAAGTTTTACTTGTTGTCTTTCATTTCACTTCTTGTCTTTAGCATGTGAGTGATCATAGTTTTTTCAGTGTACAATAGTTGTAAAACAACTAAAGCCCAAGTAGTGTTGATTGTTATGTAGTATATATATATTGTTTGCTTGTAGCCTATAAGGACCATGAAAGGGACTTTACATAATACAGAGAATTCTGTGTTACAAGTAGGATGAATAACTACATTTTAAGTTTTTATGCTAAAACAACGAATGCAAGTAGATTAAGGAAGTTACTCCTTAAAGGAAAACTTTGTAAATAGATTCATGAATTTTTCTATCACCATAAGGATTAATGATAAAAACTTAACAGAGTTAGAGAGTATTCAAAATATTGCTTTGATGCATGAGCATTATTTGTTTAAGTTGTATAAAGTTTAAGAGAAAGCAAGATGTTTGAGCTTTAAGAAAAGGTGACAATGTTCATATATTTATTGTATGGTAGATACACCATTAGTCATCTTATATACTAAAAAAGATTACCTGTCAGCATGAGATCATGCATTTATGAGCAAGCAATACTTTCACACTGGAACTATTATAATAAAAAATATTTTTTAAGATAATAGGAACTGGTGCGCATGATTAAATTATGCAGCAGGAAAATGCACTGTGCTTCTATGAAATCATGTCAGACAAAAATGAATTTTTATTCTCATAGTAAGTAAAATAATCTGATAATTTTAAACTCAGACCAAAGCCTTTTTTAAAAAAAAAAAAAAAAAAAAAAAAAAAAAAAAAAAAAAAAAAAAAAAAAAAAACCCGGGGATCATCAGTTCCAAAGTTTGACAAGAAGTGTTATTTAGATAAAAAAATATGTATATATAATGATGCTAACACTCATAGTATATACACAAATGTAACTGACTTTGCCTAAAAGTACTTTGTAACTGGAAATCTAAAGCGAACTGAAAACATCTACTAACACAAACTTAGTATGAAGTATGTTGGTATCTTAGTGAATAAAAGACAAATTTATACTGATTGTGACTGTTAATGAACAGTGTTTAGTGACACAGTTGTGTGATTTGAATGTTGACCAGTAAAGTATACAAGCTGTTGTGATCCATCAATATGAGCATGAAAAAGTGAATATGAAAGGTTGGTTGGTTGGATTAAAAGAGGGGGAAAGGGACCAAACTACGAGGTCATCAGTCCCTCGTTCCAAATAAAACAATGCCTCAAGTGTGGGAATAAAACAAACCAGACTGACAACTCAAAACGGAATGAAAGGAAAAATCACAAGAATGACAAAGGGCAACAAACGTGTAAATGGACAAAAGGGGACAATAAAACAACAGAAATGCAAGAAACAGGATGAAGAAATTAAAACAACAAAGCAGATTACTGTGGCTGGCTGATCATGAGAATAAAAAAGGAGAAGCCAACCACTCTGCAACACATTAAAACCTCCACTCTAGAAAGGACATGCACTAAAACTTAGATCACATGATAAAACCCATCCTCATGAATAAAACATAAAACTCAATCAGCTGATGAGGCGTTGTCAGATAAAATTAGCTGTAACAAGTCAGTAACCCAAGATTTCGTTGCTGGGCAGTCAAAGTGGGACAGTGCACCAGAATATGGGCCACTGTCAACTGGGCACCACACTGACACTCAGGAGGATCTTTATGGCACAGGAGGTAACCATGGGTCGCCCAAGCATGGCAAATGCGGAGCCGGCAGAGGACAAATGATTCCCTGCGAAGGCCTGCATGGAAGACCTCCACACATTCATAGTCTCCTTAATGACATGCAGTTTGTTGTGTGTATTGTTATGCCATTCCGTCTCCCAAAGCTGAAAAACCCTATGGTGGAAGGCAGAACACAGGTCAGATTCAGAGATGCCCATCTCCAGAAGCAGTTTCTGTGTATCCTGTTTGGCCAGCCTGTCAGCAAGTTCATTGCCTGGGATGCTGATGTGTCCTGGGGTCCACACAGACACCACTGAAAGATGGGACCAGTCCAGGGCATAGATGGACTCCTAAATGGACGCTACCAAAGGATGGTGAGGGTAGCACTGGTCAATAGCTTGTAGGCTGCTCAAGGAATCAGTACACAGAAGAAATTATTCCCTGGGGCATGAATGGATAATTGAGATGGCCACCAGCTCTGCAGTGAATACACTGCAGCCATTTGGCAAGGAATGCTGTTCAAAATGGCCTCTATGGATGTAGGCGAAGCCAACATGACCATCAGCCATCGAGCCATAAGTGTAAACCACTTCAGAGCACCGGAACACGTCAAGAATTGAGAGGAAGTGACAGCAGAGAATGGCAGGAGTAACTGAGTCCTTAGGATCATGCAAAAGGTCCAGACAAATCTGCGGCCTAGGTGTACACCATGGAGGTGTATGCGAATGGACCTGGATGGGAGGTGGTAAACAGAAGGACTCCAATTCAGAGAGAAGGGATCACACTCAAACTGCAATCGTTAGCCCTGACCTCGGCTGCCAATACGGGAGATGAACTGCCATGGGAGGATAAAGGAGATGGTAATTTGGATGCTCAGGAGAACTATGAATGTGTGCAACATAACTGGTGATCAGTTGTGCACATTGAATCTGCAATGGAGGGACTCCGGCCTCCACAAGGATGCTGGCCACGAGACTCATCCTAAAAGCTCCTGTCACTAGGCAAATACCACAGTGGTGCACTGGGTCGAATATATGCAACACTGAGGGCGCCGCCGAACCATAAATCAGACTCCCATAGTCAAGGTGGGATTGAACAAGGGCTTTATAGAGCTGCAGCAGAGTAGAGCAAACTGCACCCCGGTTGGTGTTGCTCAAGCAGTGGAAGGCATTGAGGTGCTGCAAGCACTTCCACTTAAGCTGATGAAGGTGAGGTTGCCAAGTCTATCGGGCATCAAAACCAAGTCTTAATAATCGATATGTCTCCACTACAGTGAGTGGATCATCATGAAGGTAAAGTTCTGGTTCTGGATGAATGGTACGGTGCCGATAGGAGTGCATGACACTCGACTTAGCAGCCGAAAACTGGAAGCTGTGGGATGCCTTGTGGATGGCTCCCTGTAGGTGCAATATAGGTACTGGTGGAGCAGTACAAAATGCAGAAGTCGTCTGCATACAGAGAGGGTGAGACAGACGGCCCTACAGCTGCTGCTAGACCGTTAATGGCCACTAAAAATAGTGATACAGTCAATACAGAGCCCTGAGGGACCCCATTCTTCTGGATATGGGGGGAACTATGGGAGGCATCAACTTGGACACGGAAAGTACAGAGCGACAGGAAATTCTGGATAAAAATCGGGAGCAGGCCTCAGAGACCCCACCCATATAATGTAGCAAGGATATGATGTTGCCAGGTGGTGTCATACACTTTGCGTAGATCAAAAAAGACAGCAACAAGGTGTTGGCGTCTGGAAAAGGCTGTTCGGATGGCAGACTCGAGGGACACAAGGTTATCAGTGGTAGAGCGTCCCTGGTAGAAGCCACTTTGACATGGAGCCAGTAGGCCAGGTGACTGCAGGACCCAACCCAACCGCCGAGACACTATACATTCCACCAGCTTGCAAACAACGTTGGTGAGGCTGATGGGCCGATAGCTATCCACATCAAGCGGGTTTCTGCTGAATTTGAGCACCAGAATGATGGCGCTCTCCCACCATTGTGATGGAAAGACGCCATCGCACCAGATCCGGTTGAAGATGACGAGAAGATGGCGCTTGTAGTCAGACGAGAGATGTTTAATCATCTGACTGTAGATCTGATCCAGCCCAGGAGCTGTGTCGGAGCAATGTGCAAGTGCAAGGAGGAGCTCCCACTCTGTAAACGGGGCGTTATAGGGTTCACTGTGGTGTGTAGTGAACGAGAGGACTTTGCTTTCAGTCCGCCATTTGTGGGTGCAAAAGGCTGGGGGGAGGGGGGGGGGGGTAGTTCTTCGACGCAGAGGCTCAAGCACAGTGCTCAGCAAAGAGCTCGGTAATCGTGTTTGCATTGGAACATAGCAAGCCATTGATGGTAACGCCAGGGTCACTTGTTGGGCTCTGGTACCCAAAAAGACGTCTGATCTTTGTCTAGACTTGGGAAGGTGACGTATGGCACCCAATGGTCGACACATACCTCTCCCAACACTCCGTCATTTTATAAGCTGGCATACACGGGCACAGAGCTGCTTAAAGGCTTTCAGATGCTCTAGGGAAGGGTGTCGCTGTAGAGCTCGCTGACGCTCTGTAACTGCCTCAGCAACTTCTGGCGACCACCAAGGGACTGTCTTTCGCTGGGGCACCCTAAAGAGCGAAGGATCGCGTTTTCTGCCGCACAAATGATTGTGGTAGTCACCTGCTCAACCATCGCATTGATGTTACCATGTGGGGCAGAATCAACAGTGACATAAGAGGTGAAAGTTTCCAAGTCCGCCTTATTTAAAGCCCATCTGGGCAGGCGTCCGTGGGGCTGACGCCTGTGCAGTGACAGGAAGATGGGGAAATGGTCATTACCACACACATCACCATGTGGTCTCCAGTGGAGAGGTGGGAGAAGTCCTGGGCTGCAAATTGATAGATCAATGGCCGAGTAACTACCTCGAGCCACACTGAAATGTGTGGCAGCCCCATTATTTAAGAGGCAGAGGTCGAACTGAGACAGTAAAGTTTCGACATCTCTGCCCCGGCCAGTAAGCAAGGCATCACTCCACAGGGAACCAGTTTTCCTGGAGGGCAATGCAGAAAACAAGTGTAAAGCTTAACAGTTGCCGTAGCTCAGCCAGGCGGTGGAAAAAACCGCCGCAATTTCACTGGAGGATGACATCATCGTGAGACTGGGGAGGCATGGAAAATTCAATGAGGCAGGTTACACCTCAGGGTAACCTGCTACCACCGACTTTTTGCCTGGGCAGTCTACATCCATTGTGTCTGATGGTCTGGCGAGATCTAGGTCCTCCGCGGATGGCAGAATCTCCACCCCATTCTCAGACACAGAACTTGTCGGTAGCGGTGGTGTGGGTGTCACTGCAAGTTCCTTGTTCTTGGGGGTCTTCTTTTTCGATTTCTCATGCTGTTCCTTGGGTTTCTCAGGCTGGGAGGACTTCACTGAATCAGTCTCCAGGACTGAGGATGAGCATGAGGCCTTATGACCAGCTGCTTTTGGGCTCTTCAGCCACTGATGAGTAACATCTTTCCCACTAGCAGAAACCTGGGAAGGGAGTGACCCAAGGAACCCCTTCCTAGCGAGAGGAGCCAAAGAAGCCTTATGCTTCTCTGGCTCAGAAGTGGGGACTGAATTCCACGATAGTTGGGGGGGGGGGGGGGGGGGGGGGGGACAAATTAGGTGGTGTGGGAGCAACAGGGAGGGAAGTGCCCCCCATCATGAAGGGGTCAGGTGTAGTCTCCTGATTCTGAGAGGCGACAGGAATTTGAGGAACTGATGGGGCAAGAACTGTTCTCGTAGCAGCAGCGTATGAGGAGGTCATAGTCACAGCATGTAGGTACTCAAATTTTCTTTTAGCCTCAGTGTAGGTCAGTCAATCCAGGGTCTTATATTCCATGATTTTTTCCTCTTTCTGTAAAATCCTGCAAACTGGCAAGCATGGTGAATGATGCTCTCTCCAACTGACACAGATGGGAGGCGGGGTGCATGAAGTATTGGGATGTGATGGATGTCCACAATCATGACATGTGATGCTGGAAGTACAGCGGGAAGACATATGGCTGAACTTCCAGCACTTAAAGCACTGCATCGGGGGAGGGATACATGGCTTGACGTCACAGCGGTAGACCATCACCTCGACCTTCTCGGGCAATGTGTCACCCTCAGAGGTCAAGATGAAGGCACTGATGGCAACCTGATTATCCCTCAGACCTGGATGGACGTGCTGGATGAATTGAACACCTTGCTGCTCTAAAATGGCATGAAGATCGTTGTCAGACTGCAAAAGAAGGTCCCTATGGAATGTAATACCCTGGACTCTATTTAAACTCTTATGAGGCATCAACTTGCCACAAGTGAGTAATGCCCATGGCTGGGCAGAGGATGCTGTTTTTGTGAAAACTGACCCAAAGCGCATTTTGGACATGCTCTCCACCTCCCCAAACTTGTCCCCCAAATGCTCCACAAAAAACTGAGGTTTCATGGACATAAAAGAATCCCCATCAACTCTTGTAAATATGAGGTACCAGGGTGAATAAGCTTCACTGCCATCCTCAGCCTGGCATTCCTCCCGTGGTGTGGCCAGGGAGGGGAACGACTTGGGGTCACATTTCTTAGCATGAAAGTTAGACTTTGCCCACTTAGAGACAGCTGGCAGTGGACCACAAGCAAGGGATGACGTACTACGCTTCATTGCATGTCATCTGCCATGATGCCACCCACACCAACCTGGGGCTGTCCCAATGGGCGCCACCCAGCCACAGCAAAGGCCACCTTGCAGGATGGCCATTACCGGGAGTCCCGATGCCCCAGGGTGATGGGCATCTATTCCTTGGCATAGGTGGGGAGTTAATGGCACAGGCATCAGCAGAGCAATCCCTGTGCTGTCAGGGGGCTGCAACCAAGAGGGTACATGGTGGCCCCACCATAACGGATTGGCTACTGTGCTGGATATGAGGTACAAAGAAGTCCAAGGTCATCGTCAGCACAGAAAGTGACACTACATAGTGTATGGTGGAAAAAAGGTGTCCTCGCCCGAGAGATGGAGAATGGATGGGACTGCAATGCGATGACGAGAAAGTGCTTAAGAGATCTCAATGCATGATGGACACAATGCACCGTGTAAGGTGTCCTTCCCCAATTGGCTCGCTCTTCATGAAAATTTTGAAAAATGGAGGTCAAACCTTACAGGGAACCATTACATAATGGCCGAAATGTGTGAGACTCCTATTAGTTGCCTCTTACAACAGGGCCTGTTCTTACCCCAACACCCGCAGGGGGTAATATGAACAGACAGTGAAGGTTTTGAAACAGTATTCAGTAACATGTATGGAAGTGAAACATGGACGATAAATAGTTTAGACAAGAAGAGAATAGAAGCTTTCGAAATGTGGTGCTACAGAAGAATGCTGAAGATTAGATGGGTTGATCACGTAACTAATGAGGAGATACTGAATAGGATTGGGGAGAAGAGAAGTTTGTGGCACAACTTGACTAGAAGAAGGGTTCGATTGGTAGGACATGTTCTAAGGCATCAAGCGATCACCAATTTAGTATTGGAGGGCAGCGTGGAGGGTAAAAATCGTTGAGGGAGACCAAGAGATGAATACACCAAGCAGATTCTGAAGGATGTAGGTTGCAGTAGGTACTGGGAGATGAAGAAGCTTGTACAGGATAGAGTAGCATGGAGACCTGCATCAAACCAGTCTCAGGACTGAAGACCACAACAACAACAACATTAACGTAGATTTTGGACATGGAAAGTGTCATGTTGTTGTGTATGCAGACATGGAATGTGTCATGTAGTTGTGTAAACAGAACTCAATTCAGCATCCAGGCAATGACCAAGAGCCAAAATCCATGTGTCAATGTTTTCGGACTGGACATGAACAGCTTAACAAGCAAAAATGTAAATTCCTCCTTCATGTTGGATTCTTGAAAATAACCAGCACATGGTCATGATGGACAATACTTGTCAAACAGTGTGTAGTGTAGTTGGAGGTTAAAAGAGTGCCTGCAAAGTGACCAAACCATATGCTACAGAAAGTGGATGAAGGTTAACTGAATGTGTGACAAACTGTTGAAGCAGAGTCACAGCTAACCGACAAAGCAACCATCCAAAGGGCTAAAAGAATGGTAAAAAAGACTTGAAAATGAATTATGCAAATAACGACAGAAATTGGTTCTGAACTAAAAAATAATAATTAACTGCAAAATGTAATTTCCTTCTGCAGGGATATAACTTCTGTCAATGACAAAACCCCGGTATCATATCCCTGTGGAAGACCCAGGTGCAAGACCTCCCTAGTCCATCCACCCAGTACTTCCTATTCCAGTCCTGTCACAGGCTTTTCCCACCCCATCAGAGGCTGGACCACCTGTGAAAGCAGCCATGTCATATACCAGCTCTGCTGCAATCCTTGCGCAACTTTTTATGCTGGAAGGAGTCGCACATTACAGTCAGTCACAATCCATTTAGTTTTTATTATTCTTGGAAATCTAGATTTTGGCTATCAATAGTCATCATCAGTGCATTTTCGTTACAATTCAACAGACTTGCCACATACGGTGTCATAAACTGCCACCAGTCTATTGAATTGTAATGAAAATGCACTGAAGATTGCTATTTGTAGCCAAAATATAGATCTGCAATAATAATAACAACTAATGGTATTGTGGCTGACTGCTATGTGCCACACCTTCCTTATAGTCTAAAGTCACTGTGCACAACAGTTCCTGATGAAATCTACTACCAACCAGCTGTCCACCAGCATGAATGGCCACCACCAGACTGTGGCTAACAGCAAAGTAGGTCGTCCTGAGGAACAACACGAGCTGCACATAACATGCTTGATTTCAATGGCTGCTTCACAACCCAGGTCATCTGGATCCTCCCATCCACCACCTGCTTTTCTGAACTGCACAGATGGGAGCTATCTTTACAACATATTCTCTAATGTCGAAATTAACGCGGCTTCTACCTATGATAACCTACTGTCCCCACACACCTTCCACCCAACTCTTTACATCCCCTCTGTTATATCACATCCTCCCTACTCTCACCCCTCACCCTATTGGTGTTCTGTCCTCTGGCAATGTACCCTTCCATTTTTCCCCTTGCCTGCATCTCTCCTTCCTTTCTGCGGTGCATCCATGGGCACCTGCATCCCACCTATGCCAACCTGTTTATGAGACATCTAGAGATGTTCTTAGCCTCACAAAACACCATACCCCTAGTTTAGTTCAGGTTCGTTGATGGTATCTTCATGATCTAGACTCAGGGCCAAGACACTCTATCCTCACTGCTGCATGACCTTAACACCTTCTCTCCCATCTGCTTCACCTGGTCCTCCTCAACCCAGCATGCCACCTTCTTGGACGTGGACCTCAACCCAGCTTGCTGCCCCCTTGGACGTGGACCACCTCCTCTCTGATGATTCCAACCACACTTCTGCCCACATTAAACCCACCAGCTGTCATCCCTTCCACACCAAAAAATCCCTGGTCACATGGGGTGATATATCTGCTGTGACAAGAATTCCTTTGCCCATTATTCTGAATGGCTCATCAAGGCCTTCACAGACAGGCACTATCTCTCAGACATAGTCTGCAAACAGACCCCTTGTGCCATATCCCCACACAACCCCAATTCTCCCACCAACCCCCAAAACCAGCAACAAAGTAGTACCCCTTTCATCACCCAGTACCACCCTGGATGGGAACAACTGAACCATGCTCTTTGTCACAGCTCTGATTAGCTATCACTATGCTCTGAAATAGGAATGTCCTATCCGAGATCCTTCCCACCCCTGCTAAAGGGATATTCTGTTGCCCACCCAACCTCCACAACATCCTTCTCCACGCCACTCCTAATCCCAAGCCTTTGCCAAAGGAATATGATCCCTATGGAACACCCAGTTACGAGAACTGCCCAATACACCCACTCAGTGCTTCCTATTTTTGTCCTGTCACATGCTTATCCTACCCTATCAGAGGCCAGGCCACCTGTGAAAGAAGCCACACCACATGCCAGCTCTGCTGCAATCACTGCACAGCTTTTTATATTGATATGACTACCAACCAGCTGTCTACCAGGATGAATGGAAATGGCCACCACCAACCTATGGCTAAGAGCAAAGTAGACAACCCTGTGGCACAACAAGCAACTGAATATAGTATGCTTGATTTCAATGGCTGCTTCACAACTCAGAGCATATGCATCCTCCCCTCCACCACCAACATTTCTGAAATGCACAGATGGGAACTATCCTTATAACACTTTCTCCCACTATTATCCTGGCTTCAACCTACAGTAACCAACTGTCTCCACACCCTCCACCCAACAGTTTCTGCCCCCTCTGTCCTATCACCTATCAACACACCCACCCATCTTTCCCCTTCCCTGCCAGAGATGGAGGCCATGTGTTTGTGAGGGGTGCTTGCTTATGTGAATGGTGTGTATGTGTTCCCTTACCTGAAGAGGGCTTTGGCCAAAAGCTTGTAACTGCCTTTTGTTGTAACCATGTGTAACTCAACGTGCCATCTTTATGGTGAGTAGCAAGCTATCTTTTCTTATATTGTTGATATTCCAACCTAAAGATTCCATCAATTTTGATATTTACCATTCATGTATTGATAAACATTTGCTTATATTTTTGGATGAAAAGTTAGTGCAGAATAATGTCTGAATGATGTGTAATAATGAACAATGAATAATTTTATACACCAAGGCACTAAATATTACTAAAAATATGCTTTTTACAGAGAGATGAAAGTGACTAATTGCTCTTACATACCAATACAAATTGTAAAAATTATGGTGTACTTGATAATCATGATTTTCTTCATAAATGTATAAAATGCAAAAGTCAGCTGGGGTAGTCAGCCTGCTCTGTCCTGGGTTTTTCTTGAGTTTCCCAGTGACCTTGCCCAAATAGGGGAGCATTAATAAAATATTTGCCTCAAGAAAGTCTATAACAATACATTGGTGGTAATAAAACAAAGAAATGTCAAATATAAAAATAAATCCGTATGCAGCCACAACGTCAAACATTTATGATGTAAGAACTTGAAATGTGTGACTACCCCTATATGAACAGTAATCTATGATAGAATGTACTAAATTGTAACTGTGGTGAAAAGAACTAGTGAGTATGATTAAATTGGGTATACTATTGGTGGACTGATAGTCACAAGTATTATAAAACATACACTTCTAACATTCATGGAGGCATTATAGTATCCCCATATTAATGAACATTAAATGTGGAACCAACCAAAAGACAAAATAACATAAATAAAGATGATATATATAATGGAAGAAGTGTAAAAATGATTTGTAGTGAACACAAGGACATTAATTATGTAACCATGGAAAACACTGTTTATGTCATCCTCTATGGAGGAGTATTTTTAATGTATGATTTATTGTCTTCTTTCCTGTAAGAATGTACAAGGATTACTCTTGTTCTACCTATGATAAAAGCTAGCCACATTGTATTTTAAATACTATTTTAAGGTATGTTATTTGCAAAATACTCTGAAAATATGTGTTGCACTCAGTCAGGCAGAATTTGGAAAATTTTAACCAGCTCACATTAGTTTGGCAACAGAGCCATGAAAGTAGAATGTTCATCACATGTATGATTGATAACCTTGTGTACTAAATATACATTAGGTTTTTAACCTTCCATTGCTCCTCACGTAAAATCTCGTGGTGCTGCTCATTTGCATCTTACAGTAGAAGTGTTGTTGGGATAGCCTCGCACATGTAGATAATTTTAAATATTTCAGTTGACCAATGCTGTAGGTAATTCTTTGTAAAGATGTGTCTGTTTTCGATTATTTGAACATATTGACCCAAAAAGTATGGTAACAGATCAAAAGTGCCAATTCTGTAACATCAGAGGCATAGGAATGTTGAGTAGGTAGGAATATATACCTAACAGGTAAAGAACAAGTAAAGAACAATTCTGCACCATCAGATGGATCACAAATGATGTAACAGTAATGGGACTGCATCAGATGCTCATAATGGAGATATATTGCATCTAATGACAACGAATAGACCTGACCTCTTTGAGAAGGTCCACATGGAAACTGGTATCAGTGAATGTGATGCAGTTGTGGCAACAATGAGTACCAAAGCACAAACGACAACTAACAGAAGTAGCAAGATAAAAAATCATTAGTGTCATATCTCAGTGAGGAATCTGAAACTTTCAGCACAGGGCAGGAGCATGCAGAGGAACCACGGCTCAAGTTTAAAAGAACAGTTATCATCCACTGGATGATATTTACCCAGCAGAATAGTTCATAATAGGAGGGAAACTCCATGGTATACAGTCACTGTAAAGAAACTTCTAACAAAACAGAGATTACTGCTTAACAAGTGCAAAACAAAGCACAGAGCCACAGATAGAGAGATGCCAAATGAAACGTGTTCGGGTGTCAAGATAGCAATGTGTGATACCTTCAATGACTACCGTAGCAGAGTATTGTCAAATAATATTTCACAAAATCCACAGAAACCCTGATATTGTGTAACACTGTTAGTGGCACCAGATTTAGTGTCCAGTTCATAGTGAATGAGACAGGAACGGAAATTTTGGGTAGCAAAGCAAAAGGTGAAATGCTTAACTCAATCTTCAAATGTTCATTTACAAAGGAAAATCCAGTAAAATTGGCCCAATTCAATCCTCACACTACTGAAAAGTTGAATAAAATAAGTATTAATGTTAGTAGTGTTGAGAAACAGCTGCAATCATTAAAACTGAACAAAGCTCCGAGGCCCGATTGCATCCCTGCAGATTCTATACTGAATTTGTGGCCGAGTTATGCCCTCTTCTGACTATAATCTATCATAGTTTCCTTGAACAAAAAACTGTGCCCAGTTCTTGGGAAAAAGCACAGGTCTCACCTTTCTACAAGAAGGGCAGTAGAAGGGATCCACAAAACTACTGTCCAATATCCCTGACACCATTTGTTGTAGAATCTTATAACATATTCTGAGCTCAAGCATACTGCTGTATCTTGAACAGAATTACCTTCTCAATGCCAGCCAGCATGAATTCTGTGAACATTGTTCATGTGACACCCAACTCACACTTTTCTCACATGACATACTCAAAGCTTTGGATCAAGGCAGTCAGGTGGATGCAGTATTTCTTGACTTCCGAAAAGCATTTGACTCAGTACCACACTGATGCTTATTGGCAAAAGTATGATCATGTCGGGTGCCAAGTGAAATTTGTGGCTGGATTGAGGACTTACTGGTAGGGAGGATGCAGCATGTTATCTTGGATGGAGAGTCATCATCAGATATAGAAGTAACTTCAGGTGTGTCCAAGGGAAGTGTGTTGGGACCCTTGCTGTTCATGTAGTATATTAATGTCCTTGCAGATAGTATTAATAGTAACCTCAGACTTTTTGCAGATTATGCAGGTATCTATAATGAAGTATATCATGAAGAAGCTGCATAAATATTCAGTAAGATCTCGATAAAATTGCAAAGTGATGCAAAGGTTGGCAACTTTTTTTAAACATTTAGAAATGCAAAACTGTGCACTTCACAAAACGAAAGAACATAGTATCCTATGACAATAACATGAGTGAGTCACACTTGGAAATGGCCAACTCATACAAACACCTGGATGTAACACTCTGTAGGGATATGAAAGGGAATGATCACCCAGGCTCAGTCGTGGGTAAAGCAAGTGGTAAACTTCGGTTTATTAGTAGAATATGGGGAAAGTGCAATCAGTCCACAAAAGAGATTGCTTACAAATCACTTGTGCAACTAGTTCTAGAACACTACTCGGGTGTGTGGGACCCATACCAAATAGAAACTTCCTGGCAGATTAAAACTGTGTGCCAGACCCGGACCTTTGCCTTCCGCAGGCAAGTGCTCTACCAACTGAGTTATCCAAGCACGACTCACGACCCATCCCCACAGCTTCAATGCTGCCAGTACCTCAGCTCCTACCTTCCAAATTTCACACAAGCTCTCCTGTGAACCTTGCAAAACTAGCACTCCTGGAAGAAAGGGTGTTTCAGAGACATGGCTTAGCCACAGCCTGGGGGATGTTTCCAGGATGAAATTTTCACTCTGCAGCGGAGTGCGTGCTAATATGAAACTTCCTGGCAGATTAAAACTGTGTGCCAGAACGAGACTCAAACTTGGGACCTTTGCCTTTCGAAGGCAAGTGCTCTATCAACTGAGCTACCCAAGCGGGACTCATGACGTGTCCCCACAGCAAAGGTCCCGAGTTTGAGTGTCAGTCTGTCACACAGTTTTCATCTGCCAGGAAGTTTCATATCAGTGCACACTCTACTGCAGAGTGAAAATTTCATTCCGTACCAAATAGGATTAACAGGGGCTATTGAATGTATACAGAGCAGGGCAGCACAACTGGTGACATGTTTGAGCCATGGGAGAGTGTCATTGAGATAATGAAGGAACTGAATTGGAAGACTCTTGAAGATAGACGTAGACTATTCTGTGAAAGTCTATTAACAAAGTTTCAAGAACTAGCTTTAAATGATGACTCTAGGAACATACTACAATCCCTTATGTATTGCTCACATAGGGACCATGAGGATAAGATTAGAATAATTACTGCGTGCAGAGGCATTCAAACAATCAGTTGTCCTGCACTCCATACATGAATGGAATGGGAAGAAACCCTAATAACTGGTACATTGAGAGGGGTAGGGGAAGGTCAGATTGGACAGGTTAGATTGATGTCACACACAACACAAAAATGGCATCATAAATCCTGAGTGTGAAATGATGGGTATGATATTTGCTATATTATTTACTGAGATCTAGAGTGAGCACATTAATTTTCACCATGAAGTTTATTTCAGTCAATGCTCACATAAAATGTTTAGTGGCTATGAAGGTTTTGATTAACTAATCATTATCAGTAGCAATAAGGCTCCTGCGAGCAGCAGTGGTCAAATAGTGACACATGGACAGTCACGCAGCCAGTCTGTAGCATACGTGACCATGCTGCCAAGGCTTTGTGCCCATGGGCAAGAATAACAAAGCAGTTTGCACATGCACAGAACGTGTGCAATACGCCTACCTGCCAGGTAGCCTATATGAGCTGTGACTGTCTGTGAGTGAGCCGATGCGTGCTTCCCAGCACCCATGCTACATTGAGCCAGGACAGTCACTAAACAGTCCATGTGAGCATTGATTGGAATAAACTCTACAATGATGAGTGTGATGTCAGAAGTCCTGAATATGACACCAAGGTGGGAGGTGCATAAGGTAGGAAGAGGAATAGAGGGGGTGTGATGATGATCTTCTACCCAATAAGTAAAACCCAAATGGCTATTTTGTTGCAATAGAAGAGTGAGGAGGTTAAGTTGGGGGTGGGGTGGAGGAGAGAGAGGAATTGATGACAGGGGGTAAGGGTGTTAAATGGTAGGGGGATTGATATCATAAGGGAGAAAGGAGGGGAATGGCAACCAGAACCTGTATTACCCTATTACTGGCATCAATAATATAAAATGTTTTGCTTGTAAGCACAATCATAAAGGTCTGTCCTGTGCTAGAAGTCTGACTTCCTCCATAAGTAATGAATCCGTTTACTTCTGCTGTAAAACAGGAACCACCTTATCTGTTAGACTCTGTGCAAGGTTATTTATAAGAACCCGCTTGGTTTCAGAAGACAACTGTGCAAAAACTACAAGACTTACTGGAAAATAACACATATCAACAGATGAAGCATCTCTCCAAGTTTTTAAATTCATAATGAAAGCACTGAACATAGTTACTGTTTATGACATAGCAAAAACAACAATATGACAATCAAACTCTTGCCACAAACAGTTCAACATGTTATGGTCAATATCAGTGACTGAATTAATCATTCTTCCTTGCAACTCGTCCAAATTAAGTGGCAGTGGAGGCAGCAACACACTTTTCCAACATAAACACCTAAGAAGAAATCACAAGGAGTACAAGTGAGCTGACTATGGGCATCCACTGAAGAAAAGAGGAGTCATGAAGCACATCCAATCCAATGGACAGGCGTTTTGACATTGAGGTAGTTATGAGCATCTGAAAGGAAGTGCGGCAGAGAACCATCTTCTTACCAAATGGAGCCTGCACTGTCTTGCTGTAACTATGACATAAGGCATTGCTGCAGCATGTCAAGGTTCACTGAACCAGTAATAGTTTTCACCACAAAGAAAATTGGTCCATAAATTTTTGAAAAGGAAATGCATAAAAGATGTTAACCTTGGCTTTAAAAAATTGTGGGGGGGGCTAAAGCCCCATGAGGTCCACTTCGTATGATCCAGGATGTGTGTGTGATTTATAATGTTCAAAAATGGCATAGATTACAGGCCTCCCCATGATATTAATTTTATCTTAAGGATATCAATGAAATATGATAATATGGAACTGTGATTAAAGGAAACACGCTACCCAAAAATTAAACCATCTGCTTTAGGTCAATGAGAAGAGAAGAAAAGAAACACCTTATCAGTAAAATATCTATCATGAACTTGTAGAGTATAAATAGGTAGAGGACACACAAGGATGAGTCGAAGCACTTTACGCAGGGAAGGTCACTGTGCCTAATTTTCTAAGAAACTCATTTAACAGATTATCCTAGACCTGTATTCTGGGGTTAAAGCCTCTGAAGAAATACAACAACAACAGACAGAAAGCTACAAGCAGAGCAGAAATATTGCCTCTGATGAATATCACTCCTTGCTTTTTCCCTTTAATAATGTCTTCCAAGCAACAGCTGTTGCCAAGCACATATAACACAGAGCAATAGTGTTCCTTTTGCTCGCCATGGTACAATACACTATGATCTCAATGATACTGCAACACAGTAGCCCTTAGATGTTGACTGAAATGTATGAACTCTGTTCGTTAAAAATTTCCATCTCTTTGATCGTGGCGTGCAACACCATCACGTTTATAAGAAACATAGATATTTTCTACATAACTGTGTGTCAACACTGATCTTTTGAAAACATTTGTTGTGTATCACAAAAATTCAAACAAAATGTGTTGGCATTTTTAACATTAAGAATGGCACATTTTTTTCTCATATCATGTAATAACGTAATATAAGAAAGACCTCCACGTAATTTGTGAAAAGTTTTGTTCTGAACATATACAAAAGGCTGTATTCAAATATCTCTATGGATTGAGTTTCAGAACAAAATCAGAATAGTATGTCTCACACATTAATTGTACCTGTCTCCATGAGATGTCCATAATTTCTCTAATAAAGCAACATCTAACCTCTCTACCCATTCTTGTTCAAATTTGAACACTTATTTCCTTCTTTTATCTGTCCACTTACTTCTTTTTTCCTTACATTTTGCAAAGTGTTTTACATTTCACTGAATGTTGTAGAATGCAGCTACACTGGCATCTCAATAATATGTAGATTATATTTTGGAAATGAAATTGTTAACAATGCCCATCACATTTAATGACTGTTCAGAGTAATTATCAAACCTACTCATCATTGTTTATCTACTTAAATTACTTAGAATGACATACGATGGACTTGGTACAATAGCTGTTACAAAATACAAAGGGAAATGTACCTTCAGAAAGTAATATATGTTATTGTAATTCAGTGCAAAGTAATGAGCATTTACATGCCAAACACTACTCATGATGTGAAGTAGGGAAATGTCATTTTGCCTTGAGCAATTTTCTCTTGTTTTACCACCCATACATGTTTCAGAGAAGTTTCTCCATCTTCAGTGGGTTTTATTTATTGTATGTTGAGCAATATACAAAGAATTTATGCCTTACGACACTTATCAGTTTTTTGAGTTTATAGTATCTACAATTTTTGTAAGTACTGACAGAAATATTAACATGAAGAATAAATATATACCTCATTATTACATATTAGTGTTCACAAGTCTCTTGGGTATTTGTAGTGCAACTACAATTATCACCTTCCAATATGTCATCTGCAATCAATAAGCATTTATCTTTGTTTTGTTACATAATATCTCACAACTTTTTGGGGCTTTATAGATATTACTGATTTTTTATCTTTTTTCTTACTATTGCACAACCATTGTCACATTATGTTGTTTTGTAAACAAACATTCACTATTTTACTCATTGACTAGCATTTTTAGGTTAAAGTACTATTTTTTTAAAAACTATGTATAATTGCACTCCGATTGTGATTAGGCTTTATGAAATGTTGACTGGGGAAAGGGAGCAGACTATGTATGTAAAGGTGCATACCTACATTTTGTAGATCTCGCATTTTCATGTTTCTACAGGGTGTTTGAGTGAAGATTACAAACACACACTGTTTGTGTGATGTTCACTTCTTCTGCCATCTTGTTCTGGCTGTTCTGGATGGGAATTTTGAATTTTGCAGTGATTTAGGCTGCCTTTGCAAGTGCTTGTTTTGTTTGTCCTGGCTTTCTAATAATTTCTTTAGAGCTGAGAATAGGATCACACACAAAAGGGCTGTGTACTCATTCATCACTTCTTTTCCTTCCACTATGGCTTTTTTTTGTGGTAATTTTCTTGTATTATAATTTTGTGAGGAGGGGTATTGTAGTTTTTAAATTTTTTAGATTTTATATCTGTTGTCTGTGCTTCTTGTCCATGAGGTGATCTGCAGAATGACCTACTGTTACACTCAGGTACCCATCTGTGTTCACAGTGTATCTGATGTTGAAGTTTCTCATTGTTTGTACAATATACATTGATTTGAAGTCTTGACACATGAGTTGGTAGATCCCAGATGTGTTCTGTCTGTCTGTGTTGCTTGGCCTCATTTTCTTTTGCATAGACTTGTCTGTTCTCTAGGTTATTTCAGTCCACTGTGGGTGAGTGTGTGGCATGAGGGGAATTTTATTACATCTGTGTAGCATGTGCCAGAACCCAGCTTCCTAATGGGTAATGGGATGGTTTGACTGTTGACGTATTGTTGTGCTGTTGTTCATTGGTTCCCTGAATATGGAATATTGGTTCTTGTGCCTGTATATTGTGATGTCTAAGAAATTTAGCTTTTTTTCTTTTTCTGTATCTAAGGTGAATTTTATCTGCATGTGAACTGTGTTCATACCACTGTGGAGTAGTTGTATGTGGTCAGGAGTTTCATCTAGATGGCATATGATGTCATCTACATAACAATACCAGTAATGCAGTAAGCATTCTGTATTGCCTGCATTTCACTATGGTTTCAAAAATATTTTGTTTTCATATGAGTGAGGAATATGTTGGCTGGGATTCCACTAATTGGCAATGCCATGGGCGGAGGAGGGGGGGGGGGGGGGATCCCTGTTGTGATTAGAAGCAACGAACAAATGTAAAGTAGCTTCGTTCTGTGATGATCAATTGTAGAATGTTTGCTATTTCTTTCATATGGGGTTTGGGTGTGCCTTTCCATTGTTCTAATTTCTGTTTAATAACATTGTTGGGTTCTATTGTGGGGATCTTGGTATATATGGATGTGATGTCAAATGATGAGAATTTGGATGTTGTTGCTGTGTTTGATCTCTTTATAAGCTCTTCAGTGTTGCGTATGCTTCTGTTGTTTGTGTATATGTATATAATATTTCTGTAAGTATGTGTGCATTTCTCTGACTAGGTGATATGTGGATGCACTTCTGTAATTTATGAGTGGCCATGTTTGTGTATTTTGGTTGCAGATCTTTGGTAAGCTAAGCTTGGGTACCTTGGATACTCTTCTTTTAGCCATTTTACTTTGTTTCAAAATGTGAGAGGTTTTTTAGAAGGTCTGTGTATCTTTCTGGTATCTTTATGTTGGGTCACTGGTTAGTTATATTATGTTGTTCTCTTCTATAAATTTTATGGTTTTATTTTTGTACTCATCTTGTTTTATTACTACTTTCATTACTACCAGGATGTTGTTCTTGTCAGCTTTCATAATGAGAGATGTTTGCATTGAGGTCCTTTTGAATTTCATTCAGCCACAGTATTCAGTTCGTAAGTGATGTTATACAGTCTTTTATCCTTTTTGTCAGTTGCTTTTCTAGTAGTCTGTTGAGATGACCAAAGAATTTCATTCACCTTCCCTTGCTGTCAACTTTGATATTAGAAAACTTTTCTGTAGTTTTGATTGTTTGTAGCCTATAACTGTCTTGGATGTGTTTTGCTCCTAAATTTTTTAATGGCCTTTCTTTCTTGTTTTTTGATTTCTTTAAATTTGTGCTTTCTGTTAAGCATCCCTGTTACACTTGCATAGAGGGCTGTTGACTTTATGACTTTGTTGTAGTGCCGAATTTTTGTCTTGTCTTGACGTGGAATTTTTGCTGTAAAGGTTTTGGACTAATCCTAATGCGTTTTTGATGCTACTTTGCTGTGAGATTTTTTTTCAAGCCATGTATGTTCAACTAATTCTCGGAGATATTTAAAGTATGGGACACTGTTGATTTTAATGTTTTTGTTTTTAAGCTCACATGCTTTAAGTGCCTGGAGCTGTTTGACAGCAGTTTCTTCATCCTCATTGCCAGGTTCTGCAAATGCAAGATGTGGTATGATGTTTATGGGAAAGCCCAGTAGAAATGACTTCCAAAACCTTGTTCTCTTTAACCCTGCATTGAAATTAGCATTTTCCTCTCTTGCTTTATTATCTATTCACTTTCTGTTGTTATGTTCCCTATTGTCTTATATTAGCCTATGTGCTGAGACTGTAGTTAGGTCCTCTTTCTGGTAGGTTTAGTTCTTGTTTTCTGAACTATATGTCAATAAGGTTGAACAGTTGTATGTGGAATGTATGATTTGTTTTCCTGTTGTTTATAGCATTAGCTGTTGTTTTACTTTCTATAAGTGTGTGTAGTTTTTGTTGTTTTACGCGCTTTCTTTCCATTAAAAATTCTGTTGGTGTTTGACTCTATTCATGATGTCAATAACTATTCTGAGATTCTTACATGACTCGCTAATCATAATGAGTTTTAATTAGTTCAAGGGTGAGCACATCCTTCTTGGAATCCAGCTATTTAATTTCCTGTTTCAGCCAACCTATTTCTACTTTGCGCTTGGCATGTCATGCTACAACTGACATACTATTCACAATAACATGTACATACTTAGTTATTACTTTATGAGATAGACAGATAGTTGAATTTTATGTTGAGTATAGTCTCAAGCAGTTTTTCTGTTGTGCTTCTGAATTTGTTGTGGAGCTGGCATGGTGTTAAGATAATAACATGGTGGTCGAAGCTCTCTCCTTGGTCGCGTTTGCTTCCCAATATGTAATAAGGAAATGCCGTTATATCTCACTTCCCATACATGTTTCAGAGAAGTTTATACATCTTCAGTGTGTTTTATTTATTATCTGTTGAACAATACACAAATATTTTATATAGTAAGATATTCATCAGATTTTTGAGATTATAGTATATACACTACTATAAATTTTGACAAAAATATTAACGTGATGAATAAATACATACTCATTATTACAAATTGGTCTTCACTAGTCTGTTTGGTATTTGCAGCACAACTACAATGATTGCCTTCCAGTATGTCATCTGCAATAAGTAAGTGTTTATTGTTGTTTTGTTATATGATTTCTCACAACTTTTTAAGGCTTAATATGATAGTATCAGTTCCTTTTTCCTTTCTTTCTATATCACTACTGTCATTCTATTATGTTGCTTTGTTAAACAGGCACATTATTTTACTCTTTGACTAGCATTTTTAGATTACAGTACTATTTTCTGAATTGTTGAATTGTACTCTGATTGTGATTAGGCTTCTTGAAATGTTGCTTGGAGAAAGAGAGTGGACTATGTGCACTTCTACAGGGTGTTTGAATGGAACTTCCTAATGCACACTGTTCCACATTTTGTGTGATGTTCACTTCTTCTGCCATCTTGTTCTGGGTGCTCTGGGCGGGAATTTTTAATTTTGCAGTGACATTAGGCTGTGTGTGTGGGTGTTTATTTCATTTGTTTTGGTTTTCTGGTAATTCTTTTAGAGGCAAGAGCAGGGTTCCATTGCATAGTGATGTGTATTCGTTCATCACTTATTTTCCCTCCACTATGGATTTTTGTATACGGTAATTTTCTTGCATTATAAGTAACTAACACAGACAAACACAGCACATCTGGGATCTACCAACTTGTATATCAAGATTGTAACTCAGTTTATATTAGAAACAAGCATAAATTTCAACATCATGTACACTGAAAACAGAAGGCACTTATGATTAACACCAGTAATTCTACATTTGTACACCATCTCATGGGCAAGAAACAGATCAACAGACGTAAACACAGACTTAAAAATTCTTAAATGCAGCAACAGTTCTCCACAAAAACTTATAATAGAACAAAATTACCATGTACAAAAAACCCATAGTGGAAGGAAAAGAAATGATGAATGAGTACACAGCACTATCCAATAGAATCCTGTTCTTAGCTCTAAAGGAAGTATCAGCAACCCAAGGCAAATAACATGCCAGATTCTTAAATTGTACATAAAGTATGTAGATACATGACAAACCACAACTAACACAGAATCTTGTAGATGCCTGTCTGTTGTAAAATTAAGTCATCCGTCACAGAACCAAAGAGCATGGCTGTTTTTGGTGTTGGCTAAAAAATAACCTAAGTTTTATGTTTAGAGAGGATAACCTGCTTCAGAAGACAGTTTCCCTACGAACTGTAGATTATTTTTCTGCCAGCACATAAGATAGCCCAGCTCATTAGATCTATGAAAGATGACATGATTCTATGAAAGGAAAGTATGTACATGATTTCCTATTTCTGTGGTTCTCACACACAGGATGCACTTTATATACAGCTTGAGAACATTGTGTGGAACATGAATGTATACAGGCATTTCACAGTATGGACTATGACAATATCAAGATTTTTTGTGTCTTGCACTGCTGGAATTCAGTTTTCAGGGGAGTTACTGAAATGTGTTTGACGAATGCTTTAATTCATTGTGGTGATGGACAAAATGTGGAATCTGGCTCTGGTAATAGTTTACTCTCATAGACAATGGCACAATCTCTCTGTTGACCAGATTTTCAGAGACTATATAGGGGCCATAGTTGCCTACATGTTTCCTTCCACAATGATTTGTCATGTTCTCATGTGCACTTGGCTTGCCCTGCTAAGGTGGATGAGAGTGCTTTAGTGTCAGTCTTGCAGCTTGCTTCAAAGATGGCTTAGTATTTTATGGTTGAAATATTAGCAACAGCCAAAGACTAGTTATAACTGATTTTCCATAAGTTAATGGATCAACTAGTATGCCATGGGAAAAAAAATCAAGTTTCATGTTGAGACAGTGATTGAATATCATTATCTCAAAAATTATTACTAAAAATCAGGCATGGGAACGTGTTTGTCTACATGCATTATCATTCACTTTTCTCATTCTGAAATAAATCACATTGTAGTTATTACATGATGACGATGATGATGGTGATGATGATGATGATGAGGTCCCATACCCTAAGGAGCATAGGGGACGATGCCAGAGACCCGCACCGCTGTACTAGGGCAAGGTCCTAGTGGAGGTGGTTTTCCATTGTCTTCCTTCAACCATAATGGGGATGAATGATGATGATGAAGACAACACAACAACACCCAGTCATCTCAAGGCAGGACTGGGAATTGAACCCAGGACTCTGTGCCTGGGAAGCAAGAACGCTACCGCAAGACCATGAGCTGCAGACAGTTATAACATAACATACCAAATAAAATGATAATTGGTTGAAAATGTGCTAAAAGTTATTCCCTGGTACATGTGGCTGGCTGATCACTAATAAAAACAGGAAAAGAATCAGCCAATGAGGGAACAAGTAAATGTTGGTCAACAGTTCTACAGATGGATGTCAAAAGTATTTAAATTTAAACCTGGGCCTCAGTTTAATAATATATATTAAAAGGGAACTGGACACACAGTCAAAATTGTAAAACTGATTCACATAATCATGGCTGGCTTGTTCATTAACTAAAAATAGATTAACTGGCCACTCTGAGATACATTAAAATAACACACCCAACAATTTGGGCAAAAGTCTACGCAACACACAAAATCTTAAACCCTTTTCCACACTCTCTTCTTGTTTCCCTAAGCAGTGGATAAACTGTTACACAGGACAATTGCTATACTAAGTACAATGGGGTACAGTGACAGTGATAGGCCATAAAGATTTTACATTGTCGGCTCTATCTGCAATAGGAGGTGCCTGCGCATCTGTACTTTCAGTTGTATTAAAGTCATTTCTTTCTGTCTCTGTTATTGGAACAATGTGCACTATGGCAAAATTGCACGCTTCACTAGCCTTAATATCTTGCTGCACTTCCAGTGGCACATTTTCCCACTGACATGCAACTCTCCTCCTCAGCAATAAGATAATAGCACTCAATGAGATAACACACAGCTGTACATTACTTTCCTTGCATGCATCTGTTGCTGATGTACTGGCTTGTTCATTTCTGAGTAATACCACATGACTCAGTACCCAGCAGAAACCTCCTCCTTTTCCTTAATTTTCCAATAAAAGTGTGTCTTGTATGCTATAGACCAGCTTGTCTGCAGGGTACATTTGCTGAATGGTTTTTAGGGCACTTTCGGAATCACAGTAGGAAAGAAAGCTATTTCATCTATTATACATCTGCTTCTTTTAGGAATGTATAGAACTCAGTGTCACTCAGTTTTAAAGCATAAAAGGAATATTAGTTTGGCAGTATAACAAGCTGGTGGCATCTTCAAGGAAACTTAGAATTTGTAAATGGATAACGAAGAAAGTTTTCTTTGCACTGCTTACAAAAACACATTTTAGGATGAATTTCAGTTTACAAGAAATTAGAGATGAAAACTTATAGAATTAAATTATGGAAATAACAGTTTAAAATATTATCTGAAGCTTGAACTGAAAGGGCAGTATTCTTTACTGTGACAGAAATGATACGTGAACAGATAAAGCTAAGTGTCCTGAATGGGATTGATTGTGGTTTTGAGCTACATATGTCCCATCATCATACAAGAAAGAGATTATAATCTCCAGGTACAAGAAAAAAAATGCAGGCCCAACTAACGAGTTTCAGAACATAAATCAGGTAAAAATCAACTAATTATTGTGCCCGGAAAACACATCAAAAGATCAATGAGCCAACAGCGGAACATTACAATTGTAAGTTTGAGTTCAGCATATACAATCTATTTAAGCCACTGCAGCAAAGCATCACTTTACAGGTATAGTGAAATATCAGGTTGGTGATGAATAGACATTTTGCTGAATCAGATAAGACTGGAATACTCTTAAGTGCCTCAGTTTTTAATCATTTCCCTCTACACTCAATGGTGTGCCACAATGGTATTTCCAGTACCCCTAACTGATCCCCCTATCCTGTTCTACTTGTAAATGATGCAGGAGAAGAATGATTGTCGTACACCTCTGTGTTGGCTCTAATTTCTCATGTGGTCATTACGCGAGATGTATATGGAAGGAAGTAATATGTTGTCTGATCTTCTAGGAAAGTACTCTCTTTAAATTTCAATAGTAAGCTCCTATGTGATCCACAACACCTCTTTTGTAATGTCTGTCACCAGAGTTTGTTGAGCATCTCTATAATGCTCTCACACTGACTAAATGATCTTGTGATGAAACACACCATTCTTTGTTGGCTTTTCTCTATCTCTTCTATCAGTCCTATATGATAAGGGCCCATATTGATGAACAATAATCAAGAATCAGTTAAAAAATTGCCTTTTAAGCAACTTCCTCTGTGGATGAGTTATATTTCCTTATGATTCTTCCTACAAATCTCAGTCTGGCATCCGCTTTTCTTACCTTTTGTTTTGTATAGTCATTCCACTTAAGGTCTCTCTGATAGTGACTCCTAGATATTTTGTAGTTTTCAGCAGTTTCTCATCAATAGTATAGTTGTACAGTAGTGGCTTACCTTTCCTGTGTATGAATGGTATATTACATTTACTGTTCAGGGTCAACTGCCAGAACATGCATCATTCATCAATTCTCTTCAAGTCATACTGTAAACTGACACTATCTTCTGGTATTGCTACTTTGTTATAGACAAGTACATCATCTGGGAATTGTCTTAAAGAGCTTTCAACCAGATAATTTATATACATTCTAAACAACAATGGTCCTATCACATTTCCTTGGGGTATTCCAGAAATTATCTTTACATCTGTCAATTCTGTTCTGTTAAGAGTGATGTGTTGAGTTCTATCTGCAAGGAAGTCTTGAATCCAGCGGCAAATCTGGTCCTATACTCGATAAGCCCATATTTTTATTCTCTGAACAGCAGTGCACAACAGAGTCAAATGCCTTCCTGAAGTCAAGGAACACAGCATCAACCTGAGCACCATTGTATACAGTGCTACAAATCTCATGGAGGAACAATGCCAGCTAAGTTTCACAAGATCTCTGTTTGCAGCACCAGGTTTATTTTTATAGAGATTTTTCTTTCTGTAAAAACATCATCATTCTTGAGCATAGCACATATTGCATAATATTATAACAAACTGACATCAATGATATAGTGCTATAATTGGGTGCACCTATTCTGCACCCCTTCATGAAAACAGGAATGTCCTGCAATTTTGTCCAGTTGCTAGGTACCCATCATTGCTCCAGAGATCCAAGATAAACTGCTCCTAAAAGGGAAGCAAGTTCTTTCACATGATATTTGTAAAATCTTATAGGCATTTCATCTGGTCCTGATGCCTTGTCACTACTACACGATTGTAGTTGCTTTTCTATTTCGCAATCGATTTCTCAATATCTACCATTTCGATGTCTTTGTGGTGATTGAAAAGAAGAACTGTGTTATGTTCTCCCATGGTGAAACAATTTTGGGAGCAAGAATTAATTACTTTGGCCTTCTCTCTGTTATCTTCTGTTTTGGTGACAGTATGGTCTATAATTGACTGACGAAAGAAGAAAATTTAAAAATGCAGCAAATGTAGCAGACTACAGGGAATTTAAATGTTTAAAAAATGAGATTGACAGGAAGTGCAAAACTGCTAAGGAGGAATGGCTAGAGAACAAATGTAAGGATTTAGAAGTGTATTTCATTAGAGGAAAGGTAGATACTGCCTACATGAAAATTAAAGAGGCCTCAGGGAGAAAGAGAAGCAGCTGTATGAATATCAAAAGTCCAGATGATAAACTAGTCCTAAGCGATGAGTGGAAGATGGAAGGAGTATACAGAGGGTCTATGGAAGGGAGATGAACTTTGAAAGCAGTATTATAGGAAGGGAAGAAGACATAGATGAGGATGAGATGAGAGATATGATACTTCGAGAAGAATTTGACAAAGCTCTGAAAGATTTATGTTGAAACAAGGCCCCGGGGATAGAAGCTAGTCTGTGAGGACTATTTACAGCCATGGGAGACCCAGCCATGACAAAACTTTTTCATCTGGTGTGCAAGATGTATGAGACAGGAAAAATGTCCGCAGACTTAAAGAAGAAGTAATTCCAATTCCAAAGAAAGCTGTTGCTGACAAGTGTGAAAAATCTTCATTGATCCATTATGGATCGTGGGACGATGGCTGCCATGAACTTCTTGACGTAATAATTTACCAACAACCTTATGATTTGTAGAAGTTTATTTTATTTTATGAACTTCTATGTGCTACCAATTTCGATCTTACATTGATGCCATCTTCAGGCCCGGGCTTGTCCCAATACCTGGTATGGTATATTTAATCTTCATTGATCCATTATGGACCAATTAAAAATAAAATGTGAAAATCAGTTTACTAGGTCATGGCTGCGAATTACTAACAGAAATTATTTACAAAAGAATGGAAAAACTGATGGAAGCCAACCTCAGTTTGGATTCCAGAGAAATGTAGGAACGTGCAAGGCAATACTGACCCTACAACTTATCTTGGAAGATAGTTTAGGGAAAGGTAAACCTACATTTATAGCATTTGTAAATGAGATAAAACTTTTGATCTTGTTGACTAGAATACCCTCTCTGAAATTCTGAAGGTAGCAGGGGTAAAATATGGGTAGCAAAAGGCTATTTACAACTTGTACAGAAACCAGACAGTAGTTATAAGAGCCGAGAGTCACGGAGGGGAGACAGTGGTTGAAAAGCAAGTGAGGCAGGGTTGTAGCCTATCCCTGATGTTATTCAATATGTGCATTGAAGAGGCAGTAAAGGAAACCAAAGAAAAATTTGGAATAGGAGTTAAAGTTCAGGGAGAAGAAATAAAAACTTTGAGGTTTCTGATGACACTGTAATTCTGTCAGAGACAGCAAAGGACTTGGAAGAGCAGTTGAATGGAATGGACAGTGTCTGGAAAGGAGGATATAAGATGAACGTTAACAAAAGAATAACAAGGATAATGGAATGTAGTCGAGTTACATCAGATGATGCTACAAGAATCAGATTAGGAAATGAGACACTTAAAGAGTAAGTAAATGAGTTTTTCTATTTGTGAAATAAAATAAATTATGGTTGTTGAACTAGGGAGGATATAAAAAGTAAACTGGCAATGGCAAGAAAATCATTTCTGAAGAAAATAAATTTGTTAACATCAAACACAGATTTAAGAGCTAGGAAATCTTTTCTGAAGGTATTTGTCTGGAGCGTAGCCACGTACAGGAGTGAAAGATGGACGAGAAACAGTTTAGACAAAATGAGAATAGTAGCTTTTAAAATATGATGCTACAGAAGAATGCTGAAGATTAGATGGGTAGATCACATAACTAATGAGGGGGTACTGAATACATTGGGGAGAAAACAAATTTTTTGGGACAACCTGACTAGAAGAAGGAATCTGTTGGTAGGACACATTCTGAGACATCAAGCAATCACCAATTTATTATTGGCGGGAAATGTGGGGAGTAAAAATTGTAGATGAATTCCAAGAAATGAATACAGTAAGTAATTCAGAAAGATGTAGGTTGCAGTAGTTAATTGGAGATAAAGGGGCACACACAGGGATCTCCTTGAGGCCTTCACGGACTGAAATTACCCATCTAACATTGTACAGAAACAGATCTCCTGTGCGTAGGCCCTCCAGTCACATCCCACCTCCCACATATTCAACATTCAACATCTTTGATCTTGAACTTAGAGTAACACTTGATGGGGTGGGGAAAAAGAGAGAGAAAGAAAGGAAGAGAGGGGGGAGGGGGGGGGGGAGGGAAGGAGAGAGAGAGAGAGAGAGAGAGAGAGAGAGAGAGAGAGAGAGAGAGAGAGAGAGAGAATGCCAGCAGTGGTCTGTGACATTTTCATGCGAAACTTTGCATTCTACCACGTGTGATATTTTAACAGACAGAAACAAAGTAACAAGATATCAGTACCATAGAAGGAAAATTATACATAATTCAATGACATCAGTGTATCATTACAGTGCGGTTCTAGGCGCTACAGTCTGAAGCCGAGCGACCGCTACGGTCACAGGTTCAAATCCTGCCTCGGGCATGGATGTGTGTGATATCCTTAGGTTAGTTAGGTTTAATTAGTTCTAAGTTCTGGGCGACTGATGACCTCAGAAGTTAAGTCGCATAGTGCTCAGAGCCATTTGAACCATTTTGTATCATTACATTTGCAATCAGCAGGGGGGGAAAAAAGTCTCTTCTCAAAGTAGTTATAATAGTGCAAACCACATATATCCTACACACCTAATAGTGCTTTTATTAGTACACTTAGTGCAGATGCGGGATTTCGATGAAATGGTTAAAACAGGGTGGAAGAGAACAATGTGCACACCTAACCAATGCCACATTTTTACATTCAAAACACTTTTACATTCAAGTAGTCCAACACAAACACTAATTACATTTTCAAATGATGTGGGTACATAAATGATACAACCTGCTTTTCATCAAGCATACTGCAACATAGGTGTATATTTTGTCGCAGAAAACTGTCTACCAATCACAGAGTGAAATGAGATGATGAAATAACAAACATGTATCTTCACTTGTGCTTTGGTGCACTGTAGTCTTACAAAATCAGCAGTCTTTTTGATACAGAGCTTATATTACTGAAAGAAGTAAACATGAAGGTGTTGACAATATTTTGTTGTTTTTGGTCGCAATATCTTCAGCAGATCAGCTTTGTTTGCACAACTTGCATCTAGAAGAGTAAATGATCTGTATGACCTGACCAGGAATCACACTTCAGTAGGCTCTTTGTACTTGTTACATGTCTGCCAGCCGGCCGCGGTGGTCTAGCGGTTCTAGGCGCGCAGTCCGGAACCGCGCGACTGCTACGGTCGCAGGTTCGAATCCTGCCTCGGGCATGGATGTGTGTGATGTCCTTAGGTTAGTTAGGCTTAAGTAGTTCTAAGTTCTAGGGGGCTGATGACCTCAGAAGTTAAGTCCCATAGTGCTCAGAGCCATTTGAACCAACCATGTCTGCCAAAGATTGAAGTTAGAAAACTTTTCATATGTCCCTTAGTCATTCCTCCACTTTTGCTTGCCTCTACACAAACATTTCATGGGCATGTTGTTTCAAGTTTCTTTGAAATACCTGGCCAAGTTTTCTAGTCTGCCTGCCATTCATAAAGCCACACGAATTGTGTAGCTGTGGATAGATTGTGATGAAGCAAGCTGGGATATTTTTACTTTCCCTCTTGTTTTGCCATCTGCTTCCTTAAATTAATTTTTTTTCAATTTTAACTACTTACGATTGACATACATGAGTATAATCTGCATTTTCATAGTAATTAATTTTCCAATTTATTTTGACTGTTCCCAGTTAGTATCTTTTGTTATAGGGTGAAATCAGTAATTGTTGCATAACTTAAATTCTATTGTTGCCATATAAACAAATATAAATTCTGTACTAATTATAAACATTTGGAAGATGAAACACTAACATTCTTTAAGTATTTATTTGGTTCTATTTGAAAATATGTTAGCAAAACCAATCCTTAATTAATTCCAAAGTAATTAACAGTTTTGTCAAATTGTATTGTTTGTGTAACTATATTTGTTAATTTCATGATTTAAACAAATAATTCGGCTTAACCCTTGTAGTAGAAGAAACTGTTAAAAAAAACAATTTTTTGACGTATTCAGTTAATTTAAAGAGTTATATTTTAATTGTAATTTTTGTAAATTTAACTTTGAAGAATGTATAGTTTCAGTACCTATTATTGTGAGGATATATGAGGGCCCGATTTTTGGTCCCAAGACAGTCAGTCCAAGGCTGTGTTTCAGACGGGAAACCTGTGTTGGTTAGATCAGCAACAATGCATCAACTTAACTGTGAAATAAGTGTAACACAATTAGGCTTTGTGTTAAAACAATGACAGTGTCTGTTTCCATATATACTGTTTTACTCTTCAAGATGTGTGAACTATGTGGTTAGGCTTTTACTGCTTGTAGATGTCCAACAGGAAACTATTATAGCAGTATGTGGATGTTTGCCTGCAACCTATTAATGAGGCTTATTGAAAATTAAACAATAGTGCACTGGCCATATAACTGTGTATCATTGGGGGTTGTGAACAGTGAAAGTAAAGTACTGTGAAATGCAAATGTGCACCTGTCAGCTACATCATTTAAACTAGTCAGTGTTGTACTTACATAACCCATTTTTCAGCCACTGTATCAATGCATTACGTCGACACCAAGGACAACAAATGAAGAAATAAAGCAGGAGAATGCTACAAGATCTATGGACAATCTGCAACACACTAGCTGTACAGTCAAATTAAAATTACCTGACAGTTGACATTTCATGTATTGGAGCTGGTTTCCTCCAATCAGAGTGCTCAATATCATGTGCAAACTGTACATCATTGCCAAACTGACACAACAAATGGTGAGTTCATTTCCAGTTCCTTCTGGTCTGGTGTTCTTTCCTGATGTGTCTGGATCACGAATTTTATTTCATATTTCATCACACATGATAACCACACCAAAAACAAAACACACACACATACACTTACAAAACAATGCTAATGAAACACACACATTCCATGTACAGTTGATGTACCTGCATTTATGATGAGTCTGATTTCAGAGAATATGCATCCATACAGTTCACAGACACATTTATATAGGCCACCTGGGTCAGCCCCTCGGCGTGCTCTGGTGAGCTGCCAAAGAAACAGTGACTGGAAATGAGTGCTCAGCCTATTCCTTACACTGCATTACTGTTGTCCAGTCAATGTGTTCAGTGCTACACACAACCTGTATCTTACATACTGCTCTATAAAGTATTATGTTCCATATATTGTGTTTGTTCTTGTTATAAAAGACTGGATGACAAGTGAGGGTTACACTTTCTCCAAGTGTTAGTGTCAGTTATAAGTCACCTCACAAACTTCTCGATGGACAAAATACTCCAACATCTCATTGCCCAGCAACAAGATTTCACAGAACAGCAGCAGCCTCTCTCCACTGCCCTCAATCAAGTGGCATCTCCATGTTCATGGCAGGTTACTATCCTGTCAGTGTAACTGTCACCCTTCCCAGCATAAGATGAATTGGCTTAAGAGTGGGACTTACATGAGAGAAGGTTACTCCAACGTTTCCAGAGTTTTCACATGGATGATGCAAACCTGTGAATGGCTCTCTCTGTTTCCTGGGTTCACCACGCATGTATCAGTTGCTGTGCCAACTAGCAGCTTTGCAAGAACTGGCCAGCTTATCATTTTATGAAATGTGCAAGCTTCTCTCAACCTATTACTGTGACAGAGCACATGTAGAATTTTACTGTTGTCAGAAATTCTCAAAGTAATCTTACAAAGCATGGACTGCAGAATTACATGGGTTGAGCTCTGTCATTGCAATTTTGTAACTAGTACCCATCATAAATCCTATGCTGATCACATGGTGTGTGGTGATATTATTCATCTGGCTCCATGTAGGGAAGTCTGCGAAAAGCACTTCAATGAGAGAATCCAATGTGCAGGGATGGGCTCAAATAGCACAGTTCTTTTTGAGTATCACAGATTCATTCAGATTGAGCATGGGGGGAGGGGGGGGGGGGGGGTAATTGGAAGTTGCTCAGTCCTCTTCAGCAGTAGTACCAATGCAATGGACATAAGCTTGTCTACAATAATTGTTTCACTGTACAAATTGTTTATTGACTTGTGGGTGTTTATTAAACTGCTAAAAATGCAAGTGGACATAGCACCTGCAGTGGCTTCAGTAAATGCACAAACATACATGGACTTGGGCTCCCCTCTTCTCATACAGGTTTCATGGAAGTTGCTTAGCTACAATAAACAGCAGATTCCGATGCTAGGTTGGTTCTCAGCTGCTGTGTCTTACAAATCTGTTGTTTACCTCTTACCTTCCTCATTTGTGGATTATTCCCATACCATAGACCTGTTTGGGGTAGGTGTGTTTAACACTTTTGGTTTCTCCATTGGCGATGAGGTAAATTTAGTATCAGATCAAGTTCAGTATAAGCAACTGGTGTCCTTCTGCTCTGAGTGTTCATCTCTGTTTTACCCAGAGATAGGTTGTGCTACTGGTTTTCAGGCCCACATTACCATGAAAGAGTCCGTCTGCCCTCGTTATTTTTGGGCATGACAGGTGCCTGTCATGTTGTGGCCTGTCAAGGCTGAGCTAGGTTGCTTGACATCACTTGATATCATTTGGCCTATTTCTTCCAGTGAATGGACTACACCACTGGTCATCATTAAGAAGCCAAAGGGTAAGCTTCATCTCTGAAGCAACTTCAATGTCACAACTATGCACAGTCCCTGATAGATACATGCCCTTTACCCCATCCTGACGAGTTGCTCACAAATTTTTTTTAGATGGCCACTACTTTTCCAAGATGTATTTGTCGGAAGCTTACCTCCAGCTCCCCTTGGATGAGGCCACTAGGCAACTTATTGTTGTCAATACACCTTTTGGCCTGTACCACCATCAACACTTGCCTTTTGCTATCACTAGTTCACCTGCAATTTTTCTGAGTTTTTTAGAACAGCTGACAGCCTCTGTCTCCAGCTGCATCAATTACATTGATGATATCACTATTTCAGGTTCTTCCACCAAAGACCACCTTAGCAATCTCCGATCATTGTTTCCTGTTTTGCAACTTTGCCATGGCTGACCTCCGTTAAGGAACTGCTGGCATTTCTAGGAAAAGTTGCATACTACCATAAGTTTTTACGAGACCCATCCACTATTGCTCAGACACTGCATTTGTATTTGCATAAAAATGCTATTTTTTTCTGTCCCCAGCTTGTGACCAAACTTTCACTTTGTCTAAATATAAGCTTCAATCTACCCTGTGTCTGCTGACTTTTCAGCTGGATCAGCATATTGTGTTGGCTACAGATGCCTCTCTGCAAGGTCTTGGTGCATTGTTGGTACATAAATATGTGGACGAGTTTGAATGACCCACTGCTTATGCTTCTAAGACTAACTCCTGCTCAGCAGTGGTATTCTCAGACTGAAAAGGAGGCTTCTCATATCCATTACCAATTAGACTGGACCAGGTGTTTGACCAGGGAAAGTTGCTTTGTTTCTATATACATACTGAGAACCAGAATGCAGTCGATGGTTTTTGCATCACTAGTGCCATGACAGCACTGGCTGTCGCCACCGATCCTATACTTAGTCAGGTCCTCTATTTCGTGCAGCATGGTTGGCTGGAAAACCCCGGTGCCATGCCTCCAAGTTTCCCTATAGGGCATGCTGTCCATCCATGTCTGTGGCAGCCATTATTTTGGTCTTGTCCTAATTTTTTTGCAATTGAGGGTGAGCTGTGCATGGCTCGTAGTCATGCCATTTATTGCTCATCATCTCGTTTTTATGGTTCTGTCACCTCTTTCTTATTCAATTTTTTTGGCATCACTAAGTTGCTTGCCCATGAGTGGCAGCAGCAGTGCTTATCAATAAGTGCACTGTTGTCCTATCTGGCCACACGTGAACTGTCCGGCGGAAGGAGATTGGAGTGGGAATGACCGTTGGTTGGTCGTGTCATTGGGTGACATGTGTTTGGTCTTTTGACCGTTTCTAGTCATATTGCTGGACGTGGGACAGTTCCTTTCTCGTGCAAAGATGTCGTTGTCGATGGGCATGAGTTACCTCTGCGTGGGTGGGTCTAGCCAGTGTGCCCGGGTAGCCATGTCTCTGAGTTCTGAACGGACATTGAGTTGAGTCAGGTTGGAGCTCCAGTGAGCTCCAGACAGCCAAGACTCGCCTGACCATTGCCGACACTCATAACTTGAGTGGGGACGACCTTGGTTGGTCATTTGTCTCATTGGATGACGTGCATTTGGTCGCCGACTGCTTATGGAAACTCTCTGTGTGTGTGACTTGTCATTTCTCCTTGTTCCACGGTGATTGGTTTTAGGATTGTTGGAGTTCTTGGTGCAAGTGTTTACATGGAACTGTGTGTAGCTTCTGTGATTTGCACTGAGCAGATCAATGCTGTCTGTGTTACTGGAGTAGAAAGTTCGTTGGTTGTGAAGGAGCAGCAAGGAAGTTTCCACAGCGTGAGGTCAGGCCAGGGCCGCTGGTGGCATGCACGTGTCGGAGTTGTGAGGCACTAGCTGTGAGAGCTGAAAAGTTCATCGCCCACCAAACCTGGATACTCAAGTTGAGTAATCAGTTAACCTGTTATGAAACCTGAACTGCCGTGACATCTCTTCATTCATTGCCGGTTGTTGCTTCCTGAGCTGTTCCCACAAGCAGCAACGTATGGTGTGCTGGAGTCAGCAAATTTTGCACCCATCTTTCTGTATGGTGTTTAACTATTGAAATGATTGTCACTTAGTAGAGAAGTGCACCAGTGGTATCTTCTGCCTTGTGGCTGTTAACGTTCTGGTTACCTGCCCTGGAAGATAGCATAGTTTTCCAGCAGAGTGTTTTCATTGCTGTGTTGATGCTGTCCGGCATGGCGTGTAGTTCGACAGCTTTGGTGTTTTTCATTTTTGTCTTTGAGTGGTTATTGTGCTTTGACTGTGTTTAGATGCCAATTGACAAGATGTAGTGCTGCTGGGATCTTCACCCTCACTGATATTTTCGGATGTTGTGCCATTGATCTGGTGAAAGGGAATTGATTAGGTTGTTGGTTGGTTTGTCAGCCATCCCTAGGTCATGCTACCACACAATTATTTAGTGTTACGCTTGGCTGCCTGTCTCACCTAAGCTGTTGTTAGAGTTTCCTCCCAGGCTGACCCTTGCAACACAGGCCTTCAGCTGTGTATTAACTTAGTTTGTTTTAATGTTCAGGATGTGGCCTTCATCCTAAACTTACGTGAAATATTTTAAAATATGGCCTTCAGCCATCTGAAGTAAAAACATCATTTGAAGATTTTCTCTTCTATCTTAATTTGTTATCCAGGCCTTAAGACTTGAGTTGTTCTATGTTCAGTATATGGCCTTCAGCCAAACCTTATGTGAAATATTTTAAGATTAGGCCTTCAGCCGACTTAGATTGAAATTTGAAAGGTCTTTGTCTAAAACCTTTTAAAATTTCCGTACTCAAGTTCTTGTTATCCAGGCCTTGAGCCCTCAGTTCTTCTATTTTGTAATGAAGGCCTTCAGCTGCGTGTATTCTTTAATGCAATTTTAATAACTTGTGTTCTGGCCTTCAGCCATATTGTTTCTGAATTCTTTTAAAGATATGTGTGATTAAGGATTTTTACCAAATAATGTTTGTATGTTTATGCAACTGGCAGCAATTGATTTGGTCCCCTTTCCACAACCTGATCCACTCTGTCCTGCGAAATCAGATTTCAAAGGGACTTCTGTTTACCGTGGTTACTGATAATGGCCCCAGTTTGTTTCTCAAGAATTTGCATCTTTTTGTCAGATTAGTGATGTTCGCCATCTCATAACTCTTCTGTTTCATCCTCAGTCTAATGGTGAGGCCAAATGCATTTTTCGGACATTTAAAACTCAGATGCGGCAGCACGTATCTGGAAGGTCCCCAGAAGTTGATTTAGACCATTTTTCGAGTTCATACTGTTTCACTCTGGTGGGGGACAAGAGCCCAGCAGAGCTGCTACATGGACACCAACCATGGACTCTCCTTCACTTGCTGCATCCGACACTGTGTCCACTGTGGCAGTGCTGGCTCCGCAGCGGTTCCAGCCAGGTGCAGTTGTTTGGGCTTGTGGTTTCGATCACAGGCTGAACTAGGTTCCTGCCATCATTGAGCATTGCCAGAGCTGGCACCTTGTGTCATCCACACTCCAGACAGGCAGATGTCCTGTCACTTCGTCTAGCTGCAGTTGTGCACAGTGGGGCCTACTCTGTAAGGCCCACCACCTCCCTCCACCAATGTCTGTTCCTGTGTTGCAGATGGTCCCATCCATACTGCTGAGGAGGTTGTTGCCTGGCAGATCGCTGTATTAGGTTCCTGCCTCCACCCCACTCCTTAACTGCTGTAGACGGAGCAGCCCCCACTGCACCTGATGTCGCAGCCAGTGCCACCTGGATCCTGTGTGGCTGTTGTCTCCAATGCCCCTGCCGACTCTTCTGGCACAAATCGCTGACCTTGATGAGGATGTTGCTTTGGAGACACCGTCCCTGGTCCTCCCCTATGGCCTCTCATGAGGGAGTCGACAGCATGCCGACCCATGCCTTCATCACTCCCTGGTGCATGCCCACCACATGCTGCAGCAGCCACTGTCGTCGGGCGATGAAACAGATGTCAGCACCATCATTCGTGTTCTCCATGACTCCTAATCTCAGTGCCCTGTAAGATCAGTGATCCTCCTCCCATGATACTAGTGCTTTTTTGGTACCAGTGCGTTTTTTTCTGTACCATGAATTTTTCTGTGCTATGTGTTCTTATGTATGTATATATGTATGTGGTTTTCCCACCCCCTAGAAGGAAGGAGTGATGTACTTTCACTCATGACGCACACGATTTGAGGGTGTGCATGTCCACACAGTTCACAGGCCCTCTTATAGAGGACACATGGATTGGTCCCCTGGCACATTTTGGTGAGGCGTCAAGAAACAGCATTATTTAAGCGATCGCAAATGAATGCTTGGCATATTCTTTATGCTGCATTACTCTTGTCTGAGCACAACCTGTATCTTACGTGTTGCTCTATTAAGTACTTTACTCCATAAATTGTGTTTGTTCTTGCTATAACAACAGCACTAGCCAAACACTACTGAATATTTCTGCATAAGATACGATCCAGCATAAAATAAAGTTGTCATAATCACAGAGATCGGCTTACATTAGATAAGCTTTGTATGACAATATATGAAGCTAAATTTTTTAAGGATGTAATTCATCATTGCAAGTGGATCATCACTATCATAAACTCAGCTTGGAGAAAAACTGTGTCATGAAATTTCAACCCTGGACAGCTCATGCCAGTAGGAAACAAAATTACTAATGTTGTGTAGGTCGACAACCTACAATTTTTAAACTATGGAAACTTGGCACTACGCACTCCGATTGGCCACGGGACTGTCCTGTTGCCAGATGCTCTGGACAACGCATGATCGTGAATGCTTTGCCTGCTGGAGATTGCGATGAATCCGAGGCAGGCCGCATGCTCAGTGGTAGCGCGCCAGCCTTCCACTCTGGGGGGCAAATCCGCCAGGGTCCCAAAGCATCCATTGAAGTTTCATGATAAGATGTACCAGGAACAAATGCATCAACAGCTGTTAGTTTGCATACAGGAAGTCTTTTACAAATTGTGTCGACCCTGAAAAAGGCCTCTTTTGTAGCTAGGACAAGCTTGGTAACGTTGAACAGTGTTTTGCTGAACTCTTTCAAAGATTCCTGGCACTGTCCTGATGTGATTGGTGGCATGCTGAATGCAATCCATTACTTCCTCTTTGTTTCTAGGTGGTTCATGTCTGGGTAGGTGAACTAGAATCTTGAAGAATCCCCACAGGGAAAAGCCCGGTGGTGCGAGGTCTGGTGACTATGAGGGCCATGTACTACAAGCAGCTCTGCCAATTACCTGCCTTTTGAAGAGTTCATTTAAATGTCTGCACACAGCACAAATGTTATGTGCGGGTGACACATCATGCTGCAACAACATGCATAGCTGTATTTCCAGGGGAACATCTCCCAGCAGGCTCGGTAGAGTTTCTTACAAAAAGTGGAGGTAATTTGTCCCATTAAGTTAAGGATGTAGGTGGACTGGCTCAATCAGATGGTCACCCACAATGCCTGCCCAAATGATGAGTGAAAATCGTTCCTGGTGTCCATGGATGTACGTGACTTGAAGATTTCCCATTGCCCAGTAATGAACGTTTTGAGTGTTCCACCCCACTGGAAGGTGCACTCGTTGGTAAACAACACAATGGAGTTGGGTTGTTTGGGGGAGGAGACCAAATAGTGAGGTCGTTGGTCTCACCAGATTAAGGAAGGGCCAGAAAGGAAGTTGGCCATGCCCTTTCAAAGGAACCATCCCGGAATTTGCCTGGAGCGATTTAGGGAAATCACGAAAAATCTAAATCAGGATGACTGGACATGGGACTGAACCATCATCCTCCTGAATGAGAGTCCAGTGTGCTAACCACTGCGCCACCTCACTCGGTAACAACACAATGGAAGGTTAAGTTGGGATCCCACGCAATGCATCGCAGAAACCACCGGCAAAACTCTAGTCTGTGTGCATAGTCTGCCACAGGATTTAGGTCATGGACAGAGTGGAAACTGAATGGATGTTGGCCATCATACCTCAAAACCTCCCAGACTAACCAATGAGTGACTCACATGTCATGTCCAACTGCTCGATTACTCATCATAGGTGCTTCCTCAAAGCGCTCAAGAACAGTCTCTTCAAATGCAGCAATCCATCGTGTTCGAGGTCTTCCAGCATCAACATGATATCCCGCTAATGAGCTGGTGAATTGCTGTAAACGTTAGCGGGTGTGGGTGGCATCTTGCTGGGTATCGTTCCTCATACAACCGTCGAGCTTCATGCACATTACTGTCAACTAGTCCATAAATAGAAACCATATCTCATTGTTCATCAAACAAATACTGTGTTGCCATGCTTACTGTATGACTAAATCAAAAGTGATGTGTGTATGTGCTCCGGAGTGAAGCTTATGTTGAATGTCTCTGATGTGGGGTGAAGATAAACAGCAAGACCTATTTGACATGCATGCTTATCACATTGGGGCAGTGACGGGGTGAGGGACATTTGTATGTGTAAACTGACAACCATACCGCTGCCCATCAACTGACGAATGGCAGCAGGGCAATCCCATGGCCAATTGGAGCATGTGGCACCAAGTTTCCATAGTTTGAAAATTGTGCATTGTTGACCTACACATTAGTAATTTTGGTTCCTACTGGCATCAGCTACCCAGGTTTAAAATTTTGTGACACAATTTTTCTCCACCATGTACAACCACATTACACAGTTGGGTAACATAGTAAGCTGCTGTGAAGAAAGGGCATATGTTCGAACCTCGTGAAGTGCAACTTTTTTAATTTTTAAATTTCTAAATCTAATGAAAAGTTTGGTTATTATTTTCCCAATTAATTGGTTTCAATGCATTTTTTAATTTCTACTCCATTGCCACATCATTTTTCATTGTCTTATTGTCTTTTTTATTTGCTCTTATTTTTCTTCCTATCATTCTTTTTCCTTTTGGCACATGCCTGTGTCGCCTATAATCTGCAACCAAGTGCCAACAAGGAATGCTCATCAGTTGGTAATGCAGCAGTTCATGTAGCCATTGTGAGGATAGTTTCAGGTATCCAATGAGAATGAGAAATTGCAGTTCGCTTTTAGCACTGAAACTGAATTTTTTTCTGTCTTGAGTTTGTCTGTAAAGGTTAGCTTTAATCATTGTGAATAAAGTGATCATGATTTTAGTTCTGCCAAAGACTGTTGACTGCCATTTTCTTGGATATATTGCACATCACAAGATTGCGGTTAGTTTAGGACATGGGTTTAAATTCAGGGCAACAAAACACATAATCTGCCACAATTCAGTCCTTGGTTACTGAAAATCAGCTGCCAACAGAGCATCTCGCATTTCCGACATACCTTGTGGCGGCCACTTTTAACATGGTTCGCGTTGCACGTTAACAGCATCTGTGAAATGACTCATCATGTTTGTGTGACAGCTATGACCAAGTGGTAGCCAGCAACCAATGTGGCTACACTGTAGTGGCAAGTGACAGACATCACCTATCAAGTAATTTTAATCAGACTATAATTTTCTTTCCTCTGTGAGACTGTTGATGAATATGTTTCACCTGACTTCTAATATATACTATTATCATCGCCTATGATCTTAGGTGTGACAAATATAGTAATATGTCTGGATGAAATGCGATATTCAGCCTTAAGATTGTTGATAAAAGAAATCAAAGCTTTGAAACTGTCCAAGCCAATCATTTTAGATGCTTCTAGTGCCCATATTTGGAGCTGCCAATAGTGAACTGTAGATCCATACAACCTTGCTCTATCACATTGTGATGTTACATGCACTTTAATAGTTTGTCATTGCAACAGTCTGTTTCCTTTGAAATAAGCTCCTGCTTGCCATTTGCAAGACACGTAATTTAAAATTAATCTGAATTTGATTTACTTTTAATACACTTATAGTGCGTCATTAGTTTGTCATAGGAATTGAAGCCATGATTGTAACAGTCTTATAAATGTTATTTAGTACATTATCATCAATCTTCAAATACACTGGACCTTGACTGTTTGGGTGGAAATAGTTCATACTCACTTTGGCTGGACTGTTCCTGTTGCTCTGAAGATGAACGATGTGTACTGCTTGAACAGCCATCTTCAGGTTCAGGTTCTTTCTGTCCCTTAATATTGGTATATTTATCCAGAGTAAAGTCATTTATTTCTGTGTCATCCCCACTGTATTTCTGATTATTATGTTATATAATATAGTCATGAATACACTTCTCTCGACTCCGATTTCATTTCCAGATTCAGCATGTTGCAACTTTGTCCCCAACATTTGGACAACACTCGTAGGGTTAATTCTCTTCATTATATCACAGTACACAGTTTATGCAGCAACCAGCATGTGAACACTCTTAGAGACACATTCATACTGCAGCTATACCATTCACACACCTCGAGCACTTGTTTGTAGAGCTACAACAAGCCACCGTCTCATGGCACTGGCAGACAAGTGTGAAGTTTTGCACGGAAATGGCACAGACCATTTTTGTTTTTATGATAAGGTGTTAGTCTAAGGATGGTTTCATACAGTTCTGAGAGTTCAAGATCAAAAGTGTCCCTTGCCAGTGCCACCAGGACTGGAGCAACTATCACATTCTCTACCAGGGCTTTGGTCTTCGACTACCTCTTGCTGTGCCCTGCAATGAGGAATATCCTAGCCACTATCCTTCCCACCACACCCACAATGGTATTCCATTATGCACCAAGCATACACAATACACCTGTCCATCCCCGCTCCACCCCTTTGCCCCCATCCATTGCCTCATGACTCATATCCCTGCAATAGACCTAGATGCAAGACCTGACCCTACATCATCCCACGACCAACTATTCCCATCTGGTTGCAGGTATCTCCTATCCCATCAAAGGCAGGGCTATCTATGCAAGCAATCGTGTGCTCTACAAACTAAGCTGCAACCACTATTATGCTTTCTATTTGGGCTTAATGACAATCAAGATGTCTGTCTGCATTCATTTTTTAAATGAAACTTCAAGTGGTCTTTACACTCGAACCATCCATTTTGTCATCACTGTATCCTTGTCAAGTCACTTAAATTTTCTGAAATTTAGTAAAGTGTAATAATTTTCTATACAGAATATGGTGCTGTAATCCCTGTAATGTAGCTTATACCTAAACAGTGGACTTTCAGTCCAAAATTTACATTTCCTTTAAGAACTCAAAATTTTCTTAAGGTAACTTTACAGAACATTGGTATACAATATTTTTAATGCAAATTATGAGTATCAAAATGTCAAGGAGAGACAACCACTTGCCTACAGCAGATCAACATGTGACAAATTGAAACAGGTGGCCAAAAAATACATCAACTTTTGAACTCTTGCTCTTTCTCTAGTAGCAGTACACACAGTCATGTGCTCTACAGCAATGAGCATGTGTGTTTGTGTGTCTGTGTGAATGAATGCATGTACTGGTACTAGAGAAAGAGAAACAGCTCAAAGTTAGTATAAATAGCTTTCTTCTGCATGTTGTTACGCACCACACATCAGTCAGCTATAGGTGAGAGGTTGCCTGTCCTTTATTTCACAAATTATTCCATCCAGGAATTTACATTGTTGTTATAAAATTTCAGCTCTGTTTCTTTAAATCCTGCAAGATGTAAAAACTACACAAAAAAGCCATTTTTTGGTAAATTATCTATCTGGTGATGTCCAACCTCAGCATTCCTTACTTCTACACAATTCACTAAAACTTACCTAATTTAACACTATCAGAATTATGGGTATGCAGATATATAATTTAATGTTAGCCACAAGAATATGCCAAGTGAATTGCCTGGCTTGACTTTGGGACTGAGTAGACAGATTAGGAAAAGTCTTTCTCTTAGTATCAACTTATGTTATCTTTAGGTAGGGTAATTAGCAACATACCTCCTTAGTATCATAATCACATAAATATGAAAAGTTAACAGACTGAATGTGTCAATGATTAGCCCACCCATTTCAGAATTTTGAAATTCAAATAAAATTCTCCTGTTCAAAACACTGCTAGAAAACCATCTTCTTTATATATTCATGGTACTAGAGATTTTTACTTTTACTCTGAAAATGAGCTATTCATCACAAACTTTGCCCTTTACAATCAGTTAAACATTGAACCTTTTTTTTTTTACATGAGTACATGATATTGTAGATTAGTTTGTGGAATAACTCTTTCACAGTATACTTCATAATATCTTTCATACACTTGTTTCATTTTTAATTTTTCTAATGTTGCCATTGGTACGTTGTTTCTCTATATACTGGACTGCTTGCAATGTATTACATGATCAAGGATATTTCTTAAAATTACATGCTTGAGAAACTTCTGTGAGTTTGTATTCTGCAATCTGAAGTTATACAGAAGAAGGATTAGTTAATGATGAATACTATCTCTCATCAATAGTTGCATTGCATGATTAAGCTACTGAAAAACAGCTGCAATTATTTCACTCTTGACCAATATATGTATATCTCTTTTTATTCATCTCTACCTCAATTTACATCAATCCCTATTATTCAACTCCAAGGAAGGTTTTTTATTTAGTTCTTCAAGCAGTATGGGAACTAAACACCGCTTCTATCTACCAAATCTACTTTCTTTTCCCACTAAACTTAGTATATTTAAAATTTTTCTTTTTTGTGCGTATTTCATGACATATCCTCTCCCCTTCTCCATCAGTATGTGCTAGTTGTGTCACATTGCATCTTTATGCAATCTTATGGTAACAGACTCTACTCCTCATTCACCTGAACATGACACAGATTCCTTTTTGCTCTTCTAACAATACTTTCAAAATGATAAACAATGTCCTTATATGAAACTTCCTGGTGATTTAAAACTTTGTGTCAAACTAAGACTCAAACTCGGAACCTTTGCCTTTCATGGGCAAGTGCTCTACCAACTGAACTACCCAAGGACAACTCGCGACCTGTCCTCACAGCTTCAATTCTGCCTGCACCTTGTCTCCTCGGAAGAGCACTTGCCTGCGAAAGACAATAGTTTCCAAGTTCAAGTCTCAGTCTGGCACACATTTGTAACCTCCCATGAATTTTCATGTCAGCACATTCCACTGTAGAGTGAAAATCTCATTCTGGCAACATTCCCCAGGCTGTGACTAAGCCATGTCTCTGCAATATCCTTTCTTCCAGGAGTGCTAGTTCTGCAAGCTTTGCAGAAGAGCCTCTGTGAAGTTTGGAAGGTAGGAGATGAGGTACTGGCAGAACTGAGCTGTGAGGACAGGTCCCGAGTCATGGCAACTCAGTTGGTAGAGCTCTTGCCCACGAAAGGCATAGGTCCCGAGTTTGAGTTTCAGTCTGGCTCACAGATTTAATTTGCCAGGAAGTTTTACATCAGCACACACTCTGCAGCAGAGTGAAAATCTCATTCTGGAAACATATTGATACGCACATATTCACAGTGTTCTGTAAGTCACATCTTACTCTCTCTCTGCTATTTGATACCATTTTCATTAATTCAATTTTGCTTTCATTCATGATAACTTCCCCTCTTTTTTCCTACTGTAAAACCCTGTTCAGTCATTCCCAGGGAAATATTTCAAGCTCTTTGTTCATAATCGACTTCTCAGAACAGACATAAATGAAGACATATAACACATACTAGCAAATAATAGAATAGATGAAAGAAATTAACTTTTAAGGAAAAATAAAGATTCATCCAACTGGGACTACACAGTTTGCCACACTGTGTATCTGCCACAGAGTGGTAAATCACCACAGACTCTTAATCATTGTTATCAATATTTTTTTTTGCACCCACTACACTATTTTCTTCATCTTCAGTATCCTGCTCTTTCTCACAAAATTTGGTTACTTCTTCGACACCCCCCCCCCCTTTTGTTTTACTATTCCAATTGGGAGTTACACCACTTCTTGGTCATTAGCTACTTGTTTACCTATAAAAGGTCGCGTAACAATATTTTGATTTTCAGTTATCAATATTATGTAGCTCTAGTCAAAATCAATCTTGCCTAGATACTTCTACAAGGAATCTGTTTCTAATAGTACATCAACATTCAGTACAGGTATAATCAAGCATGGATGATCAATTACAGTGTTTCCTGCTGCCACAGGTATTAATGCTTCCCGCTTTATGAGTCTTAACAGTTTTTCTTAGGAATGGAATAAAAAAAAAAATGTTTCATTTTATTCGTTGAGTAAATCTTGGTCGCTCTGTCTCCAGCTGAAATGATCTACCTCAGAAGTGGTTACATTTACACTAACAGGATTGTCAAATTTTACTTCTTCAGCTGCCTTTCCTAACCTGTCTACTACCTTCAAGTCAAAATGTTTGACAATTTCTTCAATATTAGTTAACTGTTCATCAGTTATACACATTTCAATAACACTTCCACTTACCTTAGAGCAATGGCATTTCTTCATCACATTGCTATCAAAATGTCATCTGCCTCTGCTTCCTTCACATGATCATCACAGTTTACTGGTTTCTTAACATCATAAACTCAATACCCCTGTAATTTAGTAACTTTTCTTCAACAAAATATTTTAAAACTGAATCTATTTTCTCAAGAAATATTTTGGGCTGTAGTTCGCCATCACTGTCAAATATATAGGTATTTACTTTACCCTCCTCATCACAACATGTTTCAAACAAACTTCCTGGAACCACCTTCCTAATATTTCTAATGTTTTCTATGTCAAGCTTATCCCATTTTTCTAAAGTGCTCAGTATTGCTGTCAGCCAAATGATAAAAGTTTGACTGTTGTAGTCAATCAGTTATGGTTGGTAATTAATTACTATCTCTACTCGAATCTCAGCCTAGTTTGCCTCTCGCAGTATACAATTCTCATTTATAATAGATTCTGAATGGACTGTATCTTGTTCTCCAATTTTTCTTAAAGCTACAGAATTTCTGTACCCTTCTTTGTTAAACCCCTGAAAATGAGGTGGCAGCCGCTCTCCCCATATCCTCCTTTCAAGACACTGTCCATTCTGTTCAACTGCTCTTCCAAGTCCTTTGCTGTCTCTGACAGAATTACAATGTCATCGGTGAACCTCAAAGTTTTTATTTCTTCTCCATGGATTTTAATACCTACTCTGAATTTTTCTTTTGTTTCCCTTACTGCTTGCTCAATATACAGATTGAATAACATCAGGGAGAGGCTACAACCCTGTCTCACTCCCTTCCCAACCACTGATTCCCTTTCATGTCCCTCTACTTTTATTACTGCCATTTGGTTTCGGTACAAACTGTAAATAGCTTTTCATTCCCTGTATTTCACCCCTGCCACCTTCAGAATTTGAATGAGAGTATTCCAGTCAACATTGTCAAAAGCTTTCTCTAAGTCTACAAATGTTATAAATGTAGGTTTACTTTTCCTTAATCTTTCTTTTAAGATAAGTTATAAAGTCAGTATTGCCTTACGTGTTCCAACATTTCTACGGAATCCAAACTGACTTCCCTGAGGTCGACTTCTACCAGTTTTTCCATTCATCTGTAAAGAATTTGTGTTAGTATTTTGCAACCCTGAGTTATTAAACTGATAGTTCAGTAATTTTCATATCTGTCAACACCTGCTTTATTTGGGATTGGAATTATTATATTCTCCTTGAAGTCTGAGGGTATTTCGCCTGCCTCATACATCTTGCTCACCAGATGGTAGAGTTTTGTCAGGACTGGCTCTCCCAAGGCCATCAGTAGTTCTAATGGAATGTTGTCTACTCCTGGGGCCTTGTTTCGACTCAGGTCTTTCAGTGCTCTGTCAAACTCTACACGCAGTATCATATTTTCCATTTCATCTTCATCTACATCCTCTTCCATTTCCATGATATTGTCCTCAAGTACATCGCCCTTGTATAGACCTTCCATATACTCCTTCCACCTTTCTGCTTTCCCTTCTGTGCTTAGAACTGGGTTTCCATCTGAGCTCTTGATATTCATACAAGTGGCTCTCTTTTCTCCAAAGGTCTCTTTAATTTTCCTGTAGGCAGTATCTATCTTGCCCCTAGTGAGATAAGCCTCTACATCCTTACATTTGTCCTCTAGCCATCCCTGCTTAGCCATTTTGCACTTCCTGTCAATCTCATTTTTGAGACATTTGTATTCCTTTTTGCCTGCTTCATTTACTGCATTTTTATATTTTCTCCTTTCATCAATTAAATTCAATATTTCTTCTGTTACCCAAGGATTTCTACTAGCCCTCGTCTTTTTACCTACTTGATCTTCTGCTGCCTTCACTACTTCATCCCTCAGAGCTTCCCATTCTTCTTCTACTGCATTTCTTTCCCCCACTACTGTCAATTGTTCCCTTATGCTCTCCCTGATACTCTGTACAACCTCTGGTTTAGTCAGTTCATCCAGGTCCTATCTCCTTAAATTCCTACCTTTTTGCAGTTTCTTCAGTTTTAATCTACAGTTCATAACCAATTTCTTGTGGTCAGAGTCCACATCTGTCCCTGGAAATGTCTTACAATTTAAAACCTGATTCCTAAATCTCTGTCTTACCATTATATAATCTATCTGATACCTTCTTGTATCTACAGGATTCTTCCATGTATACAACCTTCTTTTATGATTCGTGAACCAAATGTTAGCTATGATGAAGTTATGCTCGGTACAAAATTCTACTAGACGACTTCCTCTTTCATTTCTTACCCCCAATCCATATTCACCCACTATGTTTCCTTCTCTCCCTTTTCCTATTCTCGAATTCCAGTCACCTATTAAATTTTTTTTTCTCCCTTCACTACCTGAATAACATCTTTTATTTCATCCTACATTTCGTCAATTTCTTCATCATCTGCAGATCTAGTTGGCATATAAACTTGTACTACTGTAGTAGACATGGGCTTTTTGTCTATCTTGGCCACAATAATACACTCACTATGCTGTTTGTAGTAGCTTACCCGCACTCCTATTTTTTTATTCATTATTAAACCTGCTCCTGCATTATGCCTATCTGATTCCCACTATATCTAATTTTAACCTATCCATTTCCCTTTTTAAATTTTCTAACCTACCTGCCTGATTAAGGGGTCTGACATTGCACGCTCCGATCCGTAGAACGCCAGTTTTCTTTCTCCTGATAATGACGTCCTCTTGAGTAGTCCCCGCCCGGAGATCTGAATGGGGGACTATTTTACCTCCAGAATATTTTACCAAAGAGGATGCCCTCATCATTTAACCATACAGTAAAGCTACATGCCCTCGGGAAAAATTACGGCTGTCGTTTTCCCTTGCTTTCAGCCATTCACAAAACCAGCACAGCAAGGCCGTTTTGGTTAGTGTTACAAGGCCAGATCAGACAAATTTTTCTCTGTATTCTATGTCTCTAGAAATATTTTAAATAAATTGTTCACACTTCTGAGTACAATCAGTTTATATCTTTTTAATTTGTTTCTGTGACATATATTGACATCCTACTTTGGTATGCCTCTGAAAGGCAAAATTCATATCCTTGGTCTATTGTTTCTGTTAACTTTCTAACAGTCCACTGTTTCTTTCATATTCTGCATGAACTTCATCAATTTGCCCTTTAAACTCGCTTCTAGCTTGGTTAATTGTTCCATTACTTGTGATTTTAATTCCTTACTCCAAAAAATCATTTTAGATTATAATACTGATTTACTGTTGGTGGACTCAATTTCAATGTTTCATCCTTTTAGTTCATCATTACTGGATTCCATTTTGTTCTCCAATTCCTGTTTTAATTCATTATCACCAGAATGAATTTTGGAAAACAGTAACTGGGTCCAGTTTGGCATTAACACATCGCCACACTGCTTATCATTTGACTTGCCTGTAGTCCAGAAACATCAAACTACATTTAGTTATCTGGCACTTTCTCCAGCTCTTCTTTTATTTTTACATTGGCCTCTTCTTAGACTTTTTGTTGCAGATTGATTAGAGGCAAATAAAAAATAATAAAAATGCTCTTGGCATAACTTATGTGATTGGACATGATGGGTGGTGTTGGAGTGGTGTACCAGCAATTGTGATGCAATACAGTGTGACATCATGTACCTAGAAGGTATTGCCTACTGTAGTAGCATTGGGGTGAGGATTGTGGGGAAATTGGTGGGCCAGGATAAGCAGAAATCTGTGGCCTTGTACAGAGTCTCATTGTCCCTCACAGCAGTGCGATGACAAACCTGTTCCCTCTGTACTCAGTGCCAAAGGCAGCCAGCCATAATGTAGCACACTGCCTCCATTCTGCTCATACCATCCTAGGCCATTGAAGGTGATATCCACCAAATATCTGCCACATTCGTAAGAAAGTATAAAATGTTCTCACTGTGTGTTTCACTTATTATACCTCTTCACTTTGTTTTATCTTTCTCTCTGTGCCTACAAATTCACTTTATCTACAAACTATTTTCATTATTTTTCCTGGATGACCTGCACCAGCTGTGGGGCAGAAAATTTTAAGTGTCTTGTTGCGTCAATTTTAAAAATGAATAGTTGAACTACGCCATGAGGGCCAGAAAATTAATTAATTCAGTGTCAGGAAATAGTCCTCAACATGTTACTCACAACCCGCAGTCTGCTTGGCCACAATTCAACTCACCAGGACTGAAATAAATTTCTACTCGCTACACAGAAGTGAGTTACGGGACAACGAAAAATTAAAATTTCACTGTTTTCAAAAATTATAGCTACTAACTATTTCTTTCTTTCTTATTGCTTGTCACACCAGCTATCCATTCCACTGTCCTCTTCCTTCAGGTTTCAACTGCACTTCAATTAATAATTACACCATTACTTTATCCTCCATTTCCTTTTTGTCCACTTATTTGTGCCCAGCGTGAGTACCACACTGTAGTGCCAAGCACATTGTTTCAGCTGTTTATTAAATTACCTGACTGTTATCTTATTTTCAGATGAACATCATGAAGATGATTCAATATAATGTAACTGTATAGATTTAAAAAGAAAAAAAATCTACTCACTAATTGACGGAGGGAGAAAACACACACAAAAAAGGTACAAACTTTCGGAGCCACTGACTCCTTCCAGCACAAGGGTGAAGGGAAAGGAACTGGAGAGGTTTAGGAAATGGAGTAGAGTTCAGAAAATACACCCAAAACCCTGGGTCAGGAGAGACTTAGCACACGGGATGAGAAGGAAAGACTGATTGTTGGGGACTGCACCATATGAGATTTGAATACCTGAGAGCTTAAAGGTGGAAGACAGAGTAATATGCAAGACAGAGATTACTGGTAAAATATTGTGCATGAGTTAATAAGATTGAAGAGCTAAGTGCATTCTATATAACATACAGTGCATTGTATGTAACATGCATACAGTGAACTTAGCTTTTCATCCTTATAACTTGTGTATGATGTTTTAGCAGTAATCTCTGTCTTGCACATTACCCTGTCTTCCACCTTTCAGCTATCAGATTTTCAAATCTTGTTTGGCACAGTCCTCAACAATCAGTCTTTACTTCTCATGCCGTATGGTGAGTCTCCCCTGACACTGTGCTATGGGTGACTTTTCCGAATTGTACCCCTTTTCCTGAACCTCTCCAGTTCCTTCGTTGATTCCTCTTCCTTCCCTTTCAACCCTTCAGCCAGAAGAAGGAGCACTGGCTCTGAAATCTTTTTTAAGTGTGTGTTCTCCCGCTGTCACTTGGTGACTAGATTTTTTTCATCTATCCAATCACATCATATTGCCACAAATTGATTATTTTCATTGTTATATCTAGCCGATTCAGTTCCTCAATGTTTGCACTGAATGGTCTTCTCTTATTCCACCTGGAATTTCTACTGAATCATTATAATCACTGGAATATACAATAAATTCTAAAGGTAATTCAGAAGTCAATTCTAAATGGAACATTTCTTGGTTTTCATTGGGGTCAGTGGGTATGACTTAATGACTCCCTTATGTATGCAACATAATTGGTAAAGACTGAGATACAACTCTTATTTGTAGCTGTCATGAAAAATGGGTTCACATTCTTTTCTGAGACTATGAAAGTCGGCTACCATGCCAGCTTTCACATTTCAGGTCCTGTGTCACCAGAAGTGTCTGGATACTAATTTAATGACAGTTATAATACTTACACAGGATAGACTGTTTTGCAGTTAATGTAGGGTTTTTGCCATATAACCATGGCAGCTAAGTAAGTTTCAATTAATACATGCCTAACTCTATCCCAGTTCTTTGATATTTACATTTACTGTAAAGCAATCACAATTTCTTATGCTAAAAAGTGTCTTAATACTGGCACAATCATACATTTTTCTGTGTCTTAAACAGGAAGGAAGGATGATTAAATTTAATGTACCAATAGTGGTGAGATAATTACAAACTGAGCTCAAACTGGGGAAGAAAATCACCTGAGCCCTTTCAAAGAAACTACTCAGCAATCACCCTGTTTGATTTCAGGTTAATCACAGAAAACCTACATCTGGATGGCCAGATAAGTATTTGAACTGCTGTCCTCCCAAACCAAATACAAATTTGGTATCTTATCACTTCACCAACTTCAGCTCACTTTGGTTCACCTGAAGTTGGTCTACAATTCCCTTCATGTTCCTTTTCAGCCTTCACTCCCTAGGAAGGAGACATCTGTTTCATTTTCTCATTGCTACCACCATGAAATCTGTGTGTGTGTGTGTGTGTGTGTGTGTGTGTGTGTGTGTGTGTGTGAGAGAGAGAGAGAGAGAGAGAGAGAGAGAACAGACTATTATAATTATTTGAAAATGAACTGTTTGCACAATACTATTAGTATTATTGTTTACATCAGCACATGGGTATACACCATATTTGTCTACTCATCAGTTTTTATGTTCCTCATAATTATGATTGAAACAAATGCAGCTGAACGACTTTAGCAAAGGTAAAATATGACTTCCGGAAATTTGCATCTGTGTATAGCCCAAAAACCTTAGGTCCGTGTTAAAATTGTTATTGTTACACATTTATTACATTGCAGTTAACACAATTAATAATCTCTTTGCAGATTGAAGCAAGCCTAACTGAGTGAAGTTTATTATTCAGAAGACTGAGGGCTGGGCTGGGCACCTGCAGTGATGGATTGGACTGGGTTGGATCAGACTGGACAAGTAGATACTATCAAGGGTGAATTCAGCTGACAGGTGTCACAGCTTACCCAATGTCTCTATGGTTAAAGGGGTTCAATAAGCAGCTGCTGAGGAAGCACATAACATAACATGTCGTCTGTTTCATTCAAATGTAAGGCTGTTTCAAGAATAGATCTTGTCTCACATATACTATGCTGTTTTCCAACTTTCATACTCAAAATTCACACACAGAGAGACATCGTCTAAAGGGGTATACAATAGCAGACTTCTTTTCCATGTATTCCTTGCATATGGTATGGTTGCTCATTTATTCAAAACACTTCACTTTTAGGGATGAACAATTGTTTCTTGGAACTGAAAACTTTACATAAAATTGATTATCCATTGTAACCACCAGTGGTTATGTTATAATAACAATAATAATAATGATAATAATAATGAGTCATTTGGGCCTGAGTTGCATTTGCATTTGTGTGTGTGTGTGTGTGTGTGTGTGTGTGTGTGTGTGTGTGTGTGTGAGAGAGAGAGAGAGAGAGAGAGAGCGAGAGAGAGAGATCTATTTTTTACGAAGGCCTTACGAGCTGAAAGCTTTATTTGTGAGAGTCTTTTTGTTGTGCCCATCTGCGCCTCAGCATCTTCACTATATGGTGAGTAGCAACTTTCCTTTTCAAATATTGTTACATTCCATCCTGGATTTTCCATTGAGTGATTATATTATTTTATTTTGAATACTTTATTTCCTTGTTGTCATAATTTATAACTTTTGGGCACAGTTCAACAGAATATTTTTATTGCAGCAGTGTCACCTATGCCATAAATTGTCTTAATTCCCATCTTATGTAGACCATTATTTAATGGGGGTGTTCTTACACTGGCACTGCAGCACATCAACTGATTCAAGACATTTCTGTTTATAAAATGCATCAGTTTGAAAATAACAGATATAACCATTTAGTAATTATACTATACAAATGACTGTATGTGGCGCGCACTTACCATTTTCTATCAGTAATAAGAAACAGTGTTTGAACAGTTCTCGGGTATCCGACCGGGTAGCGTGGTTCCTGAAGATGGCAGTGTGTACGTCTGCCAAAATATTGTGGAGAAATTACGACGCTACCCGGTCGGATACCCGAGAACTGTTCAAATTGGAAATATGCTGGGAAAACTTCAGATTGCAAGAAACAGTGTTACTTTGCAATGTAAATTTTCAGTGAGCTTCTGCAAGAATTGAAGATAGGTAGTAACAAACCATATTGTCAAGCCCAAATTTAAGGCCTTTTTCTTGGCTTTCTATTTCCTGCAGTAACATTGTCACTAAAATGAAGACAAATCAAGGATTTTTTATCTCTGAGAACTCTGAAATGTTATCTAATTCAACCATCTTAACTTGGAGAGTCATACTTAAGAAAAGTCAAAAGCAGATGATGAAATAAAACTTGATTCACAACCAGTTTCTGTCAACTCACAGCGATTTGCAGAGTATAGATGTAATATAGATGAAGAATGAATATCATCAGGTAATGTAAAATTAGAACCTGAATATAGATAGTGTACTGTGATTTGCAGTTTTGGTGCTGCAGGGCAGTTTTTGGTGTTATTCGTTGACACTGTAGTAAAAAGAAAGCCATAAAGGTTGACATACAAAAATAACAATGATTGATTGTTTGAAGGGGACCGAAAATATAAACCTACTACATCAGCAGCTCTTGATGGTTCCTATAACCTGATTTTCTTCAAATATTTATGAGCTGTGAGGCATCCCCTGTGCATAATATATGCCAACTTGGCTTTTACACATTATCCCACATAATGTCACAGTGGGTGTCCTGACCCGACTGAGGAGATGGTCCAGCTGATATATGACCAACTGTACTTTCTCCAACGGCGGGGTAAAGAGGTATCCTTCTGCTGGATGCCTGGTCATGTCAGAATATGGGCCAATGAACAGGCCGATCGGGCTGCCAAGGAGGCGTGCAGAGAGCAGGATGTGGTCCAGTGTCCTATCCCCTTGCAGTCAGTCATTGCTGCACTCCATAGGAAATGCATGGAGTTGTGGGAGGACGAATGGCTGGCGGTGACGGCCAATAAACTGCGGTTGGTAAAGTCAACCACTCGGCCGTGGCGTTCCTCCTGCCGGTTGCTCAGGCGAGAAGAGGTGGCCCTCACACGTCTTCGGATCGGGCACTGTCCTCTCACACATAGCTTTTTATTACGGCGGGAGGATCCTCCATTTTGTGATGCTTGTGGTGTGCACATCTCTGTTCGCCACATTTTAACAGACTGCATTTTATACTGTAATGCAAGGGCAGAAGCACAAGTTGATGGGGATCTGCCTTCTGTTTTAGCTAATGATGAGACGTGTGTGTCTAGGGTTTCTAAGTTTTGTGATGTGTCTGGACTCTGGCCTAAACTTTTAGGCTGGAGGTTTTAGTGTATTGCAGAGTGGCTGTCTCCTCCCCTTTTTTCAATGATTGTTCCCCGTGTTTTATGTTCCGTTTTATATTCCTGTTCTGGAATTTTTCTTGACACCCGTCTCACTATGTTACTGAACGGGTGCTGAAGACCTTGCTGTCATGCGCCCAAAAACCCCTCTACCACTACTACTACTACTACTACTACTAGCAGTTGATGTATGATGCGAGTACATAATACACATAAAATGCATGCTACAGCATTTTCTACCCAGGTAAATTGAAACAACAAGAGGTTTGTGAGAGTTTCAAAGGGAGCTTTAGGTAACGATTGACAAACAGGGGAAAGGACTACAGTACATGACAAATGGGTAACTCTGAGAGAGGAAATAGTGAATGCAGCAGAGGATCAAATAGGTAAAAAGACAAGGTTCAATTGGCTCTAAATGGCTCTAAGCACTATGGGACTTAACATCTGAGGTCATCAGTCCCCTAGACTTAGAACTAATTAAACCTAACTAACCTAAGGACATCACACACATCCATGCCCGAGGCAGGATTCAAACCTGTGACAGTAGCAGCAACACGGTTCCGGACTGAAGCACCCAGAACTGCTCGGCCATACCGGCCGGCAAAAAAAGACAAGGCCGGGTAGAAATTTTTGGGTATCACAGGAGATGGATTCGACTGGCGAAAGGATATGGCAAAGATGAAAGAGAACACAAACATCTAAAAAAACTGGACTGAAAGAAAGTGCAAAATGGCTGTGCAGGAATGCCTACAGGACAAGTTTAAAAGTCTGCAGAAGCATACATAACAGTAGGGAAAAAATAGACATCACCCACAAAAAAATTAACAAGTCCCTTTGAGAATTCAGAAGCAGCTGTGTGAATATCAAGAGCTCAGATGGAATACCAGTACTAAGCAAAGAAGGAAAAGCTGAAAAGTGGAATGAATACATAGAGGAGCCATACAACAGAAGTGAACATGACGGCAATGTTACAGAAAGGGAAGAGGAAGCAAATGGATATGCGATGGGAAGCATGATACTGTGACAAGAATTTGACAGAGAACTAATACACCTACACCAAATATGACCCCTGGAGTAGATGACAATTGCCTCACAACTGCTGATATCTTCAGGGGAGCCAGCCATAACAAAACTATTCCACCTGGTGTGCAATAAACAAGACAGAGGAAATACCTCAGGCTTAAAGAAGAATGTAATAATTCCAATACAAAAGAAAGCAAGTGTTGACAGGAGTGAATATCACCAAATTATGTTTAATAAGGCATGATCGCAAATAGTGACAACGAATTATTTGTAGAAGAATGGTAGCAGCTGACATTGGGGAAGATCAGCTTGGGTTCAGGCAAGACAAGTTAAGAAAAGGCAAGCCTACATTTACAGCTTTTTTAGACTTAAAGAAAGCTTTTTACTAAGCTTAGCTGAATACGCTTATATATGGACAAGGAATTGAAGTTCAGGCAAAAGAAGAAATAAAAGTTTGAGGTTTGCTAGTGATATTGTCATTCTGCCACAGACAGAAAAGAACCAGGAAGTGCATTTGAATGGAATGGAGAATATCTTGAAAGGAAGATATAAGGTGAATGTCAATGAACGCAAAATAGAGATAATGACACACTAAAAGTAGCAGTTGACTTTTACAATTTAGGCAGTAAAATAAGAGATGGTGGACTATGTAGAGGAGATAAAAAACGCAGAATGGTAATTTCAACATAAGCATTTCTGAAGAAGAGAAATTTGTTAATATTGAATATAGATTTTAATGTTAGGAAGTCTTTTCTTAAAGTATTTGTTTGGAGTGTTGCCATGTATGGATGATTAACAGTTTAGAAAAGAAGAAAACAGAAAATTTAGAAATGTGATGCTATAGAAGAATGCTGGAGATGAGGAGGTACAGAAATGGATTGGGGAGAAAAGAAATTTGTGGCATAACTTGACTAAAAGAACAGACTGGTTGACAAGATACATTATGAGACATCAAGGAAACATCAATTTAGTACTCGAGGGAAGTGTGGAGGGTAAAAAAATTACAGAGGAAGAGTGGTACAATATGCATGTACAAATGTATGTGGATTGCAGTAGTTATCCAAGTCTGATGAATAGGCTTGCACAAATAGAGAAGTGTGGAGAGATGCATCAAACCAGTGTTCGGACTGAAAAGCACAACAGTATCCTTCATTATATGTAATACAGATTTTCTGAATTTATATTTCAGTTTTTTGTTGTCTATAACCAGAAGTCTGTTAAATGTGGAGTGACCATATACCTTGAACTACATAATGTTTTAATTTTCACTACCCCCCCCCCCCCCCCCCCATGAACCATGGACCTTTCCGTTGGTGGGGAGGCTTGTGTGCCTCAACGATACAGATAGCCGTACCGTAGGTGCAACCACAACGGAGGGGTATCTGTTGAGAGGCCAGACAAACGTGTGGTTCCTGAAGAGGGGCAGCAGCCTTTCCAGTAGTTGCAGGGGCAACAGTCAGGATGATTGACTGATCTGGCCTTGTAACACCAACCAAAACAGCCTTGCTGTTGTGGTACTGTGAACAGCTGAAAGCAAGGGGAAACTACAGCCATCATTTTTCCCAAGGGCATGCAGCTTTACTGTATGATTAAATGATGATGGCGTCCTCTTGGGTAAAATATTTCGGAGGTAAAATAGTCCCCCATTCGGATCTCGTCATTATCAGGAGAAAGAAAACTGGTGTTCTACGGATCGGAGCATGAAATGTCAGATCCCGTACTCGGACAGGTAGGTTAGAAAATTTAAAAAGGGAAATGGATAGGTTAAAGTTAGATATAGTGGGAATTAGAAATAAAAACTTTGAGGTTCGCCGATGACATTGTAATTCTGTCAGAGACAGCAAAGGACTTGGAAGAGCAGTTGAACGGAATGGACAGTGTCTTGAAAGGAGGGTATAAGATGAACATCAACAAAAGCAAAACAAGGATAATGGAATGTAGTCAAATTAAGTCGAGTGATGCTGAGGGAATTAGATTAGGAAATGAGACACTTAAAGTAGTAAAGGAGTTTTGCTATTTGGGGAGCAAAATAACTGATGATGGTTGAAGTAGAGAGGATATAAAATGTAGACTGGCAATGGCAAGGAAAGCATTTCTGAAGAAGAGAAATTTGTTAACATCGAGTATAGATTTAAGTGTCAGGAAGTCGTTTCTGAAAGTATTTGTATGGAGCTTAGCCATGTATGGAAGTGAAACATGGACAATAAATAGTTTAGACAAGAAGAGAATAGAAGCTTTCGAAATGTGATGCTACAGAAGAATGCTGAAGATTAGATGGGTAGATCACATAACTAATGAGGAGGTATTGAATAGAATTGGGGAGAAGAGGAGTCTGTGGCACAGCTTGACTAGAAGAAGGGATCGGTTGGTAGGACATGTTCTGAGGCATCAAGGGATCACCAATTTGGTACTGGAGGGCAGCGTGGAATGTAAAAATCGTAGAGGGAGACCAAGAGATGAATACACTAAGCAGATTCAGAAGGATGTAGGCTGCAGTAGGTACTGGGAGATGACGAAGCTTGCACAGGATAGAGTAGCATGGGGAGCTGCATCAAACCAGTCTCAGGACTGAAGACCACAACTACAACAACAACAACAACAACAACAACAATTTTCATTAAGTGACATACTGCTGCATAAGATAGGTTCTGTCTGTCTTTATATAAAGGAACAGGTGAAAGCTTGTGCAAATTCCTTTATTTACAGTTATTTATTTCAATGCTACCATTACTAATTTGAGGCTGGGTGCTAACGTGACTTCATAGTTTGCTGCACCAAAGCTAATTTTCGCTCTGAAGCAGAGTGTGAACTCATCTGAAACTTTCTGGGAGGTTAAATCTGTGCTGGAATTGAACCTGGGACCATTGCCTTTTGTAGACAAATGCTCTACAGACTGAGTTAACAAAGGATCCTCACAGCTTCACTTCTACCAGTACCTCTCTTCTACCTTCCAAACTTGTATTCATGAGGGCAGGTCTTGAGTTGTGCTTAGACGACTAGGTCAGTAGATCCCAGGTTTGAGGCCAGATCAGTGTGTGATTTGTGCTTTTACCAGGGGGGGGGGGGGGGGATGTCTTGGGGGTTAGTATAATTACATATGTTACTAGCTTGGACCGTGGTGTTACCCATGGTTAAACAGTCATTTATAAATAGATGTTAATGCCGAAACTCACTATTCACACGCATGCACTATCAGAAAAGCCATCCCTTGTTATATCTTTGAAAGTACATCATAGGAGAAGCTTATTTACAAAATCATCTACATACAGGTATATGAGGGGAATTCAAAAAGTAAAGGCACATTTATGAAAAGCTGTACTTATTCTGATAAAAAAAAAAAAAAGCTTTTTTTTATTTCATCATAAAATACGTTTTTCGGTTGCATCTGTAATCAATTTTGCACCGCAGCAATGACGTCTTCATCACTTTCAAATCTTCTTCCCTGCAGTGCTTCCGTTAAGGATCCAAACATGTGAAAATCACTTGGAGCCAGGTCTGGAGTGTATTGTGGATGTTCCAGCACCTCGAATCTCAACTCCTTTATTCCGTCGGCTGTCCGTTTGGCAGAATGTGGGCGAGCGTTATCTTGCTGCAGGATGACGCCTCTTCAGTTTTCCACGATGTTTGGATCTGACTGCAGGCTTAAGTTTCGTACGCAACGCATCACATCCACCATACAATACAGATCTGGCTATAAAGCCTCGTTTACGCTGGGGCGACGTCTTGCAGCGTTGTGTCATGCTGCGGAATGTGGCGTGCGTTGTCTTGTAGCATGCTACAACAGGCAACATCTTGCGGCGTATGCTGCATGCGGCAGGTTAATTGAATTTGTGCCACACGTGTGTCGGTCTTGCAGTATAACGGATGATAAAGTGATCGCAGCGGTGGCCTACTTGGTACATGCACATGCAGCTAACAACGGAAATGAAAACCAAAGGAAAAGAAAACGATGGTGGAAGAGAAGAGTATTTAAAGAAGGTCCCCGAAATAGTATTCTAGGAACTAGAAGCAGACGATGGCGCGTTATCTAGTAATTTTACGAGAATGTCGACTGAAGACTATAATTACTTACTGCAGTTAACTACACCTCTTATTGTAAAGAAAGATAACAACTGCCAAGACAGTATTTGACCAAGAATTCGATGGGCCATTACATTACGATTTTTAGCCACTGGCGAAGTCACTAATGTACTTATTTAAAGTATCATATTCTGCTATTTCCCTCATAGTGCCAGAAGTATGTGAAGCTATTTCATTGGTTTTGAAGAATTACATAAAGGTAAACAAGCAACATTCAATACTGATTTTATTTAAGTAATGTTTTATTGGCATTTTTAAGCAAATTAAAATGGACATTAAAGAACTGTTAAAAATACTTATTTCTAAAATCGAATTAATTCGAGCTCTTCTGTTTCTGTTTGATCAAATTCGTCACAATTATTATTGTCCACATATACAATCTCGCAGCTAGGTTTTGCAACCAATATTTCGATGCTCGGAGTTTGCTATTCATACTCCCCCAAGGCCGCTTTAAAAAGAACATTTGAAAATATGTGCTTGACATATGTGGGAGGTACATGTTCTTCAAGAGCTACATCGCCGTCATCTTTTGATACTGTGTTCTCTGTGTCATCAGTCTGAAAAAACAGGGAAAGTAATGAGTATGTTTCACCTTTCAGATTCCAAAGGATACTGAAGAATAGAATGGCAGAAGGTAGCAAGAAATTTCGAAGTGAAGTGGAATTTCCCTCACTGCATATGAGCCATATGAGGCAAACATGTGTAAATTATGTGTCCTCCGAATACTGGAAGTGAATACATCAACTACAAAAAAACATTCAGCATTGTCCTTATGGCAATTGTAGATGCAAATTACTGCTTTCAATGTGTAAATGTTGGATGTCACAGGGACAGAAAGAGAGGGGAGGAGGAGACTGACTTAGAGGGGGAGAGAAATTGACCTTAGTAAAGGGGAGAGTGACGGAGGGGGTAGGAGGTTATAGGGGAGAGAAGCAGATGGACAGAGAGAGAAGGGCAGGAGAAGATGGGGAGTGGGAAAACAAGGACATGAGGGAAAGGTAGAGACATCCGGGTAATGCCGAGTTTATTTACCTCATTTATAAAATTAATAAATCTTCATATGTTGTTAATTAACAACTTTGTAAATGAGTCATGTAATATACGATACGCAAACTATACTAAAATATGAGATGAATAAATGCAAAATTAAAATTTTTGTGTTGTTTTGTGCTTAATTTTAACACTCTGAAATTATAAGTGAATGTTAATTTGTTAAATCATCGTATTATGACAAAGCCACAGCAAAGTGTGGCCGGTTCAGCTAGTACTACAGTATATAATTGTCATTTTAACTTACAGAGTTTAGTTGAAGAGACGAGATGAATGAGACTGCTCCTGAAGATTCGAGGGTTTGCCTGTTGGTTTGTCAAGGGCGCTATGGTGCTGAGACTTGATCCACCTTGCTGCAAATTTTTCTGCATCGAAGCAATGCAGTGGAGGTCCATTTATTGAAATGAAAAGTAGATTTAAAAGTGTCGGAATTTGTAAGTGATTTCTCTGATCAGTGTTAAAATCATGGCACTAAATCCGCATTCACATTCAGCCGTAGATATAGGTATAACTTCGACTGCTCTCACAAGTTCCTTCACAGAATTGGGCATGTGTTGAGGATTTTCTTTATAGATTCGAAAATCTTTAACTAGTGACGCACACGTGCTTTCACGTAATTTAAAATCCACCTTATTACACAAGCGAGAAACTGACATGTCACCATGAAACACACGTTCATAATCATCTGAAGGCCATGTATCTGAGTTTAATACGGCTACATCCGAAAAGAAATCCAGGTCCTCAAAGCGGTTTTTTATATTGTCTACCAAAGACTGAAAAAATTTCTTCCGAAATGTCGAAATCTGTTATATTCATCACAAGATGGTTCTTTAATTAATACCCCTTTGAATGTGCGCTTTTCCTCCAACTCTTGTACTATCATTCTAATTCGTGGCGAGTCATTTGTTTTCAGTGTTTCAAGAGTTCTTATAGCCACGTCAGTTTCCTGTTTTGCTTTAAGGACTGAAGAAATTCTGTTCTGCATAAAGAATGATAATACTTGCAGAACTTCTAGGGCCTCATAAAGCATAACTAATTCAATTACAAGCAACCACTTTGTGAGAAAACCTTCAAATTTAGATCCCTCCTGAGTTGATCGGCAACCATCATGTCTCAGTTTTTCAAAAAGATAAACAAGAGAACTGTGAACAGCATTAAATGAGGAAGCAACCTAACGTACGCGAAAAATACGGCCTAGTTTTAATAGCTGCGAGGATAATTCTTGTGAAACACTTTGTAGCAGTCGATGATTTTTGGGACTTCGAGAAAACACAGAATATAAGGAATCTAAAAAAAAACCTGTATATGGTATACATTTGCTACATCATTCATAAAATAGTGGACAGCTAATTCCATTTTGTGGTTCATACAATGAACGACAGTTAAATCCTTATGTAAATGACTACGCAGTAGAGTGGCTACGCCTTTGTAAGGTGCAAGCACTGTTGAGGCACCATCTATTGCGATTCCTACAAGGTGGTTTTTTAGTACATCATTTGTAATGCCATACTTTTCAAGAGGTGCTGACAGTGTGCTGAAAATGCATTCTCCTGTTCCACTTTCTAATTCAACGATGTCAAAAATGTCAAGAAAATAATTGCAAGCAACTCCCTCAAAGGACAAACGTAAATATATTATTAAACAAGTTTTATTGGAAACCGTTGTACTTTCGTCCATCATGATACTAAAGTTTGTAACCGATTCTACAAGGAAGTGAGCAAGATTCTTTTTCAATTTCTTCTCCTACAAACATAATGATATTTCGGCATGCATAGTTAGAATGAAGCATATTACCGACTGATAAACCATTAAGCTTTTGTAGTTCGATTACTGCAGGATACGATTTGAATGATAATTTCTGTTTAGCTGTTACATATGCAGATCTGAACAACGAAGCAGTTGCGATTACTTTTTCTTGATGCTGCTTTCCCCACAACTTTTCACTTTCACTCACGAATTTTTCTAAACTTTTCTTTTCTTTTATAGCCGGCCGAAGTGGCCGTGCGGTTAAAGGCGCTGCAGTCTGGAACCGCAGGACCGCTACGGTCGCAGGTTCGAATCCTGCCTCGGGCATGGATGTTTGTGATGTCCTTAGGTTAGTTAGGTTTAACTAGTTCTAAGTTCTAGGGGACTAATGACCTCAGCATTTGAGTCCCATAGTGCTCAGAGCCATTTGAACCATTTTTCTTTTATACTCATGATTTCTACGCACTTCATGTGTGATTTGCACTTTGCATGATCCCTGATTTTATCATTTAGTTTTTTGGCGTCATTAGCAGAAACACCAACTAAAAACGCGTTATCGATACGCACATGCTCACTGCTTTCCACCTGAAGTTCACGAACTTGTGAACACACTGTGCGTTTTTGTCATTTACGGACAGCCACGGCTTAGTCTTTTGCCAGTTTTGAAAACGTGATAAGGCAAAACAATTTCCTACTATAATCTCAAGAGTACTGTAAGTCACATTCCTACCTTGAGACGTGTCACAGTTTTCAGTCACCGGAGATTCTGTCTCTTCCCCTGTATTAGCACCATCATTACCGTTTTCTATTTTACATTTGCTGTCTATTTTAACTCTTTTAGCAACACTGTTAGTATCCTGGCTGTCAGAGTTTGTACACGTATCAGGTAATGCACTGCTCTTAAGGAAATCAGAAATTTTGTTTTGTTTGAATGACATCCTGAAATTCCGTAGTTCTTACAGGCCCGGACGCACTCAACTCACTAATGAAGCTACTGAAGCGGGAACGTGCGAAGGTCGCCGTGTGTTTGGCGGACGCGAGGCAACGAACGGACGGCACCAATTAATTTGGGGTACGCGATGCTGGGGAGCCTGTGTTTAGCTCCACACACGTGGTTCGCGGCTAGCGAAGTCACACTGTCCGATCCCGTCTGGTAGGCACCGTTGCTCACTTCGCACTACTTTGTGCTTTCGTCCCAGGCACGTTGGTCCGCGCCATACCGTTGCCAAAAGGTGGCCTAACGGTAAATGTTCGCACAGGTAGCGGGCCGGTCACCACCCTGTGTCAGGGCCCGGGGTGGGAATTTCGGCCCCCAGCTCACCCAACTCTGCAGTACGACTGCTGCGGTATGACTGCCACACTACTTCCCTCGCAAGCTCGCAACTAAACGGATGACGCACCTTAGACGAAAGCAACAATGACAACGTGAGAATGATGATTTAGTTCTAAATGTTTTGAAATGCTTAACTACCACATAACACTTTTTCAAAATTAATAAGCAAACATATTAATAGTAAGACAGTATCAAAAACTTTCAGTGTTCGGCTCCACAAATTTAAACTATTTGTGAAGTTTCACTTCCGTGCGTGGGAAATAAACATCCCAGGTTGGAATGCATAAACTAAAACCAGAGGATGGGATGGTCTGATGCAGAGGGGGCGGGGGAGGGGAGGGGAGGGGGGAATCCCCCTCATCTCCCCCCCCCCCCCCCTGCAAATCGCACACTGGGCCAGATTCAGCACATAGTTTTAATCTACAGTATCTACAGTAGGCTACCTACAAAAGAAGTTAAAGGCTTGTTAGTGTTCAGGTGAAAATGTCCTGAAATCTGCGCTAACAATAAACAAACAACAATATAAAGTGCCTAAAAGCTTAGAACACTGGAAATCAATAACATTTATATATTTCATTACAGTCACAGTAAAAGGATGATGCATGAAAGCATAATATTCAGACGACACTTACGCTATTAAAGACTGAGCACCAGCCTAGTTGGGCAAGGATGGAGCACGAACATGACTATCTCCCAGTTTCAGCCTGATGATTGAATAATGATTGGAACCCTATCCCTTATGAATGTATACACATATCTTGGTATAGCAAGAAGTTTTAAAAATGGAAACTCTGCTAAGTCAGTGCAAGTGCATGTTTTGACTATTACACCAAACAGTTTTACGACAGAAAAGAAAAATTGTTCCGTATTGTGAAACTTAAAACTGTGTCATTGACTGCTGAAAACGAGACACTGATGACTACTAAATACTTCCACCAACCCCTGACCTCACCAAACGAATCAAGCCATAGTAAAAATATATAAATAATGTAGGGAGAACATGATGTAGTAGATCTGCCTTGTCTCTGTTTTGATTGTCATTTGTTTGAGGGAAGTGTTACCCTACTGTAAATTAGTATTACAGGTGTGGTGGTGGAGGGAGGTGAATGTTATAAATGTGTAACACGAATGTCAACAATCGGCCTATAACGAAAACAAGTGGATGAAGATGTAATTTCAGATCCACTATATTTAATGGCACAAAGAACGAAACACAGAGATCTATACTGTCCTCTAATTGGCACTGTTGCTTCCTCCTCTCAAAACATTAGCCAGCAAAACTTTTAACTCCATTGCAACAAGAAATAAGACTTCTATGTATTGTATAATTCGTTTAATATTTAACTCTTACGGTGTCAAAAGTAAATCCTTTTATACTCTAGACTGCTGTATACGGTAAATGTAATTTCTCAAACTAATATTAAAAAAATAAGAATGTTAAATCTTGCAATGCAGCTCAGTAAGTGGAACAAACAAACTCTCACAGAGTGTTATTTCATTTGTAAACAAGTGGTTACGGTACGAACTGATACTACCAAGCAAAATTAATATTTGTTTATATATTACCAAATAATTACCATAAAGGCTATAGCTCTAGTAAAACTAACGCTTTGAAAACAAGTCTAGTGAAGTAAACACTGGTTTTGATATGTTTGCATAATAAAACGATGCGTCAGCATTAAACATGTTACCTTAAAATTAACGTATAACTTCCAGAAAAATTGGACTCGCCAGTGTGTTTCGACACACTCTGCTAATGTTATACCAGTAAATTTGTCTTTCACGTCCCATAACAAAGAATTCCTGATTTATATCTCCACGCAACCCATTTTTCCGGTTGAAATACAATTCAAAACCGCTTCTTCTATACAGCCATTTAATCAAAACACACCTTTTAAAACTGGTACCTGATACAAAAATCTTCCAATTTTTTGGCGAGTGTATATTTCTGCCCCCTAGCGACAAATCATAGAGGACACCACTAGTTGCTTAGAGCCTCATACACGACTTTAATGGGCACGAAACTTGTGCGGGGGGGAAAAAAAAGTTAAGCAAGTAACGTTCAACCCATGAAAGGGTTTCTGGAAGGGTAGCGAGCCACGGTCTCGGCCACCTTTTACCCCCAGCGAAGTTCCCATGTAGTCAATTTGATTACCGTTCCCCGGTACTCAGTTTTAGCCAGGAGAATGAGTGGACTTGTGGCTGTCAGTTGTCCTGGAGGGTCTGGAGCGAGGAAAACTGCCCACTTCTGCCGGAGATTGAGCCTGCTACCTTCAGGGCCGCTCTGAAGCGCCAACCGCTTGGCCACCATTGCCGCTTTAGACGGGAATAATTTTAAATGAATAACAGAAAACTCGATAGTTCCGACAAAACTGCAACTACAAAAACGGCTATACAGGGCAGAAAGTTGTGAATAAATCGCTAGCATCACCGTCAAAAGATCTAAGGAACAAGTTGGATATGGATCGTTCTTAAAGCTAATTAGAGTAGATCAGGGGGAAATGCCTATCGGGGTGAGATGCCTAAAGCTGGCATTTCCGCCGGCTCTCAACAGATCGCGACACCAACGTGCACGGCAATCGCTAGCTGTAGTATGGGGCGAAAGCAGCTCCGTGTATCGCTTTGGTCATTGTTACTCCGCTTTGAAAGCAACAAATACAAGATAAGAGCTAAAACTGACGCCTTCTTAATAGTGCACAGCTATTTTCAAGAGCGTACGAGCGTCTGAATAATGTAGAGCCAAATGCTGCACATGTTGAGCATAGAAGGTACTTTGTAGTTTAAGTTGCCATCCGCCGTTGCCACACAAAGGCCATGTTGTGCCAGTCACGGTAAGTGGCATCTCATCCCGATCCTCGGGAGAGACGCCACTGTTTTCTCGGGGTAAGATGCCGAATCGTATCCCCCCAAGAACACAGACTTTCTTTTCGTAGGAAATGCCTCGGACTTATGTTAGAACATCAAGCAGGGGTCAGTGGTCTGAAGAATCCCTACAAATGGCTATGGAACATGTAAGGACTGATGGAATGAATTGTTTTGAGCGTCTCAAGAATATGGGATCCCATATAGAACTCTGAAACGACATCTGTTGAAGAAAGATGAAAGGAAGCATGGCATGGGCCCACAAAGTAAGCAGTATTCTATTAATTATAATCTTTTCTTTGATTATGGAGCAAAATGAGAATAATTTCTAACTGAAATGTTAATTCACTTAAAAATTAATGATTGAATTACACTTTTTTAATTCCTCAAACTTTTCTCAGTGATGAATAACTATCACATTATAATTATTGTTATGATTTGTAGGTAGTCTTGGTGAAGAGAATGAGAAACAATTGCTTATTTACATAAGACAGTTGCCAATGTGTGGATTTCCACCAACTGGAGCAACTCTTCGTAGGCTGGTATTCCAGTTCACGGAAAGAAATGGAATTCCTCATAGATTTTCTAAAGAAAATCAAATGGCAGGTTGGGACTGGTTACAGTCTCTGAAACGTAACCCACAGCTAGCTATGAAGAAGCTACAAGGTCCCCCTGTTGATAGGGCTATAGGAATGAAAAGAGATGCTATTGCAGCATATTTTTCTTTAGTTCTGGAAGTCTTAACAGCAAATTATTTACTGGATAAGCCTGGCCGCCTGTACAAAATGTACGAAACTGGGTTTCAGATGAATCCTAGGCCAGCCAAAGTGATAACAGAAAAAGGTTTTCCTTCTTTGTATCAAGTAGCTTCATTCCTCCAGTGTGTATTTTAAAAGGTAAAAGAAAGAAGTCTGAGTGGGAGGATGGACTTCTGAACGGTTTGATTGTATTTATGAATGAGAGATCAGGGTGTGTCAACTCTGATATATTCATGAGTTGGATGAAAGACCACTTTATTCCCAGAAAACAACAAGGAAAAGTAGTTCTGCTTCTCGATGGGCACACCTCAAATTCTACTGATCCAGGTATGCTTGATCTTGCAACAGAAAATGATGTGATCATGATTTGTTTACCTATTCATTCAACACACTACCTTCAGCCTCTTAACAGGTGTGTTTTCAAATCACTGAAACAAGCTTTTTACAGGACAATGCAAAACTGAACATTGTGTCATCCTGGACGTAAAGTCCCAAGAGCACAGTTCCCAGTCGTCCTCAGCGAAGCCTGGAAGAAAGCTGCAGTTCCATCCATTGCTCAATCTGGATTTGAAGCTTGTGGCTTTTACCCATACAACCCGGAAATAATTCCAGAGGAGGCATTTCAAATTTCTGATCTGGTTGCTACTGGTGTGGCAGACAAGAATGAAGGATATAACACCTACTGTAGAGGATGTGCTCAGGTTGTTCTCCCACAGAAAGGCAATAGAAAACGTGAAGCACAGGTCGATAATGAGCCACTTCTGCGGCTGACAGTTTCTCTTCACATTCGGAATAGGACCTTGTGATGGTGAATTGTAATTCGCTCGCGCGTTGAAATTACCCCTATTGTTTTGGAAATTTCTTTTAAATCGTTTATTTTTCCGTTCCCGTTACCGTACTCATTACCTTTGGGTATGTAATCTTGCTGTTGTGTGTACCAATCTTGCTGTGTGTTTAAATCACGTTTTACTGATCTATTGTACTGACCGATTGTACTGAGATAAGGAACCAGTGGTCGGAAATGTATATACACTGAAGAGCCCCTGTTTTACTGATCTATTGTACTGACCGATTGTAGTGAGATAAGGAACCAGTGGTCGGAAATACATAAATACACTGAAGAGCCCCTGCCTAATATCGTGTAGTAGCCCCCCCCCCCCCCTCCCCCTCGCCCCAACCGAGAGCACGCAGAAGTGCCGCTACACGACGTGGCGTGGACTCGAATAATGTCTGAAGTAGTGCTGGAGGGAATTGATCCAAGAATCGTGCAGGGCTGTCCATAAACCCATAACAGTACGATGGGGTGAGATCTCATCTGAACAGCACGTTGCAATAATGTTCATGTCTTGGGAGTCTGGTGGCCGGCGGAAGTGTTTAAACTCAGAAGAGTGTTCCTGGAGCCACTCTGTAGCGATTCTGGTTGTGTGGGGTGTCGCATTTTCTTGCTGGAGCTGGCCAAGTCTGTCGGAATGCACAATGGACATGAATGGATGCAGGTGATCAGACAAGATGCTTACGTACGTGTCACCTGTCAGAGTTGTATATAGACGTATTATTGGTCCCATATCACTCCAAATGCACACGCCCCACACCATTAAAGAGCCTCCACCAGCTTGAACAGTCCCCTGCTGGCATGAAGGATCCATCGATTCGAGGTTGTCTCCATACCCGTCCACGTCCATCAGCTCGATCCAATTTGAAACGAGGCTCATCCCACGGGGCAACATATTTCCCGTCATCACCAGTCCAATGTCGTTGTTGTCGTTCCCAGGCGAAGCGTAAAGCTTTGTGTCGTGCATTCATCCAGGGTACACAAGTGGGTATTCGGATCCGAAAGCCCATATCGATGATGTTTCGTTGAATGGCTCCCACGCTGACACTTGTTGATGGCACAGCACTGAAATCTGAAGCAATTTGCGGAAAGGTTACACTTCCGTCACGTTGAACGAGTCTCTCCAGTCGTCTTGGTCCAGTTCTTGCAGATCTTTTCTGGCCGCAGCGACGTCGGAGATTTGATGTTTTACCGGATTCCTGATATTCACGGCACACTCGTGAAATTGTCATACGGGAAAATCCCCACTTCATTGCTACGTCGGAGATGCTGTGTCCCATCGCTCTTGTGCCAACTATAACACCACGTTCCAACTCACTTAAATCTTGTTAACCTGTCATTGTAGCAGCAGTAATCGTTCTAAGAACTGCGCCAGACTTTTGTTGTCTGATATTTGCGCTGCCGACAGCAGCGCCGTATTCTGCCTGTTTATGTATCTCTTTATTTGAATACGCATTGCTATACGGGTTTCTTTAGTGCTTCAGTGTATATTGTTCATTGCATAACAACTTAGCGCATAGTAATTGTTCAAAGTGATGACCGCCAGTCTAAATCCCATGCCACTTTCCTTGATACTGCTCTCGTCCTCACCGAAGGCCAGCTACACACTTCTCTCCACATGAAACCTACGAACAAACAACAGTACTTACATGTTGACAGTCGTCATCCTTTTCCTGTCAAACGTTTCCTCCTATACAGCCTTGGCATTTGAGGCAGACGTATTTGTTCGGATGTAGACTTTTTATAGCAATACACCACCATTCTCACCTCAGCCTTCACTGGACATAATCACCTCACCAGCCTAGTTCAATAGCAGATTTCTCGGGCGATCACATCCAATTCTGGTTCTGCTGATCCCTGCAAAAATCAACTTCGCAGCACACCACTGGTCACTCAGTATCATGCTGGGGTGGAATGTATTAATCAGCTACTTCGACAAGACCACAACTTCCTAAAAACATGAATTAAGATCCATTCTGCCCATCACACCTAGAATAGCTTTTGGTCGTCCTGCCGATCTCCGCAATATTCTTGTCAGACCGTATGCTCCTTCTGCACCCATTTCCTTAAGCTATGGCTCCTATCTCTGTGACCGTATTCTCTGCAAGATTTGCCCCATGCAGCCTCCTACCACTACCTATAACAGCGCTGTAACTTTCGAAACATATACTATCAAAAGGAGAGCCACCTGTGAAACGACACATATGACACACCTAATATCACGTAAACACTGTTCGGCCTTTTACATCGTCATGACTACCATCAAATTATCAATTAGGATGAATGGGCATAGGCAGAGCGTGTATACTATCAAAACGCGATATCCTGTTGCAGAGCACGCGCTACAGCATGACAGTCGTGACTTCGGTGCCTGTTTCATCGCATTCATCAGACAGCAGTTTCTCAGAACTCCGTAGGTAGGAACTTGCGCTACAACATGTCGCTGGTTCTCGCCACCCGCCTGGCCTTAATTTGCGTTAATTTCTTCCATCTCAGCATTTTTTCACAGCAACTAGTCTTTTCTTCACTGTGTTTTAGTTTTATACATATTTCATTGTCTTACCCGTCTATTTTTCACCGCTCCCCTCCTACCTCTGTTACGGACAATACTCTTAGCTTTTTACTCTTATTAACTCATGTACGATGATTAAGTAGTTATCTCTGTCTTGCGTATTACCCTGTCTTCCACCTTTAAGCTCTCAGGTTTTCAAATCTCGTCCGATGCAGCCCCCTACAATCAGTCTTTCCTGCTCATCCCGCTCGGTAAGTCTCTCCTGATCCGCGGATCTGGGTGACTTTCCCGAAATCTACCCCTTTTCCTAGACCCCTCCAATTCTTTTCCTGCACCCTTCTTCCTTCCCCGTCAACCGTTCTATCTCAAGAAGAAGTCATTGGCTCCGAAAGTATGTCTGATTATAACTTTCTTTTGTGTGTGTGTTCTACCGCCTCCTGGTGAGTAGTTTTTCTGTCTAGCCAATTAAAGTATTTTGTCAGATATTGATTGTTTTCGAAATAAATATTATGGAGTTTTATTTGATTCGACTCCTGATATCGCTCATAGAGAAGAAATGCCGCAAGTCCTCAGGTAGTGGATATTGATTTTAACAGCAGAAAAGTTTCTATCAAAGAAAATTTTTGGGATTTATTGAAATAAGTGCTAAAGATGTATCCTCAATTAAAAGTAAAATTCCAGAGAAATTAAAATGCCGATGACAAATCCTTGAGGAACTGTAGATTGCAATGTTACGATAATGCTGCCGTGAAATCAGGTGAATCCCACTCCCTAAATTTTGTAGTAACTACTGCAGCTGAGCAAGATCCAATCGTTGTAACATGGTTTGGAATAATTGAAAACACATATTTCTTCTCATGTACAGTATTGCGAAGGGAATTATTAAAAAATGCTTTCAAGAAAAATGTTAAACGTGAACCTGCATCACGATGGAGCGCCAGGGCACAAGCCATTAGCTCGGAAGAGTGAGTAGAAATATTAGAAAAATTAACGGAGGACAGTACTGCCTCAAGAGACTCCAGAAGTGAAGCTACAGTGTTACTGGGAAATACACTGAATTATAATTCCATAAGTTTAGTCCATTCCTGCCATGAAATCTTGAGGAGAACTGATCGAGTGCAACTCAGGTTACAATATCCTAAAATTAATTTTAGAGTAACTTTCCACAACCTTGAATCGTTAGAAACTAAGCTTGCAGAAATTCGAGACGAGATCTGTTACGAGAGAATAGCAAGGGGTAAGTCTGTCCGTGAAAACTGGGATATTGATGTAATAATCCTTGTTAGAAGACGCCCAAAAACAGCCAAAGAATTGGCTAGTAATGTTGGCCTTTCCGCGCTTATTGAAATTTTTCGTGTTATAGAAAGCATACTTGGTCGCTTGCAAAGAGAAATAAGTACACGATTTGCACAACTAAGTGACCTCAATTCCAAATCTTGATTTTTACTAGATGTGAAGATTTATTAAACGAGACTAATAATAATGGTCTTGTAAGGAATTGTAAAAATCTGGATGAATTTCATAGTATAGATTTTAATGGAACAGAACTCTTATGTCGAAATGTGACTGCAGTATGTTACTCCGCAGTAGAAAAGTTATTGAACCAACAACTGCAACAGAGCTTCTTGTCTTCATAATCTAGCGTGGGATATAACATATAAAGGCACATTTGCATGCCGAGCGTGAGTTTCCTCGGAAACGCGAAATATTAATTAAATAAATAATCAGTGACAAATAAATAAAGCCTATGGCACACAACTGCAGCGCTGTGTCGCTGATAAAACAAAAGCACAATTACGTTACTCTTATGTTTGATTAAAAGAAGAGAGCTCTGGTAGAAGTGGTGCGAGAAGCACGTATTTTATTTTATTGTCTGGCACACCGCCATATTTCATGTTATAGAAGAATACTGCGAGTTGCAACCACACTAGGCACTCGATTCTGTAAAGAATTTATATTTATAAAAGTAAGTAGGATTATGAACTGTAGGCTTATTCATTGAATATATCTGATTTAACTAACTGTGTAACTTTTTTATGTTTAGTAGACAATCACCTTTGTACGACGTATTGGCATGGCTGGCAAATTATTGTAATATTGAGATTTAGATTATGAGTCCGCACCTACCGCAGCAGTCTTTGGAAACGATTTAATTACGAAGTCCGATTATTCAGTTTTATTTCACGGTCAACTACGAGTAACATTGCCTTTACGAAAAAGCCGTTGTCAAGCGTCTGATATCGAATAATTAAACGTCCACGTTCCAGATAAGCAAATACAATTGCAATCACAATCACCATCATACAGATAGAATCATTAACATATTTTAAATAACAATATATTTTTTTTATTTATTTTATATTGGCGACCGTGACAGGACTTGTTATTTTGTCATTTGTTACATTGTTCTCTTTGTTTCATGTAAAAAATCAACTTTCTGGACCTGGACGTCAATGTATGAGAGATAACAAAATCTGAAGATATTTTCCAATTCTGAAATTTTGCGGGAAGACGCAATGAAACTTCCAGCAAAATAAGGTAAGACGCAGCATCTTTGCATTAGCAGGCTTGACCAGACGTATAATTCAGTGTATTAGCTTTTCAGTAAATTCTGTAGTGTTTCTTTTCTGCATAACAGTTTCAGTGATAAATTTCATTCTCAGTACTTTTCCCTAAACAATAACGTATGCCACAATACCAATACACGAGTGTACAATATGGCCGACTTCTGTACGATATCATGTAACATGGCCAGCAGCCATTACCAATAATCTCAAATTCAGTTTATATTTTTAAATTATCAGACAGCCATTGTTGCTACGAGCGATTCATGCTCAACTACATTTTATTTTAAAATCAGTGTCAAAAATTTTCTTGAAACATATATCACGTGTGGCATGGTAATAACTAGAAAACAATACGCAAAAATGGAACAGCAAGGACGTACTATTCAGACGCAATCCGACTCGGACGTGAGACAAGTGTTAGAAAATGACTTTACGACAGCAACCGGTAGTGACGATTCATCAAACATTGACGCAAGTGTTGACGAAAATTTTGACGACAGGCCGTCCACTACAAAAATTTCAAAATCTCAATCAGAGCCCATGTTTATGCATGACGTCACGTCTAATGACGCGGCGGGGGCAGAGACCTTGCAAACGGTAAACATTGCCGACATGTTACAAATGCTAATGAAACAAAACGCCGAAAACATGGCAACCTTAAAGGCACAATTAGAGACACAAAATGAACAGTTAAAAACACAAAATGACGAAATCAAATCTGATCTCATAGCAATCAAGATAGGTAATGACACTTTATGTAAGCGTGTGGAACTTATAGACGCCACACTGACCAAACAGATGACCGAACTCAGTGCTAAATTTTCCCAGCTCAATACGAGACAAGAAAAGACTACAACTGACGTAGCACTTTTACAGACACAAGTAAAAAACCTTAATGTCACGTGTGAAGTTCTTACTGAACAAATTCAAACATATCCTTCAGTACATGACAACCTTGAAAAACGAATTACTGACGTACAGAATAAATTTGACAATGTTGAACAACACCTGACTGACATCTTACAATCAGATGCCACAGCTCATTTTCAAAATATTAATAAAGAATTTCATGATTGGGTTGAGAACAAAGACAAACATTTTGATAGATGCTTACGTGAAAATTTACCAACAATTGTGCACGACACCGTAGCGCAATACATTACTAATAACAAACAGCTGATCAGTGACGCAGTACAATCCGTCACTGCACCCATGAGACAGTTCACCGATCAACTACAGTCTGAATGTAACGAAAATATCAGTCAAAATGTACAGTTCAGAAACCAATATACATTCGAGTATAATACACACATTCCGCACACGACAAATACACAAGAACAAAACACACCACGACCACAACACATACCACGATGTGGAAACACAAACACAAGCTATTATCATGGTAAACCACAGAAACATTATCGTAATTACTCGCCAGCTGAACATACCAGTAATTACAGTGGAATAAATCCATATCACAATGCGAAGGAAGATGAAAGCTTAATGAAACACAGGCAATTCCAGATTTTTATCCCAGAAAAACGAACCATTCATCCGGTGATTTTTCTTAAATCTTTTAGTAACGCATTTCCACGCACTTGGAGTGACCGGAAAAAGATTTCATATATTGTCGGTTACATCCAAGGCGATGCAGCTGTCTGGGCATACAGTCAAGCTGACGTATGTACCACGTACAGTGAGTTTGAGCGTGCTTTTCTGAACAAATTCTGGTCGCAATCCGTCCAGGAGCGACTCAGAAGACAAATTTTAGAACCTGAAACTTTTAACAGTAAAAATGGTAACTTACGCAGATATTTTGAAAAATACTTGAACATGGGACATTTTTTAGACGAACCAGTCGCAACGCGTGATATACTCCGTGCGTTGAAGGCCAAATTGCCTTTCAACATTAAAGAAAAACTCCTACATATCCCGGATGACGATTCAGATTATTTTTTAACAGCTTTAGATTCGGTTGACATGTTACTTGAAGATCAGCGCTTCGCGCGGCAAAACAGCAGCCACAATGTTTACACTAGTGGTATGCAAAACATGCAGGCTTGCCAACACAATTCTGGCGCGCCCACAGTTGGATACGCGGTGCAACAAAAACAGCAAACTCACATGCCGTCTCAGTACGGAAATCAAAATCAACACGCGTATTCCAATACAAACAATAGTTACAACAGTAATAACATTTCATGCGGCAATCCATACAAGAGGCACCGCGGTAATAACTACAACGGTAACAACGGATACAAAGGTAATAACAAAAACACAAACAGAAATAGAAATAATAATAACTACGAGCCAAGACAGCATCAAGGTTGGACTCGTAACGATCAGTACTTTCATTCAAACTCTGCTTTACCACAGCAGCCACCAGGTCAAAATTGGAGCATACCTTACGACCGACAGGTAAGTTATAATGCGCAACAGCAACAACAACCGCAAAAGTTTGGAGATCATAATAGGCAATATCCGAATGTGAATATAATAGAAATGACACCTGATGCACAACCTCAATCTGTGTCAGTACCGAGTACAAATGCTAATCCAACAAACTAGAAACAGTCACTACTTTGCCCCAGGTCGTGGCTGAAGAATTCTTGGGGGGCGACTTCAATGTTAATCAGTTATTTGACACCACACTTGAACAACAGAATAATGATATGCCGAGTAATTCTAAACAAAAACTACCTGTTTTATTTATAAGATACAACCACAAAAACAATATATCAGATGAACTTTTACAAGACAGTACACAATGTCGTTTAAACACAAATGAAATTGTTTTAGCATCTACTACTGGTGTAGTAGGTGGGATTCCAACTACTATTATCCTAGATACAGGTGCAGCTGTGAGCGTTTTGTCTCTTAATTTCTATAAAAAGATGTGTGAATTGGAACCTGTGCCTGAGTTTCCTGCCCAAAACTGTAAAAGAACTACTGCACTAGGTAATAAGTCATGTAGGGTTACGAAGCAAGTTTTTGTAAACGTTAAAATAGGTAATGGAACCGTACAATGGCCATTCCTGGTTGTACAAAACCTTGTGACAAACTGCATATTAGGAATAGATATTATGAGCGAGAAGGACTGCATTATAGACTTCTCCAAAGGTAAATGTATTTTAAATGATAAAGGCAGTGTAATTATTATTGATTTGGACAGGAGAACTCTAAAGCATGACAAACACTGTACAGGGTACAAGGTTCAGTTAGTACTTGACAATGACATTCAAGACATGCAAACACACTCATCTGACACAGAGCTAATGGACTTGAAAACATTGCTTGATCATAAGATAAGTGAAGCTACAGCTCTCAGTGTACATGAACGTATAAAACTACAGGAAGTGTTATCCAAATATTTACAAGTTTTTACCAAACGATTAGGTGTTATCAACACGTATGTGTACAAGATTGAAGTTAAGCCTCACAAGATCTTCTACCATAAGACACATAACGTACCGTTATCTCAACGACCTGCTGTGTGGCAAGAATTAAAACAAATGTTAGACTGGAAGGTCATTGAACCATCCACCTCACCTTATTGTAGTCCTCTACTTGTTGTCAAAAAATCAAATGGAGAAATTTCTTGAAGGACAATAACATCAAAAGTATATTTATTTCGAGGTTTAGTCCACAATGTAACGCTACTGAGAGACTTTTCCGAGAATTAAATCGATTCATGAGGACCTATATTTCATCAAAACATACTAATTGGGTGTCCTACCTAAGTCTTTTCGAAGACGTACACAATAACTTAAATATTTACGATACGAATTACACACCTGACGAGATCATGTTCAATTGCAAACAGAACGATCAGTGGATAGAACCACTACCTAAGTTGTCAGACAAGGAAATCACACCTGAACAGAAAATAAAAGAAGTATTGACTACATTGACACATCACGCACAAATACGAAACAAACATCACAGAAACATAATAAAAAGAAAACAAAAATTCGAGGTAGGAATGCTTGTACTACTTCGTACTCATCATAAATCTGTAGCACTCAAACGACGCAACGCTAAGTGGCGTCTGCTATATGAAGGACCTTATATAATTGTTAACATACCGCATCCTGGTGCGTATTTGTTACAACATCCTAGAACTAACAAAATTATTGGGCTATACGCACACCGAGATCTTAGAGCATTTCATGCTGAATAATGTCAAAGTCATACCCATCAAAATATTGCTAAGCAACTCGAAAAAACTCTGTTGTTACAACACAGATAATAAGTAGTATAGAAATTTTCTTTTCAGCGGTTCCAGTGACGCAGTTGAAGACAGAAGAACTCTTCTTTCAGCGCGCGCCTCCACCTGAAAGACGGAATATTAAAGTAAAATTTATGATTACGTAGCAGTGGATGACATATTAATTTTTCACGGAACATTTGTTACTGAAGGTACCACTGACTTGGTGTGACACCTGACGAACTGACAGACGTCATCTGTGAAGCGATCTTTTACTTTGAGAAATAGATTAGACGCACATCTCTCAACACGAAAAGCATCTATCAGTAGTCAAGGACACACAGACACTCTACACACACGCACAAAACGCGAGGAATCGAACATTTTCTCTCTCTTACTATTTTGAATATTTATTGAGTAGTGAAAACGCCTGGTCTTGCCTACTGATGTAATGAATGTTGTGTCTAACCTATCTTAATTTCAGATGACATCACAAAAAAAAAAAAAAACATCGATAATATCCCAGCAAAACCGCTAAAGAGGATGTAAATATCTGCAATTCATGTAATCAAATGTGACACAATGTAATAACCTATAGCGATGTAATGATGATGTAAACATGTTTATGTGCAACTATATTATGTTTATGCTAAGAAAATATGTGACGTGTGTATGTATAATTACTTATTTTTTTAACTGATGTATAGTGTAACTGTTACTATGTAAAAATTTGAACAAAACGAGTGCCAAAAAGACATTGCATGGTGAACCACTGTTCACGGACATTAACGAACATTACTAACTCTGCAACTACGCGGAAACCTGTGTGAAAGAAACTGTTAATGCCATTCATTATGCAGCGTATCAATGTAAACGCGATGAACGATTTCCTTGATTAATAACTACGAACATTTAGGTGAGCTATATTAAAAAAAAAAAACTGAAAATGTGAAGTGCATAATTCGTGCATCGTCTAGTGACATTACTACAGTACCCAACTTCAAGATGTTAACTGGATTAAATGGACACAAAGTGCCTGTCCAGAAAACAACACGACGGGTGGAAGAATTTTGGTTGGAACTTCAGGGAATGAAATGTTCTCGAAATGTGACGGACACTCTTACCTGGACTGTCCAAGGATCGACGCCAGCTATGTGCCGTCCGAGGTTCTGCAACCAAGCTTCCACGGAATGTAAAAAACGAACTGCACGTGGACCAATTACTCGACGGGTCACGTCTGATCTGTAATAAGCAATGCTTTTAGTCACAACGAACTGCATCACTACGACTATAATGGAAATGAGAAATGGACACGCTTATGTATTAATCACGTTGTTATACAACGATGTTACTGTGATCAAAAAACTTTACCACGACGATACTAACCTGTAAAAAATTATTGTGCAGCGGATGAATATGAACTGTAATAACGACACGATGTGTATAGGTCAACGCACCTGAAAAATACGGACATTTTTCTTTGAAATATTTCAAAACAATACTATGTAACTAAGAACATTCAACAATCTAAGTTGTATTGTGTTATAACAAATATTGTAAATTTAAAACTAAGTTACCTGTCGTAGAATGTAGTCTTCATATGTAATCTTGGTTGAATATTTTCTTTGTGCAACGACTGAAAAACGCGCGCACACGAACAATATGGTCTGCAATACTGTGCCGCGTGATCTAACTGTACGACATAACGGCAGTGCCGCAGTTACACAGACACTTCTGCGCATGCGCGCACTCTATCTGCCAACATAAGAACTTTTACGGCGCACCCGCGTCATTCAAATTTTGTATATAATGTGTATAATGTGTAATGTAAGTCATGTAAATAGTTGTAGATAACTTAGATTTTCTTGTGCCTTTAGGTGAATTGCTCGCCTGCAGGTGTGTCCTTTCGCCTCGCAATTCAGGGGGCAATATAAAGGCACATTTGCATGCCGAGCGTGAGTTTCCTCGGAAACGCGAAATATTAATTAAATAAATAATCAGTGACAAATAAATAAACCCTTTGGCCCACAACTGCAGCGCTGTGTCGCTGATAAAACAAAAGCACAATTACGTTACTCTTATGTTTGATTAAAAGAAGAGAGCTCTGGTAGAAGTGGTGCGAGAAGCACGTATTTTATTTTATTGTCTGGCACACCGCCATATTTCATGTTATAGAAGAATACTGCGAGTTGCAACCACACTAGGCACTCGATTCTGTAAAGAATTTATATTTATAAAAGTAAGTAGGATTATGAACTGTAGGCTTATTCATTGAATATATCTGATTTAACTAACTGTGTAACTTTTTTATGTTTAGTAGACAATCACCTCTGTACGACGTATTGGCATGGCTGGCAAATTATTGTAATATTGAGATTTAGATTATGAGTCCGCACCTACCGCAGCAGTCTTTGGAAACGATTTAATTACGAAGTCCGATTATTCAGTTTTATTTCACGGTCAACTACGAGTAACATTGCCTTTACGAAAAAGCCGTTGTCAAGCGTCTGATATCGAATAATTAAACGTCCACGTTCCAGATAAGCAAATACAATTGCAATCACAATCACCATCATACAGATAGAATAATCAATATCTAAATAACAATATTTTTATTTATTTTATTTCATTTATTTTATAAACACTGTGTGAAGAATTTGACAGAGCACTGAAAGACCTAAGTCGAAACAAGGCCCCAGGAGTAGACAACATTCCATTAGAACTACGGATAGCCTTGGGAGAGCCAGCCATGATAAAACTCTTCCATCTGGTGAGCAAGATGTATGAGACAGGCGAAATACCTTCAGACTCCAGGAAGAATATAATAATTCCAATCCCAAAGAAAGCATGTGTCGACAGGTGTGAAAAT